>NC_090068.1:8960317-9319343 GCF_038355195.1 Osmerus mordax
ACCCGGCATAGACAGGGGGTTACTTAACTTCTTCACCAGATTAGTAAATCTATTCTCTTTCAATTCACTCACTTGAATTTGGCAGTGAGCTCATTCAAAGCTCTGCCATACGGTACCTCGCAGCCAATGAGATTTGATATGCCTGCTCTAAGCCTCCAACAAGCCCAGCGGAAGGAAGTGGTGAGATGGAATTGTGTAATAATACAGACTTGTCCAGTCAACCAAATAGCTCCAAATAAAAACAGTCATGTCCCTTTACAAACTACTGTAGATCATTTGAGCAATTTGTGTCATAAATGTTGATAATCTTAAACTGTGGCCAAAAGAGCTTTGTTGAGTATCACATAGGGGAGGCCTAACAGGTTGTTGTGCTGGAACATCAAAATGTATTGCTGTAATTAAACCGACACAGAACCGCACACAGCACTCACATACATACATACACACACACACACACACAGGAAAAAAAAGGAAGAGGAGAAACAAAGGCACACGTATGTGTGTGCCAAAGCAGAGGCACTTCTGTGTTTGGGGGCTGATGCTAAAGACATCAATTTCCTGTTGTTCCTGTGTTGACACATACTAACTCAATGATACCGCCTCTCCCTTTTTTGGCACCCTGGGCCAGACCCACGATCACACCTGCATCACAGTCAAGGCAGCGGAGCGCTCCGTGAGCCGAAACGGCCCGGAGCGCCACTGACAGCCATAATGAAGACGTACACATCCGTGGGGGGATGAACCTGACTCCGCCCGCTGGAGCATGCTGGGAGCCAGCCAGGCGCTGCGAGGGTGCACGGTGCTGCTGGGGTGCCGAGTGAAGGGCAGGGGGAAGTGTGTGTGTGGGGGGGGGGGGGGGGGCGGTGCTCGCTCTCCGGGGACAGACAGACGTGTGAGCACTTGACCAGCTATTTGGACCGGGGTGTCTCTGACACTGTCTCGGACTGCCATGGAGAGAAACATGATAGCTTCAAGCTGTGATGTCTCTCTCCAAGGCTCATTGGATGAGTGGTGGTGTATATCATGACTGTATACGTTAAATAATTATATGGTATGTTTTCCTAGGACAATGGATGTGGATTAAAGAGGTTTTTACTGTGTTGAGGTGTTTAAAGTATGTACTTATATCATGACGAATACTATGAATCATACGTTGTTTGTTTGGCTGCTAATCATCATTTCAATCAAGTTGATGTACTGTAAGGTGTGTTGCAGATGTATCTTGGGTCTGTTCCCCCGGTGTGTCTCAGTTGTCATCCGTACTCACGCGGAGGCTGTTCCCAGAGGAGCAGGGATTGGAGACGCAGGCTCGGCACTCAGAGGCAGGTGCAGCACTCGCAAACCTGGAGGGGAGGAGGCGGACCTGACCTGCAGACGTGGTCGATATGCTTTCTATTATCATTAGAGGATCTGGACTGTGTCCGGCGTTCATCGCCATGGCGTCAGCCCTGCTTCCCACCAATCACGTCAAGGATTGAGTTACGGCAGTGACGCATTTACCCATGTCAGCCTGAAGTCTTTTTCTGAAGAGGGGGAGATGATGAAAAAGCTGTAGGCAGGTGCTTTGTGTTTTTGTTGGACTCCCCCCCCCCCCCCCTTCTCCCTCCTCTCCGCTCTCCCTGAGAGTAAATAACTAGAGGAAGTTCTCGATGTCAGAGTGATTTACGGATAAGGTGCGCAGGGTTTCGAGTGATAGGATTGCTATTATCTGTGACCAGGGGGGTAGAAAAGGTGGAAATAAAGTCAACGTTTTAATTTGACACAGGCTTTGTGAGTGACCTTTGTATACCGTAGCCCCAGAGCGAAATACTTGTTTGGCTAGGGAGTTAAAATATGAAATCATTGTTATTGATAGAGGGCGTGTGGGATGTGAAATCATGACTTAAACATGGCTGTACACGATGTCGTGCTGTTGGTACCGCTGAACACACAGTCCTGCTCGCACACTGCCTGTCTGGCAGAGTGGAAGCTCCCCTGGGTCCACACTCAGATGTGGAGGAAGGCTGCATGGATGTGAGGAGAGCAGGGCCTGACCCTCTGGGGACTGGCCTCAGACTGATGTGGTCAGAGGGCGGTCATGGGTGACAGAGTTGCCACGTTGGTGAGGTCTGACGTAAAGTGGTCCTGATGTGCCATGGCTAAGGTTGACAAGGTAAGAATAACAGTAAGTAGGTCCATGCATCCCAAACCCTGAATTCTGAAGTCAGGTCAGGAAGTGGGGGACAGAAATCATTGCGAACTGACTTACTCAGTACCTAACTTTACGTCTCAGATGTGATCAGTATGTTCTTTTTCTGATCTGTTCATTATGTTTTTGTGACATACAGAATGTTCTGTTCAAGAGTCACCAATTGAACGGTTTTCCAATAACCTTCAATCTTTTAGTGTTGCAATTGACAAACAGATGTTTTTTTAATCTAATTATTAAACTAAATGATTTATCTCTTGTGGCAAACTAAGCTTGTTTTCCATTGTTGGGATGAGCAAGTTTCCATACAGGTCATGCACAATTGTAATAACAGTTCACTAGCAGGCTAGAAGAGTCCTCTGTTGACAAAGTTGTGTTTTTTACATTAGGCCTGATTTTCTCATCTCATTTTCATTTCCTCAACAGCTTTCCACTGTCCAGGAATATGACCTGCAAATCCTGGTAGTTTCCTCTCCTGGTCATGTGGCATAGAGGACCTTCCTGTCTTCATGTCTGAGTACTGATGTCAGCCTTGGCACACTACTAGAGCAGCAGCCAAAAACTTTTGGAGAGAGTAGGAGGTAATGGAAGATCGTACACCCAAAAACACATAGAGAACTGGATATTCTGATTAAAAAATCGGCGTAAAATATATATTTTCTTGAATGACAAAGTGTGCAAAACTTCATTACTGCTAAGACCACCCCAGTGCATCCTTCTCTGAGCTATGAATCAACAAGGTGATCTATTTGGGCCAGTGATGCAGACATCTGTGGCTGAGAGACACTGACTGAGGAGTAGTGCAAGAACATGGTGGCATCGGTCCTGTGTGTTCTGGATAGAGTTCTGTTGAGGGCTGTTTATGATGTATTGGACTTAAGTTGAGCATCCGCACAGCAGTAGGCATTGTACGCACCATGTACCCCCATTACTCTGTGACATCAAATTAAAATATATATCCCCCACTAGACACAATTAAGTGAACCTTGAAACCACTCACTGTCATGACACATGTTTTTGTGCTGTGCCATTTCAGCTGGAAGGGTAGATCCAGTTCATGCTAAATATCTCAATTAAAGTAGAAAAAAAGGTCATAAAACCAAAACCAGCCATAACCACCAAATTATATGTCGGACGCCTGTCGACAACTTTTATGTATTCAATAACTTTCAACATCCTCCACCCAAGTGTCTTCTGCAGACCTCATGTTCAAGGAAATCTGGTGTGTTCAGTCAAAAACTAATAAGAGTTGTTGCAGTTAATGTCTTCAAAGGGTTTCTCATACATGTGCTGGTGCCCTGTTTTCTTATGGACAGCCATATTAATTGACTGTTCCAAACTTGGCCATGGACAAAAGAAAAATCTGAAACACATTTGGTATTTTGAATTCTTCAAATGTTATTCTTCCTTGACCAGGAGAGGGAAAACAACAAAAGATTTCCTGCATCACCAGGGTCCGTTACTCAATTAACTCTGTTGATGAGTCATTGTGGGACTTGGGAGTGAGCTCTGATTGGCTACCCCAGGTTCCCAAGTGACTCACACTTTCTCCTAATAGGTTGGCTCCAGGACGACCACCCAGGTGATTTTTTCCTATTTCTCGTTGGACAGGCGGACCTGCCCAATCCTCAGTAGAAACCATGACAACAATGCCAGACTCTGAAAGCCCTACATGCAGCAGTCTGGGTAATGCTCGGTGGTATAATGACGACAACCTCAGCAATTCTTCTACTTCTATTTACTGTATGGTATGTCAGAAGCCTTGGTCTCTCTCTACCTCTCTATCACTCTTGATAATCCATCACAGTTAGAGTGCAGCATGCACATGAGACAAGAAGCAGAGGAGAAAGTAGTACAAAGAAGAGGAAGGAGGAGGGGGGGATGATGAGGAGGAAGAGGAATGGAAGAAGGGCGTTAAGGAGGATCATGTGGAGCCAGCAGGCTCCTCTTCCTCGGCAATCTGTTTGGATTAGCGTCCCTCCTCAAGGCCGTGAGGAGAGGCCGATCACCCGCATCAATGTTGATGCGGAAACCCCGTACATTTTCACCATGGCAACCCAAATTTACTGTAACACTGGAAAGTCCTTGATTACACTCCCCCCGTTCCCCTCGTTTCTGTTTTGGGGTGGGGAGTGGGGTGGGGTGGACTCTGCTGTTTCCATGGACAGCTCTGCCCTCCATAATGGTTCTGCTCATGGCAGAGAATGAGTTCAAGAGGGGGAACCCAAAAAGAGCTGGTCATGTGTCCTGCCAAACAAAGAACAATGGCACTTAGTATTCTCAGTCTGCACTATAGTGTGCACAATGCATTCTTTGTAAAAAAAAAGAAAAAAAAGAACTGTTACTGTATGAAGAAAATAATAGCTCAAACAGTCTTAAAATCTGTCCTAGCTGCAGCACTGAGCCAATTTTTCTATGCGAATCATGTCATTTACCATTCTGCACATGGATGGTGAACAAGGCTTTCCATCTTGAAACACAATATACAAAGTCATGCAGAGACATACCCCAGGAACCACATGGAAGTGATTTAATTTAAGTTTGATATTGTATGAAATCAGACTCTGACCACAATTCCTTTTTAGAGGTTTGACCATGTCCTGTAAGCTCTATCCAGGTGCTTTACATGTCATGGTTTCGGGGTCAAATTGTGGCTATTTCCGTTCATCAAGCTGAAACATGAACTTGCATCCTGGACCTCATATTTGGAATGTTTTTTGAAACATGCCATTGAAATGTAAGAAGACAGAAGCACATAGCTGGCAACAGCTGCAGGACTGGCAGAGAACAGAATCTTGGCTTAAAAAACTAGATTAATAGACAATATTTTTTTTTACATTTACGGACAACAGGGACACTGGCAGAGTTGCTGCAATGTTGGTATCTGGAATGCAAAGATTCTGAAACGCTCCATATCGAGCAAATGTTCCTGAAAAGCTCCAAACCTTGTGTGATGAGGTTGACCTTAGGGATCTCTCCCATGTTCATGGCTGCATCTCCAACATCAAGCTCGCTTAGGTCTACATAACAAGCAAGGATTTGAGAAACTGTTACTTAGGAAGTTATGCCCTTTTATAGAGGTTAAACAGTGGATATGTTATAGTTCTGAAATCCACATCATACTCAGTGGCAGAGCTGTACATGAACTATAGCGCAGCATCCCTGAATGACCAAGCCATTTGTTGTAATGGGGACTTGGTCTGAAATATGTCTGCTGATGCAAGTTACAAAGGTATTGGAAGTTCTTGTTCTCTATTATCAGAAGAATTGCACATTGTACCTCTTCCTACCACCTCCCAACTGCAATAATACTGTGACACACTGTGTTACTGTGGTAATAACCTATCAGCTCACACGGCTCCTATTTCTCCAGGCTTTTATCTTGTTGGCAGACTCTTATTGGCTTCAGTTGGATTTCTCCATGGTGAATTGATTCTTTACTCAGAAAATACAGATAAGCAGATAGCAGTTTGACAAATGTATCAGTGTTCTCGTTTATTACCGAACATCATGAACCCTAGGGGGAGTGTTCATGGACATCATTGTCTGTGCTACAGACTCCCAGGGCCTGGTCCAGGGAGACCAGACCCCGGGGCCTGGTCCAGGGAGACCAGACCTGTCTTCCCCGCTGTCCCTGGTCCCTATTTCCTAGAAGAAGAAGAAAAAAAACATGAAAAGAAACCCAAGATCTGGATTTTTTCTGGAGATAAACCAGAACACGTGTCCTTGCAATAGCATCAAGATCCAAAGGGGCCGCTCCAGTTGGAACGCCACACTCGGAGCATCTGCTCACCTTTTGAGGCTTTGGGGTGGAGGGTCCTGAGTGCATCCACACAATCCCAGAAGGATTCATCATGAGCCTGTATCTCTGTCTGCCTGTCCTCTGAACAGCCAGGCCCAGCGCAACTCACCATCCCTTCTGTGATCACTGAGGATGAATTGTGTATATGCTGTGTAGCCAATGTGCTGTTTGGCAGTTAATTAAAGCAAAACTATGCCCGAGTGGATATTGGTGCACTTTGATTTAAAGTATTTTTGTTTTTCACGTGTTGTCCTCCCCCGATGGACTTGTGTAACACGCAATGATACAGAACAGGCCCCTGTCACTGAGGTATGTTGTCCAGATAGTTCTGTGAAGAAAAAAGAACATTGTCAAGGGATATCCTCCGGTTAGATATCAAGATACAATGAGACAGTGGCTAATACATATTGTCGCAGATTTTACGGATGTCAAAGTTACTTATTTTACAAATATCTGTGAAGTGGTCTTAGTTTGCACTGGTGTGGTCTACCTTATGGTGAGAAACATCAAGGTTCTAATATCAGTTGATTAGTTATCCTACAATCAAAAAACAGGGTTAAATCGAGTTTCTCCATTTGGGCTGACCATGATCAAACATACCAATTATATAATGATGATAATTGAAGGCAAGTGGAATCAAAGGTTACAATCAAGAAGATGGATATTTGATAGGGGACTTGATTGACTGCATATGTCAATGATTAATCATTAGTCTTGGATCACATTTTACTGATGGATTCTGGATTCTGAGTGTGCTTTCCAACAGTAGTTTGAATAGGTGATTTCCTAAATTACAGGCTGTATCAGCAGTCTTGCAGTTCATATCCATGTTTTTGCCAGAGCACCTGCTCCACTCACAGAACTTCATTGTTAAATTATGTCACCACAGACATGAACAGCAGGTCTAACATATAGGCAGCTCCCAGTATCTTTTCATACAGTACAGAAAAGCGAGGTTGATTCAAAACGTTCATCTCAGATCAGTCTTCTCTATAGACACATGAGCAGACATGGAGCAGTGAGAGTGTAATAAAGAGGTCCATGTACCGTAGTTTGTTTGCAGTTTCAGTTGGCTCCACGTTTCATATTCCACAGCAGAGGTTAGAATTTTAAACCTAAGTTGTTGGCCACTTTTCAGTTGGACTTGGGTCATGTAACGACTCAACAGCAAAGTTCCACCCACATGTGGGACTGACTGACAAATGAACGTGCTGCAGAGTTATGTTTTGGCATTAAAAGGTTGGGATAATGGTTGGGACTCATGAACACGCTGAACACCAGAGATTAGAGACCTCCATTAGTGTGACGTCACCCTCCTAAAACAAGGAAAGCCGGCCTGTTGGGGAATATGCCTCTGAAACAACATCACAGTGCTTCAAATCAGAACTTGGCAATCCTTGCTACATTTGACTCCAATTAGCTTGTTTCAACTTTGTTTTGGCTCTTGCTTTCTCCATGGTAGCAAAGAATGCCCTTTTCCCGTATTTTAGTGGTGATGGACTTGTTTTTTGTCGTTTTTTTGACTCCAATCCTGTGTGTAGAATAAATCCATGTCACAGAGTTTGTTTGTAAGTGTGTCTGTGCAATTCAGGTAGCTGAGTCACTGCAACCCAGCATAGATTTACTCTTTCATGAGCTCTTGGCTATTAATGCCTGAGAACATAGGAGATGTGTGTCAGCAATTCACTGGTGTTTACCGTACAGGCAACACTAGCATTCCCAGCGTTAGATTCGATTTTCTGTCAAAAGTGGTGTTCTCTAGTGACGATTTCGTAAACAAGGTTTCCCCCAAGACAAAATATGACAACAACTTCTTATTTATAAATGCATGAACAAGCGCAGACAGTTTACATATTTCTGCACCGTTTTAACTCAGCCATTACACCAGTATGTTTACAAAAGGTAAGGACAAAAAGGTACCATCGACTGGCCAGTGTAGCTCTGTAAAGGGTGAGGTGATGAAAAACCTGAAAAACATGTAAACATTACAGCCCTTTATGGTAACATTGACCTTTACATTTATACTGCGTAAACCTGTGTTTGTTTTCACTACCACTTGTCCCTCAGGCAATGGTAAATGAGCTCTCAGGCCGCTCTTGCCAAATGAGCGCAGTCATCTGTAATGGCTAACGTAAAAAAATGAAAAAGGGCAAATTCCCCCGTCAGCAGCACCTGCTCCTGGTCACAGAGGTGGGGCTCAGCCAAGGTCCTGTCAGTCACCGAGAACCAGGCAAGGGTCATACTTGGTCAGCATCCATCTGAAGGTGCTGACTCAGGCAGTCCACTCCAGTAAGAATAGACGCAAAAAAAACACCTAGTGTTCAGACCAGATGAAAATACAAACAACTGTGATAACTTCAGAGGATTTGAAGTAACTTTAGTAATTTCACAGGATGTTTTGGGAAAACGTCACTTTAAGAAAAAACTTGTTTTAGATGTTAATTTAGAAGAACAGCCTCTCTGAGACTAGGATACATCTGTGTCCTAACATCCCTGCCTGAGAGGCTCTGAATGATGTAGAAGAGAGGCAAAAGTTCCACCTCAATATGTTTGGTTTGCATAGACGATGGTTCTCAGATTCAGGGACAGACCTTTGAAGCCGAAAAATAAGATGGTTGTGTCTTTTGTTTGGATTTAATTTTTACCAGTCTGTTTTCTAATCAGGTCTTATAAAGACAGGCCGGTGACTCACTGTTGTTTTTTAATAAAGGAAGGTAAAAAGTCTTTATTAGACAGGCACAATTGACTCACAAAGTAATTATTGCTGATCCTTCATTGGTGGGTCTCTTCTACATCTAGAAATAATTTATCGAATCACAGTACTGTACACAGGGACAACCAAGTATACTCCAATGTATCAAACACTGAACGCCAAGAAGCTGTATCCAAGGACCACTGATTTCTCCAAACCAAACATACCTCAACATTCGAAAACAAGAAAAATTGAATGTCTTATTAGCTCACTATATGACCAAGAGTTGGCAAGTTAAGACACGGAGCAAATGTGTTGAAGCCTGCCAGTCTCTTTGGCCAGACATGAGAGCCCTGAAAAAATCTTTGCTTGGTATCCCCTCGCATGAATAATGACATAACTTATTGAGCTTTGCTGTTTAGAATTTTAAATCTTAGTTCAAAGAGAGGATTTCCTTGTGGTCTGTCCATGCTGATATTTTGAAACCAGTTTTGAAATAAGAGATTCTCTGTTCTATTTATTAGCACTGCTTGAAATATACATCTTCTAATTTCTCCAATTTGCTCATACTTACTTTTATTCAGGAATTGTTTTGTTTTGTATTTTTCTGGCAGGGTTCTCATCATGAACCTGGCAGCCTTTGGATGATCTTGTGGTTCATTACTAAGTCTGGAAACTCTGATAAACCGAGTTGTGTTTACTGAAAGGTATGATAATTGCTGAACTCAGAGGATGTTCACCGTCACACCATGTGGCCTGGCGGCTTGCCTGCGGTTGTGGTTTCTGTGTAGAGAGTGGTTGCCCTCAAGTTCATCCTCACACACACGTCAACACATCCAGCTCAAGTGGCATGTTCATCACGCTCTGAGCGCCAGAACACACACCCTCTCATTCCTGCAGACAGAGAAAGTCACATTGTCTGACTGGATGAGAATCGGCCCTCAAATCATTCGTGTTTTCTTGGCCATTGACTCCTGGCTAACGATTGTCACACAGCCGACAGAAGGAGTGTGGCTCCACAGGACAGACTGGGAGGTTAAAGTGAAGACAGACCTGCCCGCATAGAATAGGATGGAGACAGAGAAGGACAAGCACGAGCTGAGCAGCCTGCATCCAGGGAGCATTAGCTGCAGTTGCCGTCGCTGATGTCGAAAGTGGAAAGAGTCGTGCACCCTTGGCATGGTCGTGTGGAGCGTCGCCACGGCGCTACTCACACTCTGTCATAAAACTTAGAATGCAGTCTTTAGCATGACATAACCAGTATTATAAGTAGTCATAGAAACCTGTAAGATAAACCATGACTAACATCACTCTCGGTGCTGTTTAGACATTGTCTATAGGCATTGGTTTAAAATGCTTGATGACATATTCAAGTTTGTGTCATTATGAAAGTGATAAAAGAGTGTATAATTGTCCGATTTTAATTGAGGGAGAAGCGCTTGTTATATTTTCAGCACATATCTGTTTAGTTGAATTCTCATCCATGAGAATGGCAAAAAAAGCTGACACAAAAACACACACACACACAAAACACACAAAATGGAGCTGGTTTCAATTCAGTGTTACACGCTCTATATGACCTGAGTGGCTGTGTTTTAGCGTGGGATTATGGGTGATGTATTTTCCAGGGCTCTTTGAGGGCGTTTGCTTACAGCAGGTTTAGATCAGTCTGATCCTGGCCTTGATTAAACCCCTGTTCTTGGAAATGTGGTCTCACCAGACCCCTCGCTAGTTCAGAGAAGAAGCGTTATTCGTTTGTTTTTTCATCGTAAATTAGAGACCATTTATTAACTCCTATAATTAGAACTCTCAAGTGCTCATTGAGAGCTTAGACTGGGGTTTGGGGCAAGCAATCTTTTAAGAATGCCATGTCATTAGTAATGATCTTGCTGGTAGGGGAATGGTGGCTCATATTGTGTACTACACATCACTAAAGCAAACAGAATCCCCCTAACTTTCTGGCCATGGGTTGGTAATGGGCCTTCTCTCCTGCTGATCACTCTAGCTCTGGGGATTAATATATTTATATACTGTATATATATATATACATGTAACCATATGACTTCATCCTCTCACGTCTCCCTTCAAGATGTTTTGCCTGGTGAGTAATGAACTCAGTCTCTGAGGACTGGCTGGGCCAGGTTGACAGTCCCAACATACAGAAACCACAGGCAGCAGGACTACTACTAATTCTAATGCTCACGATACAATACACAACACACAAACACACACACACTCACCACTCAGAGCATTTTCTGTTGTGCATGGGCTCAAAAGTTCTTATATCCCAACTCCTCTCTTCAAATGGATAGACTCCAACTGGAAAACGACAACCCTCTGGTTTCTGCAAGGTCACCTTCACCTGAAGAACCACGCAGTGAACCCAATTTTTCCATCTCCCACCCTCTCCTCCACATCTGGTAAGTAGAGGGTATGGATGGAGAAAGTGAATTGCAGCATGTAAGGGAAGGCCAACTGTTTTCATGCTCTGGTCAGCTTCCATCATTGTGCATACTGGATAGTGGATACTTTGAAACACACACGTGTGGTGAGCAAGTCAAGCTCAACCTGGCTGCAAATAAACACTGGACCAAGAGGAGCTGGACTACCCCAAAACCTTTAGGACAGAGAGGAACAAGACCACCCTAAGTCTTGAGATTTTGTGTGCGTCAAAAGAAAGGAATAACGTCATCTTGTATCCTGCTGCACGTGTATGATGGACACACCGACCTCGGATAATTAAGACCAAATATGTGTGCTTGTTTGCTTTCATCTTGTCAGATCATAGTGGGAAGAATGAATGTCTGATCTGTAAAACATGCCCCCTCACATGGAGCTGTCGGTATTCTCTCTAATAAAGACATGTGGTTCTACTCAATCTTTTGTCTTCATACAAAGACCTAAAGAAACTCTTGATTAGAGCAAATAAATATGAAATTCCCCAGATTTTAGTTGGATGCCAATGCTCTGCAGTTGGTATGCCTTTGGATATTGAACTTCAATTAAACATAAAATGACATCGACATCTTGCCCAGAGACAGGCTACATCTCATGGATCTGGCTGTGGTTTCCCAGTTTGAAAACACAACGCGTTACTTGCATAAACGAAAGCATCCTGTCTGCCCTCCTTATCCCTGCTGGTGAAATGTCTTTCTCCAGTCATGCCTACCGTAAAACAATCCATCTGATGAGGTCTCTTCTAGCAATGGTGTCAACACGCAACATGCACACACGGGCACACACTGGCCCTGGCTAGCCTCTCTGCTCGGCTCAAACAAAGCCCGTTTATCCATGTAGGGGTTGTCCTGCCCCGTCCCACGGCCCAGGCGCTCGGTCTCTTTCTTCTCGGAGCACCATCCCGGGGGTGTCCCGTGAGGTGGTGCCAACCCCAGCCCCGCTCCCCCCCTCTTGGCCCCTGACTGCTACTCCGGCGCTCCGAGACGGCGTCCTGCAGCGTTAGCAGCGAGGGAGCTTTGTGAGTGTCAACACAGCTTTGTCTTTGTCCTGCCTTTAAATCTGACCAGAGAGACGGATGAGGTCATCTCCGCATCTGAATACAGTCAATAGACAGTAAGCAAACACTAGTTAAGATTAAAAAAAAGAACAAGGCAGCTCCGGGAACACAGATATCCCTTTGATTCAGCCCCGAGATGATTCTAGCTGTTGGGTTTCCTCAAACATCATTCACCTTTGTAAATGGCATTTGGGGAAGCCGTAGACGGTGTTTGGTTTATTTCAATGGCAGGAGAAGAACACATTTCCCATAGTGCACTGTGGTCTGTTCACAGTGTTCCCACATGCCCAGAGGTGGAAACAGGGAGCTGGTGATGTAGTCCTCCAGCATTTCCCACGCCTGGCCCAGCAGTGTCTGGTAGAAATAATGAGCTGGGCTTCCAGAGCTCAGACAGACTCAGAGACTTGATAATGATCCCCTCCTTAATTGGTTGTAAAACAGCATAGATGTATGCTTGGCGTATTGATGTTGACTGGAGCACAGGAAACAGAGGAAACATTAGTCTTAGACAAGGTCAGACTTTGAGTAAGAAATAAACCATGTAATTCCTGTCAGACTGTTCAACGAAAAGACACAAACCTGTACACACCGCATATCCATGATGATTAGAGCAATTTTCCATCAAGTTCAGTGTAGAAATCCCATGACGTTCTGTTTCTATGAAGCACTAAGGGTAATCAATCATTAAACTGACATCCTTTAACTTGTACCTCAGTGTCTGATGTGCCTGAAAATGATGCCTTAGCATTAGGTCATTGTTGCAGTATTACTGTTATGGATACAACTAACATAATACAATAGGCTGTTTGACAGCTTCCATGTCTGTAAGAACAGAACAAAGCGACAGCTTTCTCTCCATCTACATTGTACAGTATAGATGTGAAAGGCCAGGGTGTTTTTTTTGGTGGTACCCCTTTCCAGCTATGATCTAATATCCATTGTTTGGCATGCACTAGCTGTCTGCATTGTGAACCACTAACAGCTAAATGTTTGTATGACAAACAGTTGGGGAAGTTAGCAGTCTCTGCTCCTGTTTTGACAGTGGTCGTCTGGTTCACCTGAGTCAATATAATGGCCTGTAGCAACAAGGATTTCCTGACAGACTGATACTGATATACAACACAGCACTGCACTGACCAGTCCAGAACAGGCTCAAACAAGTCACAACTACACCTACAGAATGTAGGTTTTCTTTGCTGGAACTCCAGTAGAAGCTACTGTAGTCCCAGGTAGGCCCGTAGAAGTTAGACTCGAAGCTAGGAAACGGTTTTCGTTGTCATGATGTAGAAACTGCTTTGTAGTTACACTACATAACGGTCTAGACTTTAACTCAACTCTTTATAGGGTCATGTGTAGGGTCATTTTCATCCGTTTTTACAATAGGTATTGCTAAGTAATTACATGGAAGTTATTGTAGCCTTCATGTCAAGTGTTGCTTTTTCTGTGGGAGGTCCACAGAGGTCCGGAGGAATGGAGACAGTTTTATCCTCCCTTGTCTTCTCAAGCCTCCCAGCTCCTTTTTGACGGGGTCACGGTCTCAGGAAATACTATATCAGGTGAGAAAGACGTATTTATTACATTTGGACCGATGCCAGACCCCTGTGTTAATATAGATCTCTCATAATGACTTTTCTTGTGTTACTTTATCAACATACAGTAGGTGCCCAACATTAGAGTTTCCCATGACCTCGATTTCAGTATTTGTGTTAAAACGTCCAGATACAATAAACAATCCTGCCTCTTAGATTTTGGGTCAAGCGTTATCTTCTAGTCTACACCTAAATTCCAAAGGCAGGTTATGAGGAGGAGAGAGTTGATTTTAAGTTGGCCGGAGCTATCTCTCAAACCCTCTTGACCTGGGTTGATGCTGTTTGAAGGGTAAAAGAGATCCCAGCGGGCCGTGAAATGGAATGTGTTAAAGAGTAACATTCAGCCTGAACACTCTCTGAACCTGGAACGGGAGTGAACCCTTGTGGGCGGTGTCACTTGGAAGGCCCACTGTGGTGCAGCGCCGAGCTTGTGTGTATGTGTACTGTATGTGTGTAGCAGAGCTTTTCTCCAGCCAGCTGTGAATCTGTCACCAGCGTTGTAAGCAGTCCTACGGGGGCTTCGGCAGCCCAGTCAGCAGACCTCCTGGGAGACAGGCAGGCCTTGGGCCTTGTGTGCAGCCTCTCATTTGGTTTTAACCATGCAATCCTCAGCGCCATATGAGTCTTACGCACAAAGCCCTTCTTTGAGAGTGATTATCTTTAAAGCTGTCTCTGGAGCACAGTTTCTCTGATTCAGAGATAACCACAAAAACAACCCTGTGCTGATCGTACAGAAAGGAGGGATGAAGAACGTCTCATCTCCGTCCTCGTTGTAATTACGACCAGGGTTCCTCAGTTGTTGACGGTTTATTAGCCATCGGACTAAATCAGGATCAGATTTTTTGCGTCGTCCCAAAAAGGGTGCCGTAATGAAGCAAGAGAACGCTGGATTTATGGGTCAGTTCGTTTAAACAGGATACACGCTGACAGATCTGATGAGGTCGGATTTTCCCTCTCTTCCAGAGACTTCCCTCTCTTCCCATTCCATCCTGTCATCCTCTGGCAGCAGGCTCCATGGAAGAGTTTGAAGGCCAGGCCTCAGTGCCACAATGTGGATGAACACCAGCTAAAGGAAACAATAACCGCAAAATGAAATACGAGATATGGGACCAGATGAAGCACTGTAATGTCAGGTCTACACGTTTATCAGTCCATTTTCATCCTCTCATCCTCCACGGGTGACAGAACAGATGCACTATTCAAAAATTCAACCGATTTTTGGTCCCTGGGGGTCTGTTGGACTGAAGATACTGGATGAATTCAAATGTAATCATTGCCTGTAAGATCCCCTCAGTCTGTGAACAGGATGTAGACTCTTTAGATTTGAGAAAGAGTACTGATAGAGCTGAGGCCCTGGAATGTTTGAGATTTATTGGGGAGAAGCTGTATTGCGGTACTTTAAATCACTAATACCTCTCTATCATATGGTTCCTTGGAACGAGCTCGCCTGAAAACGTCTGCATGTTTTCTTTTTCACGTCTGCTGCGCAGACACTGCCCTAAATATTTCTTGATAAAGAATGATTTCGCCTTTCAGAGAAAACTTGCAACCTGACTCTGTTATGAACTTGAACTTTGGTCAACAGGGCCAAGAAAGAAAACCCTCCTCCAGTTTTCGTCCAGGTTTATTTCGATCTTCTTTATGTAGGTCAAGTGAATCAAGATTTCGTACCACCGACATAACAATACCTTCAGCTTGATGTAATACCCTGGTCTGCAACAATACCTCCTGTGCTGGGCCCTGACCCCTTCTCTCAATGCCTATATATATACTTCAGTCACAAAGCTAAACTTCCATACAAGGCTCTGCTCTGGAAGACTCCAGATGTAACATTTTCCTGCTTGCAATTTGGTTCGCCTCTCTCCTCCTCACCCCTCCCTCATCTTCCCCTCTGGTCTCTCTCTCTCTCTCTCTCTCTCTCTCTCTCTCTCCTTTTCTTGCCCATTTGATAACAGTCCAGGCTTTCAATTTGCCCCACATTTCTAAAACAACCTCTGGAAAATGATATAAACACATGAGTAACAGACACAAGTAGAACATGAGAAAGGGACTTTTGTATGTCGTAAACAGTACGTGCTTTTTTGTGATTCGTTGTAGGGCAACCCTGCAAGGAGAGGCATGCTATGACCGCTGAGGTTGCGCAAGGACAAACAACACGATTCAACCAGCTCAAGATTTGTTTGTAAATGGTTTTATTTGGAATAAATATCTTAAAGTCAAGGACAATTCAAAAGGCCAGCATACACACAAAAAAAATGAAAAAAGTATTTACATGACTTATTTGAGCACAGCCGAATGAATGTATACATAGTATACAAGGCAGCCCATGCAGGACGTTTAAGTCTTTTGCTGTACAAACTGCAAAATATGACAAAGAAAAAATATTCCAAGTAATACAGGAACCATCTTTTAGATGGACAATGTGGTCCCTCTTAAGAACCAAAACAAGAAGTATATAATGGATTACAGGGTTTCATTAAGTGTGTACAAATAACGTTTCGCTTCAGGTTGTTGGGATGTGAACATAGAGGTCCAGTATAACACACATTCTGTACCGCCTCCAAGACTTCATGCCAGGGCTTGTTTTCACCACTCGATCCTTTCAACGATAATAACTTAGCTATGACAACTGTGCCGGACAGGCGGGAATTTAGCAGCTGCACCACTGGCTCAACAAATGGACAAGAGATACCATGACTTTGGGTCATGTGATGAAAGCAAGGAGAGAGACAAACAGTCCCACTGAACAATAGGTGAGACGTAAACACGTCTGTCTGTGTGCGTGTGTGTGGGGGGACGTGGGGAGGTTCAGGCACCAGACTAAGTCAACATGGCTGCTGACCAGCTGAAGTGTGGGTTGTCGCCGAGCCTGCTGAATGATGACATCACTGAGAGCTGGCTAGCGTATCAGCTGACAGGGTGCAGACCAGCGGTGAAGTGGACAGATCTTCCTGTCCTGTTCTCTACTCATACCGTGACTTTACCTGCTTATTCAATAGACACCAGTGTCCAATTGAGCTGACAGTTTTAACATTTTAACATCGAACATGTTTCCATTACTGCACTATTAAGTCTGTATAGTTCTACAGGTAGTTTTTTTCCTAGGTTGCAAGGAGAGTTGAATGGACACCCATGTCCACTACACCTCTCACTTTTGTCATTGCTAAAGAAATAGTGAGCATGTTTTTTTTTATAGAACAAAAGAGGAAAGAGTGAAGCATTAGAAGACAAATGCCTCATTTTTGATACTGTAGTATCCAACTGCAGTAATTACTGAACCAAGATCATACACAGACATTTCCAACATAACCCAGCTGAACTAAAGCCTTCTCTATGCTTTAAAATAACACTGAATTTACCAATCAGATCCTGTCTCCTGGTGCTTATTGTGCTTATTGTTGTCACTCCACGCCTGGGTTTAAGCGTAGACTGTTTAGGCAGGATGACGGTTCTTGCAGTACAAGAGCATTTTTTTGTCCAGTTTTCAGATGTTCTTTCAGTACTGTCAGTTTGATTTACATCACCCAACACGATCTTGATTGTTGATGATTATTTCGGACCATTTGCTCGCCATCTATATGTTAAAACAGTGCACTGTTATAGCCGCTAAACCTAACCATAACCTGAAACCAACATTAATGATCAACAACCAAGTAAACCGACCGTTTTCTGGCTAAATGGATATCCCATGTAACATAAGAACACAACTTTTTTCAGATTATGTTGGTCAGAGGTAGACTTCTACCTCTGAAGGCTGATTGGCCGATCAGTGACCAAAGGTCAACAACCCTTCAGAAAACCGTCTCTCCCCTGCACACATGTTTTTCATCGTCTTGTCTGTCCCACGTTGCAGACAGATGCTCACGATGTACCAAAAACATGGATCTGATTGTTGGGAGTGATTTCCTTGTTGTTGTTGGTAGGTTGTTTTTTCCCCTTGTCCTGTACATTATTTGACCGGCATGCTGTACTGGTCCATAGGGCGGGGGTTATGCTGTGAAGAGGGAGGGGAAGAGGAGCTCACTAACAAGGGGGTAGGGAACAGAAGTCCAGCTCCTGTGGTTTGCGTTTCCCGGTACAGTGGTCACGGGGTAGCAGCAGACCTGTCTGGGTGGTGCAGCGCAGGGGCCGCCTCTTAAAGCCCTTGCCGCAGGATTTGGAGCAGGGCGACCACTCCCCGATATCCCACATGGGACAGGGGTCCCCGCACACCCTGGTGGCCGAGGGTCTCTGCGTGGGCTCGCAGTCCGCCCTGGGCTCCCCGTCGGGCCCCAGACACTGCACCATCCTCCTCTGGAGCCCGGCGCCGCACGTCACCGAGCACTCGTCCCACCCGGCCGACGACCACTTCCCCGGGAGCGAGCCCTCCTTGCTGTAGGAGGTCTTCTTCAGGACGTCCCCGCCCTTCTCCTCTTCTCCCTCCTCGGCCAGCACGCTGTTGTGGGAGCGGGCGCGGCCCTCCTTCTTCAGGGCCTTTTCCTCCTTGCTCTCCCTGGCCAGGTAGAAGGAGTAGCGGATGCGAGGAGGGGTCATCTGGCCCACGGAGAGAACCTCCACAGTCAGGGCCTCTCGGATGGGCTTGACGGCCAGCAGGGTCTCTGACTGGCCCCCCGTCCCGCTGTAGCGCAGCAGGCTTCCCTTCACGATGATGTCCCTCTCCACGGCAGACACCACGTAGTTGCCGTTGAGCAGATACTGGCCATGGTGGTTCTTCACGGCCAGGTAGTTGTCATCGCTCACCATGCCCTTGTAGCCCCGCTGACGGACGTCTATGTTGGAGGCTCCCACGGGCAACGTGACCACGAAGTTATAGCCATGTCTGAGAGGAAACACATCGAACACGTCACACATACATTCACTGTTTACATACTGTATGACTGTATACTTGTCATCCTTGCTAGCAACACGATATTGAATCGTGTTCAACACGATTCAATATCGTGTTGCTAGCAAGGTATAGTTTCTAAACAACAGCTGTGCATCAGCAGACTCACATGGGCTTGGTGAAGAGGCCCGACACCTTCTTGCAGCTCTTGTTGTCTCCACCACAGATGCCACACCTGTCAAACTTCTTACTGGAGCCCAGCTTGCCGTCACAGCCAGCCTTGATGCACTTCCCCTGGACACACACGGCCGAGGAGTCTGGGGAACAGGGAGTCCCATCCACCACCTGCAGGATGAAAGGTATGCTTCATCCTGCTGGTCTGAGGTTGAACCCTTTGACGGGCATGATAAAGTGTAAATCTACAGGATGATATGACAAAAACTCTGCTGCCACGCTGACACTAGGCAAGCAGCCTTGAGACATGGTATAAAAACCAATGTGTTTACATTCCTCCCTGGTTCCCCTCTGTCTGAACAGGACCCTAACACATGACCAGTCTGAGTGGAGGCAGTCGACCATGTCGGTCTGCTCCCCATGTCTGTGTCTGCAGGGGTCAACGGGGCTGATGAAAAATGTGACCGATAACGCAACGTGTCTGTGAGCATGGCCTCAACACCGTTTTTTCCATCACGTGACGTGGCACGTCCAAGGTCTAGACAAGGGAGACACAAGGCTGCTGGTTCGACATACAGCACAGTGCTGTAAGATAAGCCACCAGGCAGCCTTTTCTGCCTCTGGCTTTTTTTATTCGACAGCTAGCCCAGTCAGCAGCTAATCCCACTTTGGTGTGGTGTGCCCCAGTGCTGCGTCCTCCCATCCCCCTGTGGGTCTCCTGGCTGGAGGCTCTGGCAGGACGACACAGTCAGACATGGACCACAGCTCTGGGCCATGACAGGGGCTCCTGCTCAGGATCACTCCACACCACGCTATCTGAGAGAGATAAGCCCTCTCTCTATCCTATCTTCAGTTCTGTCTTCCTCTCTCCTCTCCTCTCCTCTCTTCTCTCCTCTCCTCTCTTCTCTCCTCTCCTCTTTCTCTCTCTCTCTCTCTCCCTCTTTCTCTCTCTTCACTTTTCTGTGAACTGTAAGTAGTTAGGCTGAGCTGAAGTTATGTTTGTGGGCCCGGTTTCCCGATAATGATGGTCGTCTGATGCATGTAACTTTCCAACAATGGAGATACTGTACGTCTGTTTCCCAAACCAGCACATACTAGATTGTTAGAAAGTGCATATTCAGTATCTTAAAATACATAGTTGAGAGTTTGTCTGCCAGAGTAAGCTTGCTAATGTGACATACAGTCGGCCTAACCATATTCACATAGAAATTAAGAGAAATATTTCTCAGTGTTTTTCAGTCAGGGCTGCTAACCTTGGGTGCGAGGACGTAGAAGTAGCCAGTCCCATTGGCTCTGCAGATCAGCTTGCACTTGTCCTTTGGGGAGACCCCAGAGTACTTGGGCACCCACACCACGGAGGGTGTGAGGCGGTTGGTGTTGAGGCTGAAGCCGTTAAACGCTTCACACTGCTCCTCGCGGTAGCTCTTACCTGCACAAGAGGGAAGAAAGGGTCACAAGGTCAAAGGTGAAGTGGCCTGAGGTGGAACCAGAAAACATTGAGCATAGTTGTCTGTTTTGAGCCAAGTGGTACCTGTGTCGGGGCAGGGGTTCAGGTTGCAGGAGCGGTACTTGACCCGCACACCTTGGCAGTATCTGCCCCCGTTTGATGGTACTGGGTTCTCACATTCTCTCTTAGCCAGCTGGACGCCTCCTCCGCAAGTACGGGAGCACGACCCAAAAGCTCCCCATTTACCCCATTTTCCATCCACCTGGGGAAAACACACACACACCACACACACACCACATGTGGGTTATGTCAGGTTTCGCAACAACATGATAGCCTAGCTACGTCACCCCCACCGCAGGGCTCCCTGGTGGTACTCTCCTGTCCGCACGTACACAACACTTCTCGCGCCGCCGCGAGAATTCTTTGAAAGATGAGCTTTTACGAGGTGTTTGAGGCGTGTGTGTGTGTGTGCGTTGATGCGTGTGTGTGTGCCGTGCTCGTCGTACCTTGGCCGTGTGAACGTCCCGCCTGTTGATGCAGACCCCCCGCATGCACACCTGTCCGTCCCCGCAGCTGGTGCCGTCGGCCCAGGGGAAGTGCCGCGTCTGGCACACCAGCTGGCCGCGGGTCTTCCCCGTGCACCACAGGCGGCCGCAGGGGGGCTGCATGAAGGGGCAGGGCTTGGAGCCCTCGCCGAACGCCAGCTCGCACTGACGGTCCAGGCTGTAGGAGGTGCCGGGGAGCACGTCAGGCAGAGCCAGGGGCTTCTGCGGCTGGTCCAGCAGACACTCGCCTGGGGAAGGCAGCAGAGCAGCCGTGAGCCAAACCAACAGTTACCCTTCCAAAGGGATTAGCTTTGTATTGTCTTTCTTTTATACGTTTGTAAATTCAACGCGTTTGGTATGGTTCGGCGGACGTGGACATGCATACTTTGCACATTGCACGTCGCTTGTGTGCACAGGAGTGTGTGTGTGTACGAGCGTGCGTGTGTGTGTGTGCTGATTAGACCAGCGAAAAGCCTCATGGTCAGTCACCCAACCATGACCTTGCAACGTCGGCCCTTTGAAGACGGGCCTTCGCAATCTGTGGATGGTTCATTACGCAGAGCTGCCGAAGACCAACCCCATACACACACACGCGCACACAGCCAGACACAAAACACACACAGGAGGGGGGCACCTCTTTCTCCTAAAACACACACACACACTCGCCGCTCTTGCTTAACCCCTCGCTGTGCCTGAGCGGTCTGCGTCGTGTCTGCTCTGGAGAGCAGTGTTACGATAAGCAGCAGACAGGGCTTCTTCCTGGAACAGCCTATGAATAGTCTGGCTTTGACGAGCCAGTGCTAGGTAACATGAAAGACTAAAGGACGAGTCGGACGAGGAAACACGCCTTCTCACCCAAACAAGAGTAGATCAGGAGCAACCACATAACTTCATTTAACCTATTTACATCCTATGGAGAATTCACACAGCGGCCAGGGAACCAGACTCTAAAGGGTGACATTCCACATCTCTAGCCCTGTCTGAGAATCATTCCTCGCTTCTGTCTAGATTTCCTGAAAAGGGCACAAAAACTAGCAGACCGTCATTCTATTTTAACCTTCGTGGGAAACAGTGAGGACTACACCTAACTGACCAAACCTTTTTGGCGGTTCTCTGTGGAACATCCCCTTTAATTTGGGACAGCTGGTCAGGATAGCAGGCCTTGAAATACCAGTTTGTCACTGAACAGAATCCAGACCTTGGGGTTCGCCCTGCTTGGCACACTTTCCACATTCAAGAGAATGGCTGTCTGAAGGCAGTGTAGAGCAACTCAATTCTATAGTAGTCTACACTAGAATGTGCAGCTCTATGGTGCCAGAATTGTCTGCAGATGATCCACAGCCGATTTCCATCCAAATTCTAAGTCGATTGAGGACTCTTAGGCGAAACAATAGTTAGACCAGAGGAATACTTCCACCTTCCGAAATAAGTGCTACTTCTGCCATTACCCCATTCATCCATGGGTCCCCTATGACTGATCTGGTGACAAACATGCCAGAGTAGGAACAGAGAAAGCTTTGTGATTACGTGAAGAGTGTTAAGATAAGCATGTGCTTATTCGATGTGACCAGCCGGTTGCCAACACAAAATTAGATGTTTTTACGTTGTCAACCCATGAACACAGACCGATGCTACAGGCGCCATGGCGATGGTGTCTCGAGCAAGGCTTCACGTCTCCATATCAAACACTCTCCCTGCTTCCCCGTGTCTGCCACACCCCTGGGGCCAGAGGTCAGAGGTCAGGGGCCAGGCGCTGACTCACCGTGTCCGCTGTCCAAGAAGTCAGTGATGATGGCGGCGCTGCAGGGAGACCAGGGGCTGGTGCGGTTGATCTGGATGAGAGTGGGAGACATCATGTGGTTGTCCTTCAGTTTCCCAAACACCTCCTCACAGGCCTTCACGTTGTCATGGGGCATGTTGAAGACGTGACCTGGAGGGGGAAAGGAGGCAGGCAAGCGGGAAATCCTGTTAGCTGCCTGAGTCAATAGAATGGAAATATTCAGCTGTGGTGAAGGCAGAGTCAAATTTAATACTGATACTAATATGAACTATCTGTCCACACTTTAGCAGCTTTTGTTTCCGTCCAAACTACAAGCACCTGTGCCGGTTTGTTTTGGGATGCCATGTTGAAAGACAGGAAGTGTGTGGTTTTGGTGAGCACCCTGCTGGGCGGAGCATGGCAGACTCACCAAGCTCGTGGGCGGTGGTGAAGGCAGACGGCAGGCCGTCATCCTCGATCACAGAGCAGCTCCTCTTGGGGTCGCACATGGTGCCCACGTCGGCCATGCCCAGCGTGTCACAGGTGGAAGACCCACAAAGGTCCTGGACAGAAGACACACACCACAGACACACGCTTAATTCAGTGAATTCAATACTATTAAAAAGCTCAACTGGACTAAATGAGGTGACTCTTCGATTCATGCCAAGTGTTCTACTTCCATGTTTGGTACGGTACCGAAGAGACCCACCCAAACAAATCTATGAGGAAATAAATATCTCAGATTGCAAAACCTTTTAGCCAGCAGCTAAATTTCCAAATATTTATTTCCTATATTTCAGGCGCAACCATGTTTAACATCCATTTGGACCAGTTGACTGTGTTTCATCAGTACAGGGCACACTGAAGACCAGAGTCGTCCCTTTGACCTGGAGAAGGTCTCTGCTGTACCTGTGGTGATGGTGTGGTGGTTTGAGAACTTCCACCCATGTTTTAATCCCATACAAACACACTCCAAATCCCCCAATCTCAGCACCCATCACCCCCCTACACTACTTTGATCCTACATTTAAAACCCCCATCCAAAGTGAAGCCTTAAAGTGCTGTGACAAATTATTTACAGTATAGACCACAATTGCTGGCCGTTGAAAATCCAAACCAGATGTGTTCATGTGTGCAGGTCTGTGTGTGGGAACACTTATTAACACAAAAAACACAAGACTAAAAAGGAACTGTGTTCCTAACTCTGACCTACTTCTTGCATCCGCAGTATATCTTTCCATTGGTTGTGGATCCAGCTGTTTAATAACAACGACCAATCCTGACTAGCTCTAAACAAAGCCCCACGAGCAACCATGTTTCTGTGGTGTCTCTTTAGCCTTCAGAACAGAACATTTAACCATGGACCACTTTTTCTGAAGCGCCAGTAGCCAGTGGCAAGCATGTTGCAACGATTCAAATCACACTGGACACCACACCTTCAGGTTACGACGACCACTGGAAAATGGGCCCGATGCACCAATATCACAGTCAGGCTTTATGAGATCTGGAAATACTTAGGTGTGTTCTCCCCCTCCCCCACCCCTCACACTGGTGTCTATCATGGAAGTGAATAGCAAACTTAGTGTAGCGGTACTATCAGCCATCCCTCTCTAGGGAAATATGATTTTGGCAGGTTTACGGTAAGAATCCATTACTAATTTCTTGGAGAAAGGGCTTTCACATACGGTGCACATTCTGTGCACATCGCAATACAGTTGTGCAAGCTGCAGAACAACCAGTGCCGTGGCCGCTCCCAGTGATAACTGAGGGATCTCCATACAAACTACGGCTGGGTACGCACTTTATCAGACACAGCCTGTGCCTCTGGTCATTTTGCAGCCGAATGGAAACCATATCTAATTGGCTTTATCGCTCAATGTCACATAAGTCACCCACATACACACTGCAGATGCACATGTGGCTGTTCTCCAGAAGCCACCTCCCTGTTATTTCAGGAAATGGGATGTTCGTGTTCAGCGGGAACTTGTGGAGTCGCAGTATACTGTAGCTGCAGAATAGGTGAGTGTGACATTAGTATGCATGCCAGTGTGTCACATTACAGGCCATGTTCTCCTATCATATCACCACTATGTCAGAGAAGACTCCTCAAACAGCACTGACCCAGTTGGCACCCAGTGAAACCAACATCAGATTTTCATTAGAGTTTTATAAAGTCCAAACTGTTCCATGTGTGTGTGTGTGTGTGCCCCCCCCCCCCCATCTCTCTCTCTCTCTCTCTCTAACTTTTTCTCTCTCTTTGATCTTCTCTTGTTCTCCCACTCTTTGACTCACAGCTGAGAGACATGACTCTGTTAACCTCCGCTCAGTTTTACCATGTTTAATCAACATTGTGATTTGTATAGACACAAGGGAGGAGGAGGAGAGGTGGGGATGGAGGGGGTGCAGGGAAGTTAGGATTACTGCCAATAGAGGAAGGAGAAAAAATGAGCTGAGAGGAGGGGTAGCTGGGTAACTGTGGGTCCCACAGGGAGTATCCCCTCTCATAATTACAGCTTCCCAGCTGAAGGTGAGTTCTGTTAGTCTTTCACGTCCACTTCAATGTTATGGAATACTAATTCTCATTTCTCTTGTGAAATGGTCTGAACGCCTGGGGAAGCGTACTGAAACTGACTGCATCAAGTCTTTTTTGCTTTCTTTAACAAGTCCCATTAGAGTTAACTTTACTTCATGGGCACGGGATTGGAAAGGATTACCTGACGGAACCATGCAGTTGCCAGTAATGACAACTCAATAGCATAGCACATGCAAAACTATTCTTAGTACTTTTGATGTTTACTGGTCTTTTACTTCATAGCAACTCCATGACCAACAAACAGTCAACGCTTTACAAAGTACCTTCTAGAGTACTCTCTAAACAATCTACACAAATATTATGCATATTGATCTATTGATACTGCATGTTATATTCCTGTATGGTAAAAACTAAACTAGATTAAAACAAACAAAAAAGTCTAGTACTTGCACTGAGCCATGGCATTGTTAGGTTTTTCCAAATAGATTTTGAGGTTGACAGGCTTGTATGGTGCAGATTAGAATGGAACAAATGATTTGGTCACTTTGGGGTTTGAGAAAAGAGTCAGACTTTAATGGCCCAGTATGCCACTCTACTCCAATCTAGTGCTCCTAAATCTTCTTTTACTGGGTGTAAATTTTAGGGACTTGATGAAGTGTGTTTTGAGTTTATTTTCGTTGTTGGCAGTGTGTCATTTGGGGTTGTTGTGTTGTTTACAGGTTCAGATGTGTTTCCCCTCATTCAGTCCAAATGTTGGTCAACACTCTGACAAATGTCTCAAAGGAGTCTCATACATCTGGAGTCAAGGACAGCCAGAGAATCAAAACACTTGTTGTATAACTCAGGGTTCTGATGTTACTCAGTTGGGAAGAAACACACATAACTTATTTGACAGGTAAATCTTGCAGTTTAGTCTTATGTCTTTGGCATTGCACAGAGAGACATAAATAATCTGCTGGATAACGTGATCTTCTATGTGACATATTGTCAATGAGGCCAGGGGCTGACGCAGCCTCTGGCTCTGTCATTACCAGCAGAAAGCTCTGAGTCTGTAATTGTTTCCTCTGTTGATATTGGAGGTGGCAAGTGACTCTCGCCAACTAATGCTTGCCTGCTTTCTCCCTGAACAGCTCACCACAGACAGAACTATGATTAACCAATGATTAATTATTGTGTATTTAATTACTTGTCAGTCTTTTGGTCTGTTTTTCTGCAAGCACAACAAATATGCTATCTCAGCTAACTGAAATCTGACAGAGTGAACAGGTTCTGGCTGGTGGTTCATCTAATGTCAGCTACACCGTGTGCATGGAGTTTCACATTCTGGAAGGAATGTAGGGGTCATGTAAACTCTGACCCTGCATAAGGAGTTGAGAGACAATGACGAGTTACAGAGAAAACGTTTTTTAAGTGTCATACTGTCAACTGCTTCTCTAATGAACTCGAATGAAACCAAGTCAGATGGTTTTGTCAGGTGTGGTCATCTCAGGTCTGTCACATCCATCCACAGTCTCTCAGCGCAGGACGACTGCGTGTCCAGTCTCGCTTGGCTCGGAGCGATGGGTGGTCCCTTCCCCGCGGTGGGCGTGTCTCAACAGCTGGAGATGGTCTCAGTTCCCCAGAAGTGGTGAGTGTGTTTGAGTACAAACCAGTTAACATTAAAAGCTGATCTACTTGTCATAATATTGGAGAAAGAGTCATAATGGCTGTTGGATGAGACTGTGTCCTGTTGACACCAGCTACCTATCCGTAAGTTTCCACACATGGAGAGAACAAGGACCACTTCACAACACTGTTATTAACTGACTGTCACAATTCTGACCAATTAATAAAGTTTCAACACAGAAAAGAAAACATAGGCTATTGGTAGTGTAGGACAGAGTGTTAGCTGGAAACCCCCATGTGAAAAACGAGGTATGGTCTTACCTGCTTCGTGAACAGGATAGCTGTATCCCAGTACTCAGGGTGCTTGTCATTATTCTTGTTCATCTTTTTCTGCCAAGTGCAAAAGTTCCGCAGAGTCATGGCTGCGTTACCGGAAACCTTAGGTCCCTTGTCATCCTCGTTTAACACTATGAACTTGACAACTATGATGCTGATGGAGTTGAGTATACTAGGGTGTTTGTAGAGTCTAGCTGCCACTGACATAAGGGTTAAGAGGTAATGTTTGAGATCATCGCCATGGAATTGTGCCATGGACTCATCAGCGACGATCAGCGCTTCCACGTATCTGGGGACAGAGGCGAATCTTTTGGATCTACCCAAGCCCTTTAACATTGTTTCGGCCACATCGTGTCCGTTTAAGTGCTTGTATTTCTGCAAAGACTGGGCGAGCTCGGGGCTCATACCGGTGTCCACTGCGCATCTGGATGTTGAATTCCCGCTAAGGTTGTGGTTTGCACGGCGTCGGAGAAAGTGCGCGCTCTTCGCGCTCCAAGTGTTTCCCAAAGTGGTGTCATTACGGACCGGGGTGATGAAATATTCCCACCCGTTGAAACCGAATGCCCCTTGCAAACCCTTGCACAGACTCAATGCTGCATAAGAATACTGGTCTGAGTTGACGTAGCCGGAGTAGAAGCACCGGCTGAGGTCAACACCAGCCGCAGCATTGGACGCTGAGGCAGGGTCCTGGGCAGAGATGGTGGGGGCAAGGAAATTAGAATCTGGATGTAATTCGAGCACCAAATCCTGCTGGAAAGCATTTATTTTAAGAATAATTCTCCCTTTTAGAATATCCTTAGCGTTGTCAAAACCGTTATTGTCATAGTTTTGGTCATCCAGTTTAGTTGGGAAGCAGAGTTCACTCTCCATACAATGGGTAAATTCTGAGTAAGTTATGAAAAAGTAGAAGAGAAACACTGTCCTTATTAACATGAGCATGTTTGTATTTAGCAATAAATGTAATGTTTTGGAATGGAAAAGAACGACTCTGCAGCTCAATATATGCGAAGATAAAGGTCAATACGAGAGAGAATAATCCAAGGTGCAATATTTTAAAACATTGCCGCTGTACGTCCTCTCAGAGTAAAATCCTCCAGGGTGTGACTCGTTCCCATCTTCCACCTGTCTTCTGAGGAGATTGCTGCCTTCTGAGGACTTTATGCATTTGGCGTCATGTGTAAACATAAAGACATTGTAATGCGTGTTTTTTGGGGAGGTGCTCTGGAAAGCTCATTGGTTATGCGTCTAGGTTCAAGGTTTACTCAGCAACCACTCGAATCTCTGCAAGTATTAGCATCATCCTCCGCTACATAAAACCGGGTCTCCCTCCCACTTTGGCGACTGTGCTTTGCGCGTGGAACTTATTCCACCTCCACAGCACATCTGTATCCAACGAAACGCCCAAATCAACGCGTCTCGTAATACAATCTATTGCCAAATCAATAGCATAATCCAATTGATCATTTGCT
Source organism: Osmerus mordax (assembly GCF_038355195.1). Lineage (NCBI taxonomy): Eukaryota > Metazoa > Chordata > Actinopteri > Osmeriformes > Osmeridae > Osmerus > Osmerus mordax. The sequence continues at coordinate 8,988,796 of NC_090068.1, forward strand.
GATGTCTACTTTACTTTCTTGAATACATTTTCGAACATTCATAACAAATAGCAAGCGTAAATGAGTGCGTAACTGCACACAGTTACGCACTGTAGCGTAACTGTAGCCTAAGTATGCGTGCAAATGACTAAAAACTGTTAGCCCATGCATCCAACATGCAGCATAGACATAATCAAAAACGTTTGGATGCTGCCCACGCGGGACAGCAGTATTAAATTTGATGCTGCCCACGCGGGACAGAAGTATTAAATTAAAACAGCTTTTCAATATGTCAAACATCATAAGTGCGCTCTTACACTCCACCTTCTGCGCTTACTGTTGTTGATTAAAAGAACATTAAATGTTTATTTTATCTGTTCCTGTATTAATCCACAGAAAGAATTAATAGTTCTAACCAGAGCAGCCTTGTGGCATTCCAACGCATATTCATTGATCACTTCATTATTTCGTTAAACACGCGTGACATCTTGTGGCAAACCAGAAACTACAGTTTGCCAAATACACAATTATTTAAATGCCTGTATAAATTATCGTAAAACATAAATTACAAGTATCATCACGAAATGAATTAATAGTTAAAAAGACATGTCTGGATTTCAACTTGTTTGTTGCAAATTAATGTTTTTTCAAATCCTAAATCCAGTAGGCCTTCTTCATCCTCAACATTTTGTGAGTCGACACTGCCACTTTGTGGCAAAACATTTTTAGGATATGTAATATTAATGTGATTGTCCCCCAGACTTCCTTTATTCATGAACATCAAATGATGACAGAATGAGATTTCAATAGTGTAATTATGTATAATTTCATATGGCTCATTTTAATTTATCAAGTAACTTTGAGACTTTATGAGCCTATTATGGATGCGTGATTTTCAAGAGATTAGGTTTTTTTTATGATGTGGCGATACATTAAAAATACAAATGGAAATGACTGGACTATTTTGGCCAAGTTCTAATTGAGGGCAACTGTCGGCTAATGCCTCCATGGGCTATATCCAGTGGTGTATTGTGTTACAATGTGTGAATTTTCAGCCAGAGGCTAAGCTTCACCTTGTCTCTTTAACAGATTCGGCACAGGCATACCATTGAGTTTTCACCCCTGAAAAAACAAATGGGTATAGCGCAACTCTATACAGAGTTTTTGACCGTCGGTGGTACGGAGGGGGCGTGCCTCTCCCGTCGCAATGGATCAATTGGATCTTACTTGAGATTTTTTTTATTATGAACACGAGGGGGAGGAGAGACCAGCAGCGATGGAAATCAAAAAATAAACCACTTATGTTTTAGAAGAGCCAGGCTTATAAATACTACAGTCAGAGCAATCCCGTTGATTCACTCCGCAGCAATAGAACTCGAGCCCAGGCTCCAGCTTCACAAATTAGGGATTGATTTTCTTAGACAATTTTAAATTACGTTTTATATTAAAACTTTTACCACTTGAAATATTCATTTGCAGTACATTGTAAACGACGGTGGGGTCAAAGCCTATGTTTAGTAGTGTTAGGTATATTTTGAATTGTATTTAGATATTCATCCATTCCGTTTATATTTGTAGGACGCGTTAACCTTCCGCTTTGAATCATAGCACTTAACTTTGATACCGTGCGTATGAAAACATACAATGGCTTCAACTTTTCACATAACCTTTTTAACTCTCTCCTTGACCAACTTGGCTCTATCGGAATTGTTCCAATCAGAGGAGATAATACCCGCCAAGACAAGTGTTAGAGGCGGCCATCTATGGAGAGGACACGAAGATCAACAAAGTATCAGGCTGAAAGCCTTTGGCCGCGAGTTCACGCTGAATTTGTCTCCGGACGACAATTTTGTTTCTCCCAGATTAAGCATTCAGCGAATTCAAGCGAGACATTTGTCTGCTCTTCTCAACAGTTCTGGATCTGGACATTTTTCCAGCGATGTCATGGAGACGGAGAAGAATCTGGAAGAGTATGCAGGCTGTTTCTACTCGGGGACAGTGGACACAGATCAGGACTCTATGGTTGCGGTTAGTTTGTGTCACGGCATACAAGGGTCATTCATTACGCACGGGGATGAATATGTCATTCAACCCAAAGTCAACGGCCATAGCAAAGCAGGCAGCTACACCTCGCAGGTGCACGTTATATCAAGGAGAGTTTTTACCCAGCCTCGTGAATCTCAAAAGACTGCTTTTGATCAATTGAAGGACGCAAGATGGTTTATGGACTCAGATGACGGCGAGTCATATCACGATGGGGATGAGGTTCAGGGAAAGAAGCGGAGTCGACGCTTTGTCTCTGCACCTAGATACATTGAAACACTGCTAGTTGCAGACTCCTCAATGACACAGTTTTATGGGGACGAAATCAAGGTGAGTTCTAACATAAATTGAATGAAAGATGACGCTACGTACAACCGTGTTTTTAGACAAAAACATTGACACAGGCAATCAATTGTTTCCCCACATTCAATGCTTGAGAGGATCATGTTCATATGCGTCATTACGCACGAATGTTTCCAAAGCACTCCAGTTTTCCAGACAGAATCACACCAAGTTCCTGAAATCGTTTATGAATCTGTCAAACCAGGGCAGCCAGGAGGGCGCATGCCTGTGTAAGCAATTGCAGTCTAGTCCAGTCATTTATACAATCTCACTACATCACAACCATGACTCGCCTTCATCCCATGCTTACGGGAAAGATTTTTTCTCGATTATAATACTAGCTAGAAACTTGGAATGAAAAGAGCTTTGCAAATTTAAACACGCCCTTTTACATGTAGCCTAGTCGAAGTCTTTGTTCACTTAAAGCAGGGGTCCCCAAACTACGGCCGGCGGGCCAAATGTGGCCCGCTCACACATTTGGACCGGCCCTCTGAACAATGCCAGAGACATATTTTGAACATTTAATTTTAAATAGGCCTATATGTTTTAATCATATCATATCTGTATTTGATAATAAAGGTTGGCTTTCAAACAAAAATTATAGTTATTATTAACTATAATTCTTAACTAAACAAATTATTTGTTAGATTCACTCACCAACAGAATGGTAAATTCAACATAACGTTCCATAGTGATCGAGCAGGTGCACGCGAGCCTAATACTGGTAGTCACTCCGGCCCATGTAATTTTCTGTTACAGACCGACCCAGCCCCACAATAAATAAAATAAAAATGATCGGTCCCTCGCAGTAAAAAGTTTGGGGGACCCGTGAATCAAAGTATATCACAGAATTACCAGCCTGTAATTGAATAAGAATGATAGCCTGACAGCTCATCTGGCGAATGTTGTTCAGTCCAAGGCATACTGTAGATCAGGACCGTGCAAAACAAACGTTTTCTCAGATTGGTAGTGAATATTACACAACTCAAATCAAAGTTCATTATAAAATGCAGAATATACTTTGCAATCCAATGCTTTTTAGCAGGTCCTTCCAAAGTGCAACAAAAGTACTTCTGCCACACACAATCCTGTAGTACTGATAGCTTCCTCCCAGTTATGTACTGCGTTGTTTTCACCACCCTCTGTAGTGCCCTGCAGTCAAGGGCAGCTGCAGTCAAGGGCAGCTGCAGTCAAGGGCAGCTGCAGTCAAGGGCAGCTGCAGTCAAGGGCAGCTGCAGTCATGGGCAGCTGCAGTCAAGGGCAGCTGCAGTCAAGGGCAGCTACAGTCAAGGGCAGCTACAGTCAAGGGCAGCTACAGTCAAGGGCCGCTGCCATACTGGGCGGTGATGAAGCCGGACAGGATAGTCTCTCTGGCACACCTGTAGAAGTTGATGAGGATCTGGGGAGCCATGCCAAATGTCCATCTGAGGAACAGCAGTGATGCAAGGAAATAAACAGATCAACAAGTAGGCTAGCTCATGCAGCTGTAGTTAAAATAATAATTTAATATGCTGTACTTCACAATAACGTCAGAGAAGGGTAAAGGTACACATGCTGTATCTCGTTACTCAAACTGACAACACTTCCTTTGGCTGTATCTGAAAGGGTAAACAGGAATGTTGGCACGGAGGGTCTGTATTTGAGTTAGCACCATCTGGGAAGGGGAACAAGCCAAAGGGAGTTTGTTTTTGTGGTCCTTCCACCCATTTTATTGATGGAAAGAAAAACACAAATGTTTAAACATTTGTGTCCAACTGACTTATGGATTTGGGGCGAGTATCCCAAGGCCTGTATGTATGTTGTCAGATGACCTAAACTGAATTGTCTTTAGAAATGTGGCCTCTTTCATCCCATGGCGTTTTTATATTGGAGAACATATAGTAGATTTTCAGCAATGGAGATGTACTTATCTTGTTACATAGGCAAGGAAGCTGTTAATCTCTATGACATAGTATGTGTGTTTGTCACCTCTCCAGCACTATCTGCTGACTCTGATGGCCATGGCTGCACAGATCTACAGACACCCCAGCCTCAAGAACTCTGTGAGCCTGGTGGTGGTGAAGATGCTGGTGGTGGAGGATGAGGAGGTGGGGCCCCAGGTATCAAGCAACGGAGGCGTGGCCCTCAGGAACTTCTGTTCCTGGCAACAGCTCTTCAACCCTTCCAGCGTGAGACATGCCGAGCACTACGACACTGCAGTCCTGTTCACCAGACAGGTATGGAGGGGGGCGTCACAGCTGTGGGTGTGACACATTCAGAAGCCGTGTCTTCTCCATACGCCAAAAATGATAGGTCTGCCCAGTCTTTTAAGTGGCGGTGTGGACTTGTTACTTGTTCTCTTCTAATGCTGGCGTATGTGTGATCATGTATACCGGTTAAAGAGATGCCAGGCAGTCAATGGGCTTGAATGGGCATGTGCATATCCCTTTACTGTGTGCTGTGGATACCACACAGTTAAATCTCTCTTCCCAAGTCTGCTGGCTGCCATGTATTTGCTTCATTTTACGATGGAAACACTGACAAAAATGTTTTGCTGGCAAGAGCTCCTCTTTTGGGGAAAAAAACCCTCTGTCTGGAACAAACCTACCGATGTCTGGATATCAGTGTCTGAGCCCCCTCTTCCTCACTCCTTCCCTCCTCTCCTCTAACCCTTTTCCTTCCCTGTCCTTTTCCCAATCCGAAACTCCTATCGCTAATTTCTCTAATGCTATTGCCGCTTTTTCTCTCTCCTCCCAGGACATTTGTGGATTGAAGACCTGTACCACGCTGGGCGTGGCCGACGTGGGCACAATGTGTGACCCCAAGAGAAGTTGTTCTGTCATAGAGGACAATGGTCTCCAGGCAGCCTACACCGTTGCCCATGAGCTCGGTATGTCAGCACACCCGAGGAACATGAGACTTGTTTTTGTCATATGGTGTACATTTGCGTGGAGTTCACAGAACATGCTTGCTTCCTGAGTCACCAGTCTCGGCCATTATATCTACCTCTTGACCCAATGATTTGATACATTGGCAGCAGCTTCCTTTGTGAACCAATTCTTCACGTGTTCTCACACCTTTCTCCAACTGTCTCCTCAGGTCATGTCCTGAGCATGCCACATGATGACTCCATAAACTGTAAGAAGTGGTTTGGGCACCTGGATGGGCACCATTTAATGGCATCAGAAATTGTAGACCTCAACAAGATCCTCCCTTGGTCGCCCTGCAGTGCCCGCTACATCACCGAGTTTTTCGACAACGGACATGGTGAGATAACTTTCTCTTGCTCTACTGTATCTCAAAACCTCAGTCTGTATTTTCACTGTCATTTCCCCTTTGCTGTTGGAGTGTGTGGAGATGTATTGGTTAGACTCATGGTTTGCAATGCACTACTTACAAACATCTTGTATCGACTGTTAGTCTTTATTGGTTAATATGTGGTTCACAGCTTTTATTTGGTTTTGGCACCAGAGAGAGCATTCTGTAAAAACCAAACTGTTTAAAAAAAAAAAAAAAGGTTTGCAGTTTCATTAACTTTCAATAACAGTTTTGAGACATTTGTCCTAAAGGCTCAGTATGTTATTATGTTGTTAATGGAAACCTGCCACAGAAAATGTGCTATGTAATTTTGGGCTTAAAGCATGGTGAGAAATCCTTCTATCACGTGGAGCCTACATTTCACAAGCTTATTTTCTTTCTCTCTCTTTTTACAATGCCTACTCTGCCTTAACCCATCCCCTAACCACTAATGATGGTGTCTAAAAACCACACTTTGTAATTTTGCTGAGAGTGTCAAAACTAACAATCCTAACAGAGTAAGCCGCTCTCTGTGTCTCTCGCTTCTCCGAGCTGCTTTTGTGGGATGGACAGTTACTGGAGCTACAGCAGGGAGATCAGTCAGATGACAAACAAATCAGACACATCAGACAGACAAGCACACAGGGACACAGGGACACACACACATACACAGGCACACTCTTTCTATCTCTCTCTTGCACACACTCACACATGTACTGTACACACACACACATGGCATGCCTGAAATTGCTGGCAGAAGGCAGCTCAGGATTGATGCTGGCATAGCTGGGCTCTTTCTTAAAGACCACTACAGTACTACACAATTCTGAGCGTGGAGTGTAAAATTGAAAGCTAGAAGGTATGTGAGTTACGCAATAGCGGGCGTATTTGAGTCATTGATTTATATCTATCAATATTTCAGTCTTCACTCACATTCTCTCTCTCTCCTTGACTCATCTGCTGGTGAGTCACACATTCTTGGTTTAACAACTGTTTTCCCTCACAGAGAAATCGAGTGCAGCCAAGCACATGTTGTCTTTACCGGTCTAGCCCCAGGTACATAGTGAACTGATGTTGCAGAATTTTAAACAGGATTTACATGGCTGGACACACTATAAATAAGCAACAATCTACTGTATATCAGAAATGTTTTTAAAAAAAATCCCTGAATTCTTCCCTGACACATTGGCACATCACCAACATTAGTATAATTTTGGTATGTACAATATACCAGACATTACGAATGATTGCTTTGATCCCTTCAAACTTTTAAGCAGTGAAATGTTAATTAGATTGTTATTGAGTGTGTTCCACATGTCAATCACATAACTAAGCCACATGAGCTGTTACATTTTGACAACATAACTTTAGCAAAGCAGACTTTCCCTAACAGATCTGTCAAGGAAATGTGTTTGGCCCATACTGTAGTTCGTTACTGTAATGAAAATAGCCCCTCAAGCAAAAATTGTGCACACCTGTTTTAGTTTGAAAACAGCATAGCATTTACAGCAGTCCACATGCAGTGGTTGGACTGGCATGCATTTGCAGTTGCCATAAATGATTGATAGAATCTTTGTTCTATGTGTGTTCTCGCTTAAGCCACTTTAAGATCCCATGGCCTCCGATAGTACAGTACTGTATGTACAGTAATGACCTGCCAATGACAGTGAATGAGTAGCATGACCCCAAAAAAGACAATTGCGTAATATTCCAGTCCTTTCTTTGAGAAACACACCTGTTTACAGAATAAACGTGACTGAGTGTGTGTGTGTGTCTGTATTTGTCTGTTAGGTGACTGCCTGTTAGACCCCCCAGAGCAGACCATGCCCCTCCCCATGGAGCCTCCAGGCCACTCCTACAGCCTCGACCGCCAGTGCCAGCAGGCGTTTGGAGAGGAGTTCACCCAGTGCCAAGATGCCCCAGAGAATCTGATGTGCAGCCAGCTGTGGTGCCGGGAGGAGGGCCAGCCCCACTGCACCACCCGCAACGGCAGCCTGCCCTGGGCGGATGGCACGTCCTGTGGGGCCAACGCCACCTGCCAGCGCGGCACGTGTGCCCTGACGGAGCACCTTGAGGGAGAGGTAGGCACGCGGTCACGGTGATTCAGTCTGAGTCACTCTGCTCTGATTTATGAGGGCTCTTACCTGCCCGAGAGTAAACGTCTCTCGAAAACGTGTTTAAATACCTTGCTGAAGATTTACTATCAACCGCTATAGCAGTGTTTATATTGCAGTCTGCTGGAGCCCTCCTCTCTCTTTGAGCCTCTAGACCTTCTTTCTGTTACAGACAATTTCTCGAACCATGCCCTGTATGAGCGGCCTTGACAGATGATTTCAGACAATTGTTTGGGTGGAAGCTTCTGGACCCTGGCTATGTTTCAATACCTCTTCTTCAAAAATAGAATGTTGCGCTTCACATGCCCCTGTCTGGATCCTTTGCCTGAGAGCCAAAAATAATCAATCCCCTTTTATTCAAGTCTCTAAATGTCAGTCTAAGTGCTTGGTAAAGTATATTTGGTACAGGTCTTTAAAAAGCACAAGTATATTTGGTGCAGCCCTTTAAAAACAGGCCTATTCCAGGGGGCTAGCTTGTGATCCCAGACGCCCTGGCTGTTAGAGATCTTCTTGTGGCCAGCTCGTAAAAACCCCAGAGAAATGAAAGGCAGTATCTTTGCACATGCCAGGAGCTGTGCGTATGTGGAGCTAGACGTCCGTACGGGAGGCAGTTACACGCGTGGCAGACTGCAGGCGATGACACGCCAGAGGAGACGCCAAATGGGAAAACAAAAACGTATTAAACGAGCGCTTATTGAGTCTGGCGTCTGACCCTCTAATGACAGAGTTGTCAGTAGATAAAGAGACAGCTTTCCTGTCACCTGAATGATTTCACACGAGACGATAATCAGTCGAGAAGAGATTTTGTAAATTGTAAATACTGTTGTCGATTTAACTCACTGTTGACAAAAGGTCTGTGTTGGCCCCTATAGGAGCCTGTGGATGGCGGCTGGGGTGGATGGGGCCCCTGGGGGCCATGCTCAAGGTCATGTGGTGGAGGGGTGGAGTTCTCCCAGAGAGAGTGTACTGAACCTGAGCCACAGAATGGAGGGGCTTACTGTGTGGGCCAGAGAGTCCAGTACCAGTCCTGCAACATCCATGCCTGCCAAGATGACCACGGTAACCTCCAGCAAAACACCATTCAATTCTATACGGTATAGCATACAGTCACCTACAGTGTAACATACTGCACTGATTGTAGTATTTTATGCAGTGCATCTAATGTGAGGTAATATGTGCATTTTAGCAGACGCATTTGATATGCTTTATAGCAGATTTTAACACACATATCCAAAGTAATGCACAAAGCCTCTTCATCTACAGTCAAATGTTACTCCTCTGAGCTATGCTCAGCCCAACACTGTTACCAGGGGAAGGATTAGTAATAAAACCTGCTGTGTTTCACCTTCCAGGGAGTAGCTTCAGAGACGAGCAGTGTGAGAAGTACAACAGTGAGAGGTACCTGGACATGCATGGCAACATCAAAGAGTGGATCCCTAAGTACAACGGCGTGTCACCCAGGGACAGGTGCAAGCTGTTCTGCAGGGCAAGAGGCAGCAGTGAATTTAAAGTCTTCGAAGCCAAGGTGTGCAGAGAGCCAGTCGACTTGTTGTCATTGTCTCCTTCGAAAGAATGTGGTGATCAAACCGTGACACGCCGGTCTCCTTTGATTATTTTTGTCTTCAGGTGGTAGATGGCACCACCTGCGGCCCAGACACCACATCCATCTGTGTCCAGGGCCAGTGCGTGAAGGCAGGCTGCGACCAGGTAATAGGGTCCAATGTGAAGATGGACAAGTGTGGAGCGTGTGGAGGGGATGGAACCACTTGCAGGAAGATCACTGGATCTATGAACAACGCCATGTGAGTTGAATGAAACACCTAGCCAAGTAGCAGAATGTATTTGATGGGAGAGTTTAGTTTGAATTTAGTTTGAGCTTAGTTTAATCCCATACTAAATTCATTTTTAGCGCATGAAAGTGTATAAAAAGTGTCTCTGACCCAGTCGTCTGTGTTAATTGTAGATTTGGCTATAACGACATTGTGACCATCCCGACGGGGGCCACCAACATTGACATCAAGCAGAAGAGCCACCGGGGGATCAAACACGACGGCAACTACCTGGCTCTGAAGACAGAAGGAGGAGCCTACATCCTGAACGGGAACTACTCGGTGTCGACGGCGGAGCAGGACATCCCGGTGGCGGGGGCGGTGCTGCGCTACAGCGGCTCCTCCACCACCCTGGAGAGGATCCTCAGCTACCAGCGGCTCCGCCAGGCCCTCACCGTCCAGCTGCTGTCCACCGCCGGAGACTCCGCCCCGCCCCGGGTCAAATACACCTTCTTCCTCCCCAGGGACGTGCCCTTCACCAAGCCAGGCTCCGAGGGCAGGGGCCCCCTGCACGCCATCCTGCCCTTTGGGGGAGCTGACTGGGTTCTGGGGGAGTGGTCTGAGTGCTCCAAGAGCTGCGGTTCTGGTTGGTCCAGGAGGAGTGTCGAGTGTCGCGACGGGGCGGGCTTCCTGTCCTACTTCTGTGACGAGGACCTGCGGCCGGTGGACATTCGGCCGTGTGGAGACCTGCCCTGCCCCATCTGGCAGCTGGGCCCCTGGTCTGCCTGCTCCCGGACATGTGGGGTGGGCCTGCGCCATCGCACTGTTCTGTGTTTGGACTACACAGGCAAGAAAGTGGAGATGGAGAAATGCAATCCTGCCAAGAGGCCTGAGGTTGTCTCCACTGAATGCAGCTATCTGGACTGCTGAGCTGCGAGGAGGCAGGAGAAGAAGAAATGTTAGTAGCAGGCAGCAGTGGAGTACATTACAGTGGGAGGTAGTGTAGGGCTAGTTAGTAGGGCTAGTTAGTAGGGCTAGGAAGTAGGTGTAGTAAGCAACTAACCAGCATACAACTTTTTCCCGACCACCCAGACCATGCTTCAGAGACAAGCAGGACAGCTCGTCACATGCGGTCAGTTCACTAATATTGACCAAAACTACAACCATGGCTTGGTCATAGAAAATACTGTAGATGAATTTGACAGTTTACTTTCTGTCATTGTTTGTTTCCTTGATGTCAAAGCTATATTTGTAAACCACTATTGAAGGTTCTGTTATCCAATAGAGATCTACCTCATAGGATGTGAAAATCAACTCTCAAATCAGTTTCTGTTTGCAATTTAAATGCAGTTCATCAAAGGCACATTAACTTTACATAAATCCTGCTGAGATTCTCTGGAGTGGTTTAATACCTCGATCCATCTTTGTCAACATGAATCACATCCCAGATTAGGTAGAGAAATTCCTAAACGGTAGACACAAGGTACCATGATATTGGTTAGCAAAGCATAAGAATTTCTCAAAAATATAGACATGTCATCATGCCTTATCAGAGCTCCTCATAAGGTTATTTCCATGACTCATCAGTTCTGGAATAATGGAGTCTGGTTTGGATGTGTACTCTGGCCACAAAACACCTCAGGCTAGAATGTTGGCGGCTCTAACAAGTCACAGCTATCTAATTAAGCTTCAAAATAAATCTGAAACAATATATATTTTACCCTTGGGATTTGATTGACTGTCTGTTGCTTCTTAAAGTGTTGTTTTATGAACAGTGTAGAATAGTTAATGGTGTGCTAAATGAATTACATGTTACACTTTGCATTGAGAGCTAGGTGCAGTTAGTTGCAGCAATGTTTTTTAAAGGTGATCTGGAGCAATCTTGGATGCAACCAACACAGGATTATATTTATTTGTCATGCTATGTTTTCTTTCTTATTATTCTTGGCAATAGTGTGACTGTGGTCATATTTTTTCATCAACAGAAAAAATCTATTTTTATCCAATGGAAAATGCTTCACTTTGGCCTAAACATTATTATTGACACCAATCTGTTAGCTGTAGACTAGAAGAATGGTCTCTGGTTCATTCTGTTGCTCTGAAATGGAGTATATTTTGTACAGTGCCAATTGACCTAATTGTATACTATGTCATGATGGATGAGTCACTATGTGTCATTTGAAATAGCTTAGAGACAAACACAGTCATGAATGTGGCTAAGTACGTAGTTGTCTAGCCACACAACTCACACAGATGATCAGAGGGAGGGGTGTGGTCTCCAGTCCTCGGGGAGATAGAGATGAAGACTTGTAACATAGATTACAGACCTGTGTATTGTTACACAGAAATAAGAGTCATGTTCATTCTCTGGACAGAATATAAATAGCATATAGTCAAACAAACAACAACAACAAAATTATTGTTTGTAGATTAGCTAAAGTATATTAGTCTATAAAAACCCTTACAATATATATCACCAAACTATTGATGCCTTATGCAGGGATATGCAAATGGTAGAGGTGTCATTCTTTGTTGGGTCAGTTTGTTCTGGGGCTTCCACACAGGGAAACAGCAGTAATTAATTAATTTAAAGGAAAAGATGTAGATCACATTTCAAAGCATTCTATCCCTTCAATGAAGGTCTGTATTGTGCTATTGTTGTAGCTTCCTTACAAAGCTATTTATTTTGTAATACTCTCTGACTAATTGTTACAGTTTAATCTTTAAATGATGTGTTGTCTGTACTGTCCTCTAGAATCATTTGAAATAAGACTGATTAATGAAAGTCAATAAAGACGTCACTTGACTAAAATTGTAATGTTTTGGGGTCTTTTTCTGAAAATATAATTAATAAAAGAAGATTCCAGCTAAATATTCCAGCTGCAGTTGTATGACACTTATTCATGTGATTAGAGGTGATTAAATACAGTTTTCATTTAGAGATATATTTTTAGCACTTGAAGGCAAGTGACAAAGTAATTGTACCTTTGTCTGACCTACTCTATATAGCTTGATGCACCCTTTGCAATGATTGAAAACACACTTGCTCAGAATAGAAGTCAGTGCTTTCAGAGAACAGCTAATTAGCCAATTCCATTTAATAATAGAATTCCAAATAAAAAGGATAAGGTTGGTGTAACACAAGTAATAAGAAACCATCTGTGGAACTGAGTCATATGGGTCCAAGGAATTTCTTTTGAGGAGGATTTAGCAGAAGGAGGCAGCTGTTGGTGACTTATGGAATCTGCCCATGAAATAGGCATCATTAAAATACAATGTGGAAGATTGGTCCAACAACATGCTTTGCTTTATACTGTAGATATCTCCTCTTTTCAACACACTGATGGCTATTGTTAGGGGCTGATCGGAGGCAGGTTATTTGCCAAAGGGCCTACGGTTATTTGAATCAAACAGCAATGAAGTCATAAGCTTTGGGTTTCTCACTCAAAAAGATAAATGCGCACACTGCAAAACCATGAAAATCAATTTTTGCCAGTATTTCAACTATTAATTGTTTTTTTTGCTTTTTTTTTTGGACTGCTTGACTAAATCTTAGCTGGGCCTTGAAAATGTTAGATGGTGGTGAGTACGGCAATTCATCTTCGACTACAGACACTGGATCTTGGTGTTGACATGGGTCAAGGTGCTTCCCAGGATTAAGCCCATGAGATCCTTAGAGGGAGTTTTATGAGAGACAGGCCTTCAGCAGCTCTTAGAGAGTAAGTCTATCATTCCTTTGTTGGTCCCTAGACACAAACTTGGTCATACTAAGACAGAGGGCTTCTCCATCAAAGGACTAATCCTTCATTTCCACCGGCAGTCTCCCTACTTGTATTTGGGGGGAGATGATGGTTGAGGTTGTAAACACGGTCGACTGAAGCTAAGCAGCGGCAGGTATCCTACCAGACGGCACACGGGGATCTCTACTCTCCAGAGTGGCCCTGTCAGTGGGCCTCCTCTCGCCTTTCCCGTCCAGCAATAACAAACTGAAGCAGCCCAGACCCTGACCTCGAGTGAGGCAATCCACTGGCGGAACGTCAGATATGCGACGCGTAGCGAACGGGTTGACAGAGGCTCTGCCGCTGCATGATTCAGATCTGATACGTGTTCCTCTGTTCAGATAATAAGAAACAGCCTCTACTGGCCCTGCTGCATCCCTGGACAGGTGCTGTCCTTACTTGGGTTCCAAAAGGCCCCTCTGCTTTGGTGTTGCTCGTACATCTCCTGCCTCCACATGCAGATGTCAACAAGCCCGATGACACTGTTTGGTAAATACGCAAAAAAGCACATCGTTTCTCGATTATCTTTGTGCTCGTTCGTAAACAGTGGGTTGGACATCACGGTTCTCCATCATTATGCAGCGCCGTGCCAGTGTCAGATTGGTGAAATGCCAAGGTGAACACAGCCTGGCTTTTCACCATTACCCTAAATCGTTCATAGTACAGTTCAGGTCTCTGTCCGTGAAGCAACAGCAGACTTCGCTTCAGGACAAGACATCATGTTCTCGTCCATGAGGGGCCCAGAATGAATATGATGCCAGTAAATGATCCAGCTGTAAAAACAGATGACGGGAGGGATGTACGCCTTGGCTAACCTGACTGAGTACCGCTTGGTTATGTTGTGTAGGTAGATTCCAAGCACCTGCTTATAATTTTATGTTGTTCTGATTTGGGACCCAAGCATGTTACTAAGATAAATGGGGTCACAAAGTGTCCACCATAGACCGGCTGCACAGAAGGGGATAAACCAATGGAAATAGTTGTGTTTTAACAGGATCACGTTGAGTGAGTGTGTGGGTCTTCAGCAGGACCATTCAAACCGGACAAAGACCGCACATTCCAATCCTTAGGCATTGGGACACAGATCTGTCAAGTCAGGACTGTACTTCCTGGGCACAATTAACCCTGTGGGGCCTTCTCTAGACAGCGCACCATATTTTATGGTCTCAGGCAGAGGCTCCAGTGGAGCAGATGGTTAGTAGCAGTGAGCCCAGCACAGTGTGGGCTTCTGGGCCTGTGTGGCTGCGGTAGGGTGGGTAATTTGCAGCACAGCAGGCACGCCAGGCATCCTGGCCCAGTCTTTGTGCTGCTGTAGATTTATTGGGATGGAGAGGAGAGGAGCCCAGTTCCCCTTTTCTTTGTTGTAATGGGTGTCCATCATCCCTGCGACGTCTCCGATGTGTTCCGCCTCTCAGGGCAGCCTGGGAGACTAGGCTTGTGGGTCGATACTGTAGGTCTTGCTCGGGTACGCCTTGTTCCAAACACTGATGGACAATGACCACATGCTAAGCCAACGACCTATGGCCGTTTATGTTTTGAGTGTGGACGTGAGTGTATCTGCATTGCCAAGCACATGTCACTACCCAGAAACCCTGACTGTTCTCTTTCTCTATCTCCCTCTCTCTTTTTCTCTCTCTAAATATATATAAATACAGTGGCTATCCAGATGGTAGACTTAGAGTACAGCTCTTACATATCATGTCTGATGTCCACATGGACTGCATTATTGGGGAGCTGACTATAAACTCTTACGTAACTTTACAGGAAAATATATATAATTTTCTGACAGTGGATTGAATGCAGTTATAGATTATAAGGACGCTGTAACAACAACGTTGATGTGAAAGCTCGGGTTCTTATCAAAAATATTTTATGAACAGATTACCCTTACCCTAAACCTAGCAAAACCTTTGCAAAAACCTACAGGGTGTCTGATGATGCAAGAGCTTTGATCTCCTTTAGCCGTTCTATTCACCTTACACTCTTTGGAGTGTGGTTCACTGAATATTTCAGAGATATACATGAGAACTATTCTTAACCATGTACATCGGTTTCTATAGATGCTTGAGCAGACAATATAGAAATGTTAAAGTCCACATGATGAAACACCTCACATTCATGTTGCTACCTGCATCCCCATAATATGTAACGAATATGACAAAATATATGATATTGAGAATACCAAACTACTTCTGTCTTTCAGTCAAGAGTGGCAGAGATAACATATACAGTGAGTCAGTTTTTCCATTTTCCTTCCAAGAAAGGTATAATTCCTACCACAACAGTAGAGTCGTTATTCTGGCACTGTCCCTGACTCTAGCATGCACTTACTCATTATTGTCATCTGATGTTTGCCCTCGTTGCCATGGAGCCATCCACGTAGCAGTGCACCGGGGCAGCGTGTGGAGAGAGCCAGGAAGCTGCTGCCTCTCCTCAGAGAGTTTGTAAAGGTGAGAGGGATTAGGTGTCCTGGCGACACTGTGTCCCCCCAAACTCCATATTTCCTCCCATATCTCAAACACAGATGATGATGAAAGCCAGTTGTGTTTAATCAAAATCCAATGAGGTAATCCTTCAACTCCTTCAACTGAGGCCTTAAATCAGACATCATTATAACAACCTCAGACTGTGAGCGAGACTTGCAAAAACAGTAACTGCTGTTCAGAGATTCTTATATACTTAAACATATGTACAATAGATAATATATTGTAATTCAACTTTAATCCACAACAGTATGCAGTATATTATTCAAGGGATAATATCGCCATCATTTAAATCAAGTGTGTGTTTAATTGGTATTAGCACATTTGTAGTCGATTGCCATTTTAGTCCCATAGGTTTATTTCATTATCTTGGAGCTGTTATACTGCGCCTCAAGCTGTACTGGCAGGATGCGTTTTCCACTTTCACAGAGGGTGTGATTTTTCATGGGGTATAATTGTCCTTTATTCTGCGTGACAAGTATTAAGTATCTCATAACAACTGTGTTCTAATGCCAATGGTTGGCCAACGTCTGTGAAAAGAACTGATAGGCTATATATTTTTTTGCGTGTTCCATTCTTTCATGAGTATATGCACTAATTTTTTCCATTGCTGATTTCCATTGCACGTTGCGACTAAATGGAAAACTCAATCTGACACAAATGACAACATCACACAATAACAGTGATATTTTCCAACAGACCTATCTGCCTGTTAGCCGATTTGTAAGTGGGGGAATTTATATATTAAAAGTGTAGAAGCAACTTTTGTCAACTACGCCAATTGCTATCGACAGGTGAAATATTTGACATTTTCTTGCATCCCCCTAAAACCCAAAGCAGCAGGGAATACAGTAGTTCACCTACATTTATATCAGGTGAAAATTAGGCTCTCTGTGTGCCTAGCACGTTCTTGAGACATTACGTATTCTACTTGGAAGAAAATGGCAAACAGAACTGGGCAAGAGTTTTGTCACAACTAAGGGGTGGGGATGCTGTAAAGGGGAAGATAAAGGTTGAGTAACCAAAACAAGATCATTGTTAACATCCACTTAACCCTGGAAAGCCTCACCTCCCCTTAACAAGTTTCACTTGTGAAAAAACGGTGTACACTGTAATGACGTTTCTATGCAATTACAATTTTGTTACCATAGATATTTCTGTTGTTACCTGGTAGTTAATGCAACCTTAATGCGAAGTCTTGCCCAAAACTGTAATGTATCTAAAGACTTAAGCAAACATCTAAATGAGGTGAAGACTGAAGTATTTTGTTCTCTTTTAAAAGACATTTGCTTTGTTCCATCAAATAAACCTGTCAAGGACCTGACCTAAAAATAAGAGTAAATATTTGAAGAAAAATGAAGGCGTTTGGGCACAAGCTTCTCCCTGTGTCAGCTTTGGGTTCATAAATAACATGTTTAATCTTTCATTCGACTCCTCCAATAGGGAGACTGCCCGAGCCAATTTCACCCTCAGATAAACACTCTGTGATCCCACGTTACATAAATATAACTCAGACAGGGTTGATACAAGGATAGACATGATCCTGTGTGTCCCTTTCTTCAACAGGCCAGGTAGTTGAGAAAGATCCTAAAGTTTCCAGAATACAGCTAACAAGTAACACGTGATGACATAATATGCACAGATGAATATGTCCCTGTGAAAAGTCCATCCGTATAGTGAGAAGGTAGCTTGACAAGACACAAAGAATTTCCATCAAGGTCCTCGAATGACCAAGCACAGTCCATATAAGGCATCACAATCTGCTCTCGGAATCAGAGCAGCAGCAGAAATTGCTGGGTTTTGTCTCTGATAAAAGAATGTCACAATGAACCAGGATCCAAAATCTTTGACGTAAAAAGCCAAGCATTCTGCAGCCCTTCCAAGGAAATGTTTGTTACCATGGCGGCCAAACGCTGCTCTGGGACAGGCGGTGGAGAGTGTCCCATCGTTACTCACAGCTGAGTGGGCAGAGGAGAACTCCAGTCAGGTCCTCTTAAAAAAGGTCCCTGGAACCTAGATCACCTCCGATCCTTCTTCTGCTTCTTATTTTCAGGTGAAAAACTCATCAGTGAGCTTCCACCGCACCGTCAAGCCCTCTCCTTCCAATGTGATGATGCCCATTTCCCGTCTACCTGTTTACTGTATCATCATCATCATGTGATTTCATCTTTTCGCACCAAGCTATTAATTTGAGTTATATATTTCTGTTGGATGTCGGGCCTGGTGTGTAGTATGACAGGGTTTATAGGATATCTTGTGTGTCCGTCCTGTCTAGTTTATGTGACAGAAAATGTCCGCGTAAACAAACTGAGGCCTGGGTGGAGGGGATTGACCAGCCAGCATCACGGCAGGAAGGAAGTGGGAGGTCAGACACTGGACTGTCGGAGGAGAGTGAGGCTGCAGCCAGGTATGGTCCTTCCCATCATAAATAAGATAGAGCCTTACTGGGCTCTGGACTCCCACCCAGTCACCAGTAGCTGAGCTGATGACACTACCATCTGTGTACTTTCTCCCAAGTCTCTTTAAGTCCCTGCGATAGCTTTCACAGATACCAAGACCTACCCTCTGCCGTTCGGCCATGCCCGCTTTTGTCCTTCAAATTCGAGGATTTATAAAAGACATCCCGTTCAGTCCCCTTTTTTAATAGGATATATTTAAAGACCGGAAATGTCCAGGTTATGTCTGGACCAAGAAAAATGACCATCTGACATCTGACCCTTAGTCTGACCCCCATTTACTGTGCATGTGTGTAAAATCTTTCTGCTTTCACTTTAAGCTATAGCATTCTACATGTGTTCAAGCTTCGGTCGAACCATAAATGTGTGATTTAAACAGAGTAACTCACCCTCTAGATATCTGTCCTCCATCTCTTTGAGGTTTCACTGGCCATCTGTCTCTTATACCAATATCATAGTTCATGTTAACAGGAGTGTGCTGCATGTGACAGTCACACTGGAACCCGGACGAAGAAATCCTTTTACCTGATCGCAGTCGAGAAAGGAAACGGCAGTGAACCCTGGAAAGGAACGAGTTCAGATAAAACAGAGGCATTTTATATGTCTGTCCTCATAGCGACCAGAGGCGTCTGCATGGAGCTCCATGAGGTGGGGGGGTCCTACCGTCTCTCAGGCTCACCAAACCTAGTCTAACTCTCTCACCGTGGAGGGAAGTTATGATTGTCCAGATTTCCCAAACATCCCTGTGGCACACATGGAGAGCAACCTGTTCTGGGATTGATGGGATGCCAGGTTCAACCAGCTGTGTCTGTCTGGTGGCTCAGACAGACCAGACCTAGGAAAATATCATGAACAGAGGTCGGGTTTGAAGGGGAACAAGAGAAACGAGGGATGAACAAAAAAGAAACAGGGGGTGATAAATAAGAAAATATGAAAAAAGCCAAATGTTCGGAATGACAGACAGAAGATTGCCTTGTAGTATATGAAACTCTAGGTCAATCCTTGTCTAAGAGATGAGGTGTGATGGAGGCTGACTGTGCAGGTCAACTCACTGAGTGGAACTCCAGACATGAAGGAGACATTCCCTGATCTTGCAGGCTACACCACATCCTCGGCTCTCTCTCTTTCTGTTCTTATCTAACACACATACACACACACCACATGTCATGACTGCTATCCCGCATCCCAGGACAGCATGGGCACATAGCAGTGCCAGGAATGAATAGTACTAAGACAGACAGAAAGACAGCACCTACAAATGTTATGTAATTCAATTGATTTTATACTGTACATGTTTACAAAAAACGATTTAACTTCAGTGTACTGTAGGGTCTGTATTAAGAGGGCTGTTGCTGATGCCCCACAACAACGTTAGCAAGCCAACACTGACATCCAGTGGAGAAATGAAACACAAGTGTGACAATGAAAAGTACAGAAAGATAAAGTAAACCAATACTGAAAACAAATCCCGACATGAAAGACAAAAAACAAAATCTTCAAGCTTCTCCAAACACCATGAACCATCTGGTCTGGCTAAACACAACTGCATAGCAACACTAAGCACCAAACACAGGAAATGGAAGTCACGTCATATGTTGAACACCTCATGGGCACTCTACCAGACATGGCGCTGACAGTGCTGTGTGATTTCAGCTTTTTCCCACTACAGGTGAGGTAACAGCTAACACACCTGTGGGAACAGATGAGCCGCAGGTATACTCAGCTGAGAGACAACACCTACCTACGTTCTATTCTGTTGATAAACACTCAATGTGGTAGGTCGTATAGCGTCAGAGTCTGTGCTTGGTTCCCCTGCATCTGCTCATAGGAGCAACACCTTGTGTGATCCCACTGTTTGGAACTTGGCAGACAAGCAATGCCCCAGGGAAGCAGCGGCTTGAAAACACCATAATCAGGAGATGTCATCTAGTTCCACAAACCTGAAGTAATAATGAATCAAATCAAGGTACAGCAAAACATGTTGTTCTGATGCTTTCATTTTGCGCATTGACTGACTGAATGCCCGTAGTCCATATGGTGTAATTACACGGTATGAGCAGTACTCACTATTGTGAGTAACTAAGCTATGAAGGGCCACTAACAATATAGTTTAATAATACAACCATGGATCAGGAGCCAGAGTTGGAGGGTGGCCAAAAGGGAGCAGGGATGGGATTTCCTGTTGGGTACTTTGTAGTTTGAGAGAGACACAGGGCCCAGTGTACCTCAGGTGTCAGCCATAGTGTCTCTGCTGCCTGCACTGAAGCCAGACGCCAGCCTTTGGTGATTATGAGACCAGAGAAGAGATGCCACAGGCATCCACAGAGAATATGCTTGTTCATCCAAGGATATGCTTTTTTAATCATAAAGGTATCCATTGATCTGGACTTAATAAGTATAATAATGGGCCTTTGTGTCTTGTTTTTTTTCCTGATGTGAATTAATGTTGAATAGACACAGGGATCTCATGAGTGTGTGTGTTTTTTTTTTGCTGCATCCATTTTGGATCAGTTTTCCAAAATCATTAACTGGTAAATCTCCATATCCTCCTCTCATGATGAAGTCTTTGATCTCTTCTTGGTTGTTCCTCCAGTGTCATGATCATTTCTCCCTGACATTTCTCTTTTGAAGAGAGGGTGTTTGAAGCTGCAGCTTTACTTGATGAAGAGCTGAAATCCCCCCCCCCCCCCAAAAAAAAAAAAACATTACAAATTCTCGATTGTCTTCTCCCCTCCCTTCCTGCAGCCATCAACACAGACATCACCCTCCGTCACAACAACTCAAGTCCATCACCGCAGCACGACATCAAAGCCCCGTTTCACATCCACAGGTGAGAAATGAATCATTTCATTCATCCTTTACAGCATTCATCTTTTTGAACCATTTATTATGCACCTTTATCACACTGTGCTCCGAGTCCAAGCTGAGATCAAACTCCTTTCTGGAGAGCACCACAGTTGGCTTGTGTGTTGTACTGCCAGGCCCTCTCAAAGCTCAAAGGCTGCCTGTCGCAGGCGTCGGCCGTGGACACTATCTCCATCCACTTCCTGCACGCCCCGATAGCCATCGACAGAGCCAGCAGACCCCGCACTGCTTCCTGTATTTAATTAAGAGTGCTGACAGGAGTGCTAGCTCCTAAGCTCGCCAGGACATGGCTGTCAAAGGCCACTTTGTTCACCTTGCAAATCCCCAAGCATCATCAGCCTTCGACTGCCACTGACCAGTGGCGTGGTGTCAGCAGTGGGTCTACATATAGGGAGCCTGCTATCGTGTATTTAAGTCAATATCACTTGTTTTTTTTTATAACTTTATTTTCCCCCTTGCTCTGCAGTGCGGACAGCAGAATAATAGTGCTGTGTGCAGGACGTATTAGTGAGAACCAACTCCTAAAATAAGAAGCAGCAGTTATGGAAATACACCTGTCTCATTATCTAAGTGGGCTACTGTGGTCTAGAATAATGTACTTCATTTCTAAGTATGTGGGCCACATCTATAAAAAGTGTACAAGGACAAACATTTCTCCAGTTTTTGTATTGTTCCATTTCTCTTTAGCGAATGACAAATTAACTTTTCCGTGAAAATGTATCTTCAATATTCTGTTCTAATTCCTATTCTTTAGCTAGAGGGCAGTAAAGGATCTGCTGTAGTGCATGTGTGAGCACTATTTATGTGAGAACATACACTAGTACTATGTATCGTATATATCTAACACATTACAGCATACACTAGTGCTTACAACTGTGGAAGAAATTGGGATTTCCTGTGTGCTTACATTATTCACTAATCAATAGAATTAGTCATTGGATACTAGTTAATATGTTCTCATGTGAGCTTGCTTTTAATAAGAGTAGGTTGTGTCTATGTGTCAGGGTTAATAGATGTTCTGGGTCAGGAGAAAGTACTGGTTAAACGTCTCTTGTCCTGACTACAAGGAGAGCTCCAACTATGATCTCTCTAGTCAGGGAGTCAGGTGGCTGAGCGGTAAGGGAGTCGGGCTAGTAATCTGAAGGTTACCGGTTTGATTCCTGGCTGTGCCAAATGATGTTGTGTCCTTGGGCAAGGCACATCACCCTACTTGCCTCGGGGGTATGTCCCTGTACTTACTGTAAGTTGCTCTGGATAAGAGCGTCTGCTAAATGACTAAATGTAAATGTAGTCTGAGAGTAGTCATGGGTCGGGAGCTGTGAATGTCTTTCTCTGAGATTGTTGTAACGTCATTACTGCCTGACTGTCACTATCTATGTTTACATTCTTGTGCCCTATAAAAGATGGTCCTCCGGCCTTCAGAGCGGAGAGAGACATGATTGAGACCTAAGCCTGGTGGTGTTTTCATTTATTGTCAGAGGTCTGGTTTTCTCTCCCAATCTGCAGATTGATAATACTTATTAAAATCCAGAACTCAACTGAACTTAGTCACTACGTTTATGAAGAGACGGACGAAACACTTTCTTCATCACAACAAATTAGTGCAGTATAATCAAGAAATAAATGTATATCCTACTCAAATATCTTTTCAGTTATAGGCAGTTAGACAGCCATTATTGTAAGGACAATTAAATTGAAGAGCCTATTAGAAGCCTATTATGTGTTTGTTTTTTTAAGGAACGGCCTAGTCTGTGTACTGTAGCTCTTTGTTTCCAGAGGGAGATAAGGCCCTGCGTTTAGCCTGTCACACTCTGAGCATGGCCTGTCTGATAATGTTGCTATGAACACTGAGATGCAGCACAGAATACATTACACCTGGATGTTTCCAGTTCAGTGGGAGAGAAGGTCAGACTAACCACAGTCTCCACTGTAACTGTGGTGATTCCCCCCCCCCCCCCCCCCTTAATTCCAAATAAAACACCTAGTAAATCATATGTTGAAATGGTTGCTTCCGTGGGCACCTGTGTGACCAACCACTCAGTGCCTGCAGCCGTTTGATTCCTGGGAAAAACCCTCAGGTCGAGAACAAGTTCTCTTTGTAAAACATAGTTAAGATAGGTGTCAACTAAGGTGTATTTTCTTTTATTTCTCTTCTATTGCCTCATAGTGTTGATCTGAACAACGTAACCTTTTATTATTCTTATCATTATCATTAAATTCTCATCATTATTATCCTCATTATCATTATCTTCATAATTGTTGTCATCTTCATAATTGTTATCAGCATCTTCACTATAATTGCCCTCACCATATTCACCGTAATGCACAGACCTTGCACATCCATACCATTGGTAAGATTTTGTAGTCTAATCTGACAATGCAAATTATTGAGAAACGTCTTGCCAATAATTTGCATTTATACAAAGCAAAAAGGCTGCCTGCATTGCTATGATGCTGCATAACATCTGAACATCCAACGTGAAAATTAGTGTGGTCCCCAGTTCAGTAGCATTAAAATATGTTTGCCTCAGTTCCTGGAGAAAATATAAAAAGAACGATTACAAGTCTTGATTTGGACAACAACGCCATGGAAACAGGTTTATTTTTTTATTTTTTTATATTGGTATGTATTTTTTATACAGTACTGTGCAAAAGTCATAGACATCCAAGATATTTTACATGAATATTGTCTTTTATATATAAATGTTTTTGTACGGCAGTATAAAAGGGCAATTTTGCAAAGATTTTTGTTTCGTCTTTTCTATTCATTATTCCTTAAAGCATTTTTTCTTTACCTTTCATTTTTTTTAAGACTTTTGCACAGTACTGTATGTTATAAGACTGTATTTATAAATTAGGTTAATCATCCAAGAATGGCTGTACATCATTTGGTATCAAATACTCACAAATGAAACTACAATATATATATATATATATATATATATATATAATGTTTAACTACAACATCAGAAAGCTACAATGACAATGCTACTGTACAAACAGCTGACATTGCTACTGTACAAATTGCTACTCTAGGCTGTCAAAGCAAAATGAACTAAAAGTTACCTCTTCCCATCAGCACTATATGTTGAAGTTAGTGTTTATTTATGATCTAAAATATAAGTACATTACTACAAAGAAAAAGTATAATGTTAGTATATTCAACAATAAATACATGCTTGGGAACAGGAACATTAAGGTAACAATGAATTAATTCTTTGAATAAACAGACCATTTTAACTCGTTTGTGGTTTCTTTGCAGAGTACTCCAAAAGAGTCTACCAGGGTGTCAGAGTCAAACACACAGTCAAAGACCTGCTTGCAGAGAAAAGGTTGAGGCAGACAAACGTTCCCAGATTCAATGTGAGTTTGCTTTTTTGCTCTGCTCTCTCTTTTACTCGCTATCCCTTGCTATTATTCATCCCTCTGTGTCTTTCCATGTTGGTTCTCTTCATATTTACATTCTTCATCAAACTTTCTATGGGGTAATCATCTCCACTAACCACACAAAGGAAATACCAATACAGTGTATGCCTGCTCCTAGTAGGCTACACAAAGGCAAGGCCAGAGGGGTCCGCACGGAACCACACAAAGCAAACGAATGAATGGCTTTTCATGGTCACACAACTCCTCCACCCACACCATTAGCTGTGACATGTTCCAACCGTAGCCGGTTGACAGAGGGTCTGTGCTCAGAGCTTTCTGTGCAAGCAGGTCACCTATCAGAGACCTTAATCAGACGCACCTGCCAAAATGAGCAGCCATCTCCACTGCAGACCTCAGACAAGTGGGCCATTGTTGGCCCCAGACAGTTAAGCCAAGGGATGGCCATCCCCAAAAGCCCTCACCTAAAACAAACACGTAGATCATTGAGGGAGGCTTTATCGAGCTAAATGGATGTTGATTTTCTGCAGAAGAAATCATTTTAAATTATTTTCTTTCCATTGGAATCTTTTGGACTCAATTCTTTTGTCAAATGCATAAAAAGGAAGAAGCCATTCGTCATTGGATATTTTTTCACCTGCCATATAGTTACATGGAGGGGTTTTTCCATTGCTGATGCAACAGTGCACTGAGGCATTAACAGTATATACTAACATACAGTAGGTTGTTCAAGACAACCAAAATACTTTTGGTGTTTATAGAATGTGCTTATCACCCTACTTGCCTCGAGGGAATGTCCCTGTACTTACTGTAAGTCGCTCTGGATAAGAGCGTCTGCTAAGTGACTAAATGTAAATGTAAATACTTGGTACTTGGTTTATTTACAGTATGTATAATACGATATACCTGCTGACCAACATACAAGTGGCCTTATGTTGTTTGCTGAATGATGAATCAATGAGTGACTGGCATGTCTGTGCTGAGTGCTATTATGATTCATTATTAGTGTCTTCTTTTAATGCCACACCTTTTTTAACGGTAATATGTAACAAGTGCAATACTTTAGATAAAGAAGCAATTCTCAGGTCAAAAGGCTTTATGAACATACTCCATGTTATTTTTACAAAGCAGTTTACATATCCAGGCGACTTGGGATATTGTCTTTGAGAACTGCAGTTTGAATGAGTGAATGAGTCATGCAACAATGGTTATTATTCAATTTGATTCTGTTTTAGCTGTGGTGACTCTTCAGTTACCAGGTACATTTTTGGCTCCATAGTGTGTTCGCTGGGCTTGTGCACACAGAGCCCTCACAGAGCCCTGTTGCACTTGAAGGGGGTAGGACACTTTGGCAAAATGGCAAATTACATTCAAATATCTTGCCACATCATTTGCCTGCCTTTCATTCCTCTCTGTCCACTCTCCACTCGTGCTTTCCCTCCATCAGTCTTTATCTTTGTCTCCATTGCTCCTCTCTACTTCCTCCTTTTCTGTCATCGGAATGAGCCTGTTTTACCCACGTTTAATGTACTGTGGTGTTTTGGATTATGTTGGGACTCTCCTTAATATACATGTGTGAGCCTGCACACAGTGTCTGCCTGTGTAGTGGTAACTTTTGGGGTCTTTTTTTCAGGCTGGAACAAGTCATTCCCAACAATCTTTTGTTCAAATGCCAGGTGAGTCTATTGTTTAAGATTGTAATATAGCCACTGGCTGTTCATCCAATGTCAACAAACAATTTTATTATGTCTGAACACTCATACACTGCACTACAGTTCACCTGATATGTTTTCTATTGAACTGCATACATTTCAGCACATACTGTACATGTAGTAAAATTGTCCATATTAAACAGTACAATTCCATAAAATATACCAATTTACAGTACCATGTCACATCTCACAAAGAGGACAGGTAATATGTTACACGGGACATCTCATGTTCAGCTTCTTCCTACAGGATCCCACATGCTACCTAGTTACTACAGCATGCGAAGGCCCTTCCTCACTGACTCTGAACTCTGCCCATCTGCTAAGCAGTACACGACAGACCCATACACCCCTGCCCTGGGAAGCAAGGGCTTGTCCTATGATCACCCGTCCGCATACCCCTCCTTCATCGACAGCTACTACACCCCTGAGACATTTGGGGACTACCGAGGGGCAACAGCCATCTCTGCTAGCGGGGGGGGCCTTTTCCCCCCCTCGGCTTTACCCCATTTACTGCCTCCCCTCTCAGGAGAGGCACCACATCTCTTGGTAAAAACATTCTGTTTTCTAAAACAGGGTACATTCTGCATCCTGGAAGTGTATGTCTCTTACTTTCGTTCTCTTCTCTCTTTTGACAGAGAGACACTTGGGAACACTCAGAAGAGGACTCGGTGAGCCAAAGTGAGGTCCTGTGTTCTGAGGGTCCAGTCCCCTCCACAGGCTCCCATGGGCTGACCAATCCTGATCCCAAAAGCCCATCTTCCTACAGGATGTCCACTGGTCGTAGTGTGCCTACTCTGTCTAGCCCCCAGCCCTACTCTCTACACCCTCTAGAAGAGGTGCACTATTCCCCATCATCATATGCCCCCTCATCCAACTACTCCTCCAGTTACTCGTACATGACTGCTCCGGGAGAATCTGCTGGGATCAAAATCATGCCAGTGACCTCAGAAGACAGCAGTGATGCTGTCCAGCTTAGCAATACTTCCTGGACCAAGGAGGATGCCCCTGGCAGTTGGTTGCCATATGAACCTCGGAAGGCCTACTGATAATCATATACTGTGATGGGACATAAACTGAAATGGATACTGTAACAGGATGGACAAAACACACAAAGCACCAACTGACCTGTTTGAGATTCATGATTTAAAAAAAACTGCAAAGATTGCAAATGTAAATATAAATCTATGCTGTTACCTGTTATGCTGTAATAAATAATAGTAAACCTGCTACCAGTCAATAGATCCCACATAACACATGATCCATTTCACTGGTATGCTATGTTTCTGTTGTCTTTCTGTGGCCCAAAACATCCATACTTTTAAATATAATGTTAGGTCAACTGACAGTAAAATATGGCTAAAATTACGTCCATTGTTTTAAGAAAATTATTTTAAATCAATCACACAGTTTAAATGTATATTGCATAACCGCCTGTGTCACAATTCCTAAACGAAACTTCTAAACGGTAGAGGTCGCTAAAGACCAATCATATAAAATGCACATTGTAGATTAACACAAGATAATGAATGGACAGGGCTTTAATAATAGCCTATTATACTAACAGATCTATAACTACAATAAAATTAGAACTGTAAGTTTACACAGCAGCCTTCATGCCTACTAGACTGTGCTTAAGTAGGATGGACTTCAATTAACCTAATATGCTCTATCTCAAGTCTACAATTAGAAGGCTATTGACTAATTTATTGTTCCGCGGGTGACGCCCATCCTTTTTTAGATGAATTTGAATATTCAAATCAACAGCTCTGTCTTCATATGTCGACGGGTTACAAACACTATAAATAGGACAAAACACAGTGTCAGCTATAGGCTATCAAAACTATTTTTATGATTTACTTGTTTAGTAGGCTACGCTCATACTTCTCTGAGAGGCGAGGACGTCTGTATCGGCTACTTTAACTTTGTGCTTGGTTGATTTGCTGTTGCATCCTCCAAATTTCCGCGCATATTTCGTCGAAATGTCACAGGGTGAGTTGTTTTCTCTCTCATTCGGATCGAGTTATGTTGTGTCCGACTACGATAAAGACCACGCATAAGTGATCATTCTATCATACCTCTCTTACATGCTGTCCCGGGATCACTAGGCAACAGGTGGTCTCGGTAGCTGTCACGTGGTCAATGTAAGGAAAGTGGCAGTAATATTTAAATCCGGTGGTTTGTTTTTTTACATTGGTAAATTGGAAAGATGGCTTTTATTTTAGCATCCAATGGCCATAGGGGCCAATTGCGTTGCTTTTTGCAACTTAAGCCTGTACATGAAGCCCGTGGTTAATCCAATTCATAATTTACCTAACCTTAAATTCCTTGGAACAGATAACCCAAAGGTCTATCAAGGTGTACGAGTGAAGATCACTGTCAAAGAGTTGCTGGAAAGACGCAGGGCCTGTCAGGCTGGAGTAAAAATGGCATCGGTAGGATACATCTGCACACACACACACAAACAGACTATCATGCCAATATGACTCTCTATCATGCAAATATGCCAACATTAGGTAAAAAATATATACTTTGGAACAGTACCTTATAATATTTAGTTTATCTCTAAACAATGCATCAGGCATGTCTGTTAAAATTCTCTGGATGATTATTTTCACAGGAATATCCCATACATGCGTTTCCAGATACTTCCCAATCTTACTACAGTAGGTACAATGTGCATAATATAATTAGTGCAAAGAAAGAGAACTCAAACAAGTCTTATAATCATAGCCAAATCTCATCTGATTTGCTGACCTGTTCCAGAATCCAACACACAACCACATCCCTACACTGGAAACTCGACCTCGCAAGGGACTGAGTGTTCCACATACAGCTACGATTTCTGCATGACACATCAGATGGAACCTGTAGCCAAGCGCGAACCCTGTAACTTCACTTTTCAACATTCCTGTCCTTTCGGAAAATTGCCAAACCAGGAATTAGACAAAGGACAAGTAAGCATGCTACAGTTGTTGGCCCACAATAATTTTAGATTTGATTTGGTCATAGACCTACTTCTCTATCTTAAAGGTTCATACTTACATCATATTTTTTCCTTTGGTACAGACTTGCAGGTCATCGTTGGAAACCTGGACTTCACCATACACAGTAGGGGAGGACATTCATCCTATAGCCAATCAACACCCATCCTCACTTTTCTCCTACACGCATTATGGTTCTGTGCAGCTGGATCCCACATATGGCTCACATTTTACAAATGTTGCTCCATATGATACACCTATCTTTGCAAGCGATGCTCAATTGTCATCTAATGTTTTACAAGAAATTGTGGAGTGCCCTGAACGTTTTGGTGCATGGTATTGGTGAACTGAAAGTCTGTTATTATAATTGTAATACGTTGTGTCTTGTGTGTTTGTTTGTTTGTGCATGTGTTTTTTAATACGTATTTTTTTTTTTTTAGCCATGGTCCTCCTAATCAAATCACTGTGCATCTAAACACATTTTACTGTGAGCAGCTTTTTTTGCATTCATGTAGGCCTACTTTTCATTACCAATCAGTCAGTCAATAAATATGATTGTGACAGATTCAGACCTGAACAGTATTTTTTTTGCACATGTTCTCGACAGCAATAGTTTACCATGCAGGGGATGTGGAAGACACTTAGGACGTAGTGTACAAAAGCATCGACTTATTTTTGGCACAAATGCTACGCTGCAAATCACAAGAACTGCTGCAAAGTAAACGACTGAGAGCAAAGCAATCGCCAAGATCCATTGTACAAAAGCGTCGACTTTCTTGGCACTAATGGAACCCCATAATCTATAACCTTTCCCTATACTCTCATGCTGTGCGGCTTTTTACTCAAGTTCATCATGGAGGGACCTGTGACAGGCAGCCCTCACGGTGATCTCCCCTGTGTATCCAGCGGCCTCATGTATAAACGTTGCGTACGCACGCAAAGCGCAGATAGGAGTTTTGCTTACTCAAACATGTTGTGAGGGCAGAAAGGAAAATGATTGGTTTACAGATTCAACCAATGAAATTGAAGGAGAGGCGGGCTCAAGACGTTTGACTTGTGTATGTGAATCGGACATTTTCGTCAAGACGTTTGGAATTGTGTGTAAGTGAATATTTTGTTAAAATTCAACAAACTGACGTTTACAAAGATAATAATCATCTTATCGTATGCATGTTGATTTGACTGCTTCATCAGTCGCACCTCATGGTGTAACGTTAAATATGGTAAAACGTGTTTTTTAAATGTTAGCCCGCTTTCTATAAAACATAATTGATTCAGATCTCCATGACATTTTAACTATAGTTAGAAGGTATAATTTATGACTAGATATAGTAACTAGACTTAGAAGGGAAGGGCCGTGGTAGCGAGCTAGCTAGCGGTAGCTACCTCTGAGACAACAAGAGCTCCAGAGGTACCTCCTCTTAGTTTCCTCTTCACTCCTCTCCTGACATATCTCCTCTCTTATGTCTTATCCTAACTATGCTGTTTGTATTTAATTGTATTTCATTAATTTTTTTGCTTTCGCTCTTCCAGGACCAAGGATAGAGTCATCCTAGACCCAGGTGTTCTCCTGCTCCCATTGTCCTCTCCTTCACCGCCCATATCTACCTCCACAAGCACATCAAGAGGTGCCACCATGACCTGTGCATCTCTCTGCTGAGGAGTGTAGAAATCAGACCAGAGACCAGAGACTCAGACCACTGTCCTCCTCTCGACCACGCCCCAACACCACTTCCTCCCTCCCCCCGGTCCCCACCCAGGGAAGCATGGACACAGAAAAGGCCAGACATCACCACTGTGACCAGTGTGGGAAGAGCTTCAGTCATTCAGGAAACTTACAGAGACACCAGCGTGTTCACTCAGGAGAGAAGCCGTACCACTGTGATCAGTGTGGGAAGAACTTCCGACATTCAGGACACTTAAAGACACACCAGCGTGTTCACTCAGGAGAGAAGCCGTACCACTGTGACCAGTGTGGGAAGAGCTTCAGTCGGTCGGGAAACTTAGAGATACACCAGCGTGTTCACTCAGGAGAGAAGCCGTACCACTGTGACCAGTGTGGGAAGAGCTTTAGTCGGTCAGGAGACTTAGTGATACACCAGCGTGTTCACTCAGGAGAGAAGCTGTACCACTGTGACCTGTGTGGGAAGAGCTTCATTCATTCAGGAAACTTAGAGAGGCACCAGCGTGTTCACTCAGGACAGAAGCCGTTCCACTGTGGCCAGTGTGGGAAGAGCTTCAGTCATTCAGACAACTTAGAGAGACACCAGCGTGTTCACTCAGGAAAGAAGCCGTACCACTGTGACCAGTGTGGGAAGAGCTTCAGTCAGTCAGGAGAATTAGAGATACACCAGCGTGTTCACTCAGGAGAGAAACCGTACCACTGTGACCAGTGTGGGAAGAGCTTCAGTCAGTCAGGAAGCTTAAAGAAACACCAGCGTGTTCACTCAGGAGAGAAGCTGTACCACTGTGACCAGTGTGAGAAGAGCTTCAGTCATTCAGGAAGCTTAAAGAAACACCAGCGTGTTCACTCAGGAGAGAAGCTGTACCACTGTGACCAGTGTGGGAAGAGCTTCAGTCAGTCAGGACATTTAAAGAGACACTTTTGTTCTGGGAAGACTAGAGATCCTGATCTCTAGATCTCACTTAAGAATTAAACATTTATGAACATAGGAAATGTGTATATTTGTATTCATTATTGAAAGTAGAATTGTACATAAGATATTTGATTTTATACTGAAAATGTATATTGTGTATAGAAATATCAACATAAAATACAGTCTATGTACGATTGTTTCATTGTTTATTATATAATTGTATTACAATTTGTATGACTTGATATATATATATTACTTTTAAACAAACTGAAATAACATGCAATGTGATGTGGACAATTATTAAAAGTATTGAATGCTACTGTCTGTTTATGTCTGATCTATACTCAAGTCAAGTCATACTCATGCTATACTCAAGTCAAGTGAGAACGGGAGTCAGAAGTATAACAAAGCAGGACTGAAGCGAAGCGGTGCTGTCCACCTAGTCTGAGGTGCTATTAGATGATTTTGTTTATTTTTTTGCTGTTTTATGATTCCATTTATGTTGTACCACGTCACCATACTGTATGTTACTATTATGGTGGTGGGATGGACGTTGATTCATAGTGGCCAATATGTCCCCCCCCCCCCAATGTCAAAGTCAATCCTGACCTACGCCTTTGTTTTGGACATTCTGAGGATGATGAGAGAACGCGAGAACCTTTGCTGAACCTATGGGCCACAGAGTTGCTTAGCAACGTTTGATTACATTGCTAGTGCGCACCTGACACAGTACCCAAACAGCCATGCTGCTAGATAGCTAGCTAGTAGCTACACTACTAGGTATTTTAAGCTCTTTGTTTAAGATAGCTAAAAGTTGAAGTAAACTAGGGTTTTGTTGGTCACTTTGTGTTTAATAATGAGGTAGTTTATAGTTGGTAAAGCATATCAAACATCATTTTGGAGGCTACGGAACATTTCCTCTCACATGACGAAAAGTTTTGCTAGCAGAGAAACTAGACTACAGTAGCCTACAGTACTGTAGCTAAACAGTAAGGATTGCCAGGCATCTTCAGGACAAGCTAGCGAGACTGATAGCCTTGCTAAAATGGACTTGTATCATGTTTTGGAGATGATAGGAGAAGGCTCATTTGGGCGAGTTTACAAAGGACGTAAGAAATTCAGTGGTCAAGTAAGTAAATTGTAACTAGATTAGGCTTAAATCTAGATCTATTTAGCTAGGTAGCTAGCTAAAACAAGCTAAGTGGCGCTGTCCCGCTATATCAACATTATTTTGTATTGTAGTTGGCTTGTAAGACTGTAGAATAACTTGTTAAACCTAACAACAATTGTAGCAAGAGTTTGATAAATGACCAGCCTAATGCATGTTTCTTCCTTCTAGCATGTTTGTAAACCGAAACCGTGTTTATTTTGTTTGTTGAGGTGGTGGCACTGAAGTTTATCCCTAAAGTTGGTCGCTCTGAGAAAGAGTTGCGAAGTCTTAAAAGAGAAATTGACATCATGAAGGGACTTCGACACCCGAACATTGTCCTCTTGTTGGACAGTGTTGAGACTGAAAGAGAGGTAGCTGTGTTTGCAATTCGCTTCCATTTAGTAAAAAGCTATATCTTGCTTACTTATTGGGTTTTACTGACTATGACGCTCTTTACAGGTGGTTGTTGTTACTGAGTACGCAGAAGGCGAGTTGTTCCAGATCCTCGAGGACGATGGCAACTTACCAGAGAGCCAGGTAGTGCCCATTCATTCATGAGGAAGTTTTGTTCTGTTGGGATCCATAGTGTCTCTGGGTAATGGAGTTTATGTTTAATAGAGTTAGAGCTCTGCATTACAGAACGTGTCTGAGATTAAGTAGACTATACAATTAACCTTTTGTTTTGAATGCTTTATTCACTGTGTGCATTGCTCTTTGTCAAGGTCGCTGAAATTGCCCACCAGCTAGTGTCTGCTTTATATTATTTACATTCACATCGGATCCTTCACCGTGACATGAAACCACAAAACATTCTATTGGGAAAAGGTGGTGTTGTAAAGCTGTGTGATTTTGGGTGAGCATTACTCCTTTGTGCACACAATAATGTCACTTTTGCCAAATGTATTCATCTTTTTCTTTGATTAAACATGTCGATTTTGTGCAATTTTCCACTAAGAATATTGCCGGTAATGTTATTTGGGGTTTTATTTGCACATGTTCCAGGTTTGCTCGAGCTATGAGCGTTTCTACTTTGGTCCTGACTTCCATCAAGGGAACACCTCTCTACATGTCCCCAGAGCTGGTCGAAGAGAAGCCCTATGACCACACTGCTGACCTTTGGTCTTTGGGCTGCATTCTTTACGAGCTCCACACGGGGGTGCCACCTTTCTACACTAACTCTATCTTTCAGCTTGTGCGGCTCATAGTGAGAGATCCTGTCAAGTGGCCAGAGAACATGAGCCAACCCTGCATGGTACAGATCACAGTTTTATAGCGTTTGTGTATTATTAGGATAGTAATTAATACGTGTGCAGTTCCTACACTTGTTACTAGACAAGTCTAGAGATGCTTTATTTAACTTCTCAATCTTGCCACCCTAGAGTTTCTTGAAGGGATTATTGACCAAAGACCCACAGAAGAGATTGTCATGGCCCGACCTCCTCAAACACCCTTTTGTTGCAGATGGAGTTGTAGGTGAGGCCAGCAGGCTTGAATTGATTCTGTTGATTCAATTCTGATCTCGGGTATCATTGTTGTACGTAGTAAACATAACTTTCAGATTGTAACCTCTTTGTTCCCTAATGGTGGCATTGGTAGTGCTGTCAGATCCCAGTGCATCCAGCCCTCTGACAGTGACCCCCAGCCCAGACATGCAGGCTCTGAAGCTTCAGCAAGTGGCAGAGAAGGCACCGCAGCATGGTGGTGAGAGCCGGCTGCTGCGCAAGGCCACGGAACAAAGAGACAAGGAAAAGAGGAGCAGACAGGTAGGGTGTGATCCCAACCATGCGTAGAAATACTCTGAAGGAAATAACTCTAAACTCTGCAAGTGACTACTGCTTTGTAACTGATTTTAGATTGGAAATGGAAAGGCAGGACCCCAAAGGACAGCCCCGTCAGTAAAGATCCCCTCCCAAGAATCCCCAGCTGCCCCCTTAATGTGTCTGGATCAGGACATAGCCCACGCTGCAGACAATCTCAGCCTCACTACCATGCAGCCAACCAATGAGACATCCGCCGTGAGGTACAGTAGGAGCATCCAGGAACTTCAAACATGAACTCAAGAGCTTTCTGATCGACCAGCCTGAAATTTCATCCAACCTACTGATTTATTTATATGATGAAAGAAAAAAAAAAAAAAAAAAAAGATGGCGGCTTCAGTACAGGTTTACATTCAGTGAAGAGTTTCTCCTGTTACCGTGCAGGGGTCAGATCAGCCATGATTATGAGAAAGAGTTCCCCTCGGTGGAGGTTGGACCTCGGCAGGTACGGAAGCACCCTGAGGATGGCTGCAGCAGCCTGAGCTCAGTGAGGATGCACAGTCAGGTCAGTGACCTGGACCCCCTGCAGCTGGCTGGCATCACTGTATTGCCACAGTATTGTTTGCTGGCTGGTCTTTGAACACCACAGCAGTCTGTGTCAGTCTGTCATTCATCATGGGTGTATGTCATTAGGACGTGGACAGTGATGAGGAGTGGGAGCAGTTGGTCCGTGAAACAGACCCAAGACGGCACACCTCTAACACCAGTAGTCAAACCATCATTCCTAAATTGAAAAGGAAGTTACTGACATCCAAAACTCAGGTAAACCAACCAGATGACAAAGCCCATATATCTAAAGAAATTAGTATTTTACTGTGCTCTGACCCCGGAACCTGTCCTCCTGTTCAGTTGTTAGAAGGGATTCTGGAAGGAGCCTGCCAGATTCGACAGGCACTGAAGGTTTTAAACAACCTGATCTTGACCTCGGTCCCAAAGGACTCCTTCCACATTGGACGTGAAGTTGAGCTACCTCATTTCCTGTTTGACTTGGTTCAAGATATTGTCGAGAGCCCAGTGGTTACCAAGGTTAGCACTGACAAAAAATGACCATATATTACATGTAAACTGATAAACGCAAAAGTTAACATGAACTATCTGTGTCTTCTGTTTTGTCTCACTTAGCAACCATGGTGTGACAGTGTACTTGGAGAAGTGATGGTGGTGCTTTTGGTGTACTGGGAGAAACACGGGGAGCAAGCTGAGAGCAGGTTTGACATTCAGCTGGGCACAGTAGTCAGTATATGATTATGCAAAATCTAGTCATTTTCTGAATGGTTTAATGCCAAGCCTGATGCACACAGTCCTTCTTTCATCGTTAGGCGCATAGCCAACTGAAAGTCTTCACATGACTGGAACGTCTTTCCTATGGCTTAACAATATTTCACATTAACCTGCCAACACACCTCCACACTGTAGATTGGAAGACTCCTCCAAGCCCTTTGTCAAGATTTTGCTTCGCCCAACCCCCAACTCTTTGGCAGTAGGTATCAAACTAGTTTAGGTTTATAATTGAGTCATTTTCTGTTATGTTATTTATCCTTGATGTCTCTAGACTGCTACTCTTTTACAGGCTTTGAAGAGTTGAAGCTGATTGGAAAATAATATGAAACGGGTTGATAAGTTTGTGTGTGTGTGTGTGTGTGTGTCTTTCTCCCTGTTCTTTAGCCTCTGGCAGCCTCGGTTCTGACCATGTTTATCCACAGTGGAGGGTCTGTGGATATTAGTATGGACAGGCTGACGCCGCAGATATCAAATCTCCTCGACTCAGATCAGGTCTGTGTTTCCAGGCGGACTGATACGTGTGTGCTGTAGCGTGTGATGCGACTGGGAATATGACTGGTGGTACTGTATGGCTGTGCCTGAACATTGTCTTCCCCTCTGTTCCTTTCCCAGTCCAGCATTACTTTGCCACCAGGCTGGGGTTATTGTGACGGCCTTCTGTCATTGGTCCTACACACACTCTCAGAGGTCAGCATTATCTCTTCACTTTGAAATTAGTAGTACTACTAATTACCACTTTATCTGCCATTTTAACTTTACATTAATCCAGCGTAATGCCTGTGTTAGAATTCTATCAATCCTTGTATGTAAAATAATCATAAGGAACTTGTTTGCTTTTCCCATTGCCATCTTTACAGCATGAAAACGATCCATTATCAGCATCTATTGATTCAAGTCTTTTGAACCAGCTATGGCAGAGAGTTAATACCTCACTGGAAAAGACAACACCAAAAACAAACGTCTGTTCATCAAATGGTATAGACTTTTTTACACCCCCATCTCAACCTAATGGCATTCTACTATTAAGTATATTTTAATTTATTGTGTTTATGATGTACGTTCTGCTCTTTCCTTATCAGGTCTGTATGCCTTCCTGTCCATTGCTCTGCTTGTCCTCACCAAGGATCCATACTCCTGCGTTCCTCTGTTTTCAGAGAGTGACACAAAGTGCATAGCCACCCTGGGACATCTGCTCAACACTGATTAGTTAGTAAATGATGTAGTTGTTAACGTCTTCACATCCAGATGGTTGTTTTAAAATATCCATACTGGTACAGTAATGATGTGTGTGAAGTTAAACAGTCTCCTCTGCCCCACAGTGTTCAATTGCTGTCAGAGGAGAGTCCTGGTCAATGTTGGGGGGACTCCAGTTCAAGCAACCTGTCGGTGTTGAGCTGCCATCTACTCTGTTTCCCATTTGCCCTCGACTTGCCTTCAGAGACCATGGCCAAGCTGCTCCAGTTGTACCACAGCTGTGGCATCGTCTCTGGCCTGCTGCAGGTTGGATCTCCCTCTGTGTTGAAATGTGTGCCTCTCCGACTGACTAACAGTAGAAAGTATCTCCATCTGAATGATGCAACTGAGGATAACTCTTGCTCTAGACACAAATCCTCCCGAACTGCTACTCCACACTGCTGTCTTAGTACCATTGGGAGAACATTCTGCTGCTTCCAAGCTGGTGTTTGATCTTTGACGGCTTCACTGAATCCTGTTTATTTTCTTTCTACCTTGTCAGGTGATGCGAGCACTTCCTCAATCTCTACTGGAGCTGCCCCTGTCTCTGCTGTGCCGTCTGCTTCTGTGCGACCCAGGGCGCTCTGTCCCCTGTTTCACAGCAGCTGCCGGGGCCTGTAACTTCTTTTCCTGTCCCAGGGATAGGGAAGGCAAGCAGAATGCCTCCAGTGACCAAGGCCCTGCGTCTGAGAATAGAACCGCGAGCTCTCTGCTCTCTGCCCTCCTGCGGCTAGAGGCCCTGTGGGGCTCCGCTGTGGAGCTCCTGACGCTGCTGTCCCAGGCAGCCCGCTGCTCTTCCAGCTCCACCTGCTTCCAGCTCCAGCTGGAGCCCACGGTCCTGCAGCAGGCTCTGGTTCACTCAGACGACAGGGTCAGAGCTGCTGCATGCAGCCTGCTGGGGCACCTGGACCCGTTTGTGCAAACGTCCACAAGTGACCCCAAATCAGCTTTGACACCTGCCACCTTCAAAGATATGATTGGCTGTCTACATGACCCTTCTCCCTCTGTCCGGCGGATGTCCTGCAGGGCAGTGGGGAATTGGCTGGGTTTGATAGGACGAGCAGAGGTAGGAACTCTGAAAAGGGTGGGGGCCTGTGCCATGCCAGACGGAATAAAGAGCAAGGACCATAGTGTGTGTGCACAGGTAGGGGCAGGAAGAAATGCATCCTCATTAGTCAGGAAGCAAATGGACAAGGAGGAGATGAATATATGGATTGAAGAGACCAAGAGGGCGTCCACCATGTTGCCGTCCCTTATGACAGACCCTGATGCCCTCACACGAAGGCATTGCTGTGCAGCTTTGGGAAACATGGCTACCGTGGACAGGGGGGTGTCCACACTGCTAGAGGGAGATGTGCCTCGCCTGCTTCTCAAGACTGCTTGTGCTGATTCCCATAATGCAGTGAGACAAGCTGCCAATGCAACCCTGATCTTGTACAGTCAGCAGGATACACTACGACAGGTACAGTATAGAAACTAAGTAAACATAACATTGTCTAAATAGCTCCTTTATTTTACTTGTTTCCATTCTTATTAGGATTCCTTCAAATTAAAGTAAATCTCCAAGTAACTAAATATAAAATTAACACATGATGTTCAGGATAATTCCTTTTTTTCCTGTAAAAAGCAGCAGTGTAAACAAAATCGATAAAGATAATGTTATTTTGTGTATTTGCTCATTTATTTTCTTAAAAAAACCACTTTAACACTGTTAAACTACATCTTGGCCCTGGGCTTGGCTCTGTCTGCAAGCAGCACACACGTTCACACATTCACACAGTCATGTTGAAATCTCTCAAATCTTCCCATCTATGCTTTTAAGGCTCTGATGTCCCTTGATGCACTTGAGAAACTTCACCAGGCTTCACAGCATGCACCTCCACAGTGTGACTATCATCAAATCATTGACCAGCTATGAGTGGGTGAGAAATCCATGTGGTAGGATGGAAAAGCCAGTTGCTAAGCTTTGATTCTACTTTCTGACATCTTCTTGTACTCTGAAGTGGTTGCAATTTTTTGGGGGGGTTCTTTAGAGAAATGCAGTCCTCATATTTGTAATTTGAGTATAACAACATCAGATCATTTGAAAAGCAATTTGACATGTCATGTTATAAAGGTATACAAATAATTTGGGTATAACACTTCTTATCCACAATGCTGACTACTTGAAATGGAATGGCTATGAAGTGATTTCTTTCTTGTTTTAACTCCATTTGTTGCTGTGTTCAAATGTCAGACAGTTTAATAATGTTTGGCAAGAATTGAACTGTGGATTAAATATCAAGTATGAAATTATACAGTAGGCCTGCTTCTGCATTAGTCATCTTCAAATGTGTAAATTCGATTTGAATTTTGATCAACATTACATTACATGTAAATGTATTGACTGGAAGGTTTCTCCGTTCTTAAAATACAAAGAGCAAATTATATAGGCCTATAGGATACATTTAAAAAACGAAATCATTATCAATATTGTAATTTTACGTGCCTGCACAAGTTTGTTACATAATTGTGAGACAAGTAGCCTACAACTTTTAGTTGTACAAATAAATTGCGCTTTTTATGTTTTTATTTTTTACTTTGGAGTCTTTTCTCCACTGAATGTTGATCATAAAAACTAGTCGAATAGACTCAGTTACGCCCTTCTTTCTGACCAATTTATAATGTACGCTTTTGAAACGAACGTTTCCCTTCAATACGCATTCAATGAAACACCTAGGCTACCTAAAATCCAGTGTACAAATTAAATGCAATTTAGCTTCATAATAAAAATTACAATTGAATTGTTTAAGTAGCCTATACATTTTGACCTCCGTAATTGCCTTTCGGGGTAGAAAAAAACTGTAGCCTACATTTTCACATTCTTCTCGCGTAGCTATCACCCGTTATCCACTGGTAAATTACAGCATCCAAAACTATTTTAAAATGTTATAACGTGGTGGTATGATTAAAAATAAACAGAAAGGTCTGTTTCTCTGTGGAGCAAAACACCGCAAGTGTTCAACGCAGTTGACATCAAGCCAGAGTCTGTGCATTAGTGCGTGTAATCCCTATTTTGTAAAAACAACACCCATCAAATGTTCTACTTTTAAAGCCCCGTTCCGCACCAGTATTAATCTATCCGTTTATGTTAATCCCTCCCGGTTGTTCGCCAGCAATTATCTGTGTGTTATGAATGAGTTCAAAAAGAATTAACGGTAGTTTATGCAGACACAACTGTTTATTTGGTCAAAATAAACGAATGACATGTGACAAAGAGAAAATATATTACGTAGGACGGTCAAATTATTTGCGAATGAATGCTTGGCCTTTTAGCTGAGCGTTGTCAAAACATTTTTCTCTACACGAAGCTTTGGATATAATAATCTATTACAAAATGACAGGTCTCTCACATATTACATCAAAAGCTGTAGGCTATTTCATGAATATGATTGATTGTATAACGCCAAGATGTCTGAGCTTATTTTGAGAAAACATTCAGTCTGCTCATTCAAATGTTACATTTTACCAAACATCAGTGTATATGCATGATACATTTCACACTTACTGGGTTTTGAATTAAAATAAAAAATGAGCTGAGATATATTCAAAACAATTTAAATGCAGTCTGTCAAACACTTCAATGACCAACAGAAAATGAAAATAGTATCTATACAATAGTAAGAGAATTAAAAATGGTCCAAACCTCATCATCAGATGAAAAAGCCAGAAAGAACATGAAAAGGTATAATAAACATTTAAGTGAAAAATAACTTTACTAAAAGAAATAAGCAAAAGCTAACTTCCATTTTCCTTCAACATACTATTGAAAAAGTCTTACAAATTAGAGAATACAGGTATATAAAATCACTTCCCCCCTGAACATTTTTGCCTAAGAAGCAAGTTTACGATATCTTCCGTTTGAGAGAAGAGAAATCACTATACATTAAAGAGACAAGTGAGTTTTCTGAAAGACAGCATATAAGGTCAGGCGGCTATGGAAACTGTGTACAATAGTATCAATCATGTAGAAGCTGTGTCAGCTAAGTAGCAATGAAGTCTTAGCCATGCAAACAAAGATACATCAGAATGTATAAAGTCCCATCTACTTTCAAAAATCACTAACGTTTGAGGGACATGAATTGCATAACCTGAGCTGCAAATTTGATTGTACTCTATTGCAATTTGCAACTGAGGAAAAAAAGCCAGTAGTTAACCGATATCAATATAAAACATCAAGTCTTCCTTCAAGGTAATTTTACCTCATATTACTTAAGTTTAAATTACTTATCTGGAACACATAAATAGCCTAAAGCTGTTACAAATATTCTAAGAAGATATCTGTTGTTTGAATAATCACTGATGAAAATACAGTAGGCTAAGTTACTGACATCTAGACCGGTATAAGGCCGTTGTGGACTTAAAAATAGTCTAACAGGAATATAAAAAATAACAGATGGAAATCTAGCCCATCCCAGTTAGAATATTCAATCAACAAGAGACCCATTCAAAATTGATTGTCAATTAAAACATTACAGCTTCACAGTGCAGACTTACTTGGTTAGATTTTAAGTAGTGCAGATTGTGGTATGTTGTAAGTATAGAATATTGTTGTTTGACATTAAAATTAAATTAAAAAAAACAATTGAAACATGCAATTATACAATTTTGCCCCTCATACAAAATAAAATACATTCGGAAAAAAATTAACAAATAAAATAAAATGATCACTTGGCATTAGCCATTGGTATCTTGCTTGAGTCGCTGACTACGGGCCTTGTAGACTTCAATTAGCAGGTCTTTAACGTACTGTATTTCTCGCTCTACTGATTCTGCCTTGTCCCGAAGCTCCCGGTTCCGCCCCTCAAGACCATGTAGCTGTTCTTCCAATATGTCTAACTCCGCCCTTTTCCGCTGGCGATACCTGGTGAAGTTGGATTAAGAAAAATCAAAACAGTAAAACATGTAGCTAAGGATCACCTGTGTCTGTGCTCCATCATCATGATTTTTAGACAAAGGATGGATAGCGTGGTGTAATAATTTGTAATGACTGAATGTGTATTTGGCTGAATCATACCTGTGAGCGGCGGTCTTGTTCTGATCTCTTTTCTTCTGTTTGCGCTCTCCGTGGGGGAACTCTGTTGTATTGGCCTCAAGTTCTGATTTCACCGAACA
Organism: Osmerus mordax; assembly: GCF_038355195.1. Lineage (NCBI taxonomy): Eukaryota > Metazoa > Chordata > Actinopteri > Osmeriformes > Osmeridae > Osmerus > Osmerus mordax. The sequence continues at coordinate 9,031,211 of NC_090068.1, forward strand.
GGAGTCTTCCTTTAAACCCCGCGATTGCCTGTGGTTTAGGGACCCCAAGTCCAGACTCTCCCTATCAACTGAAAGACAACTTGAACCCTGATCCTCAAGGAAACCACAGTGGAAGTCATGTTGACGCCCCAGCTGTAAACTCTCTGCTTTAACTTGCTCATTGATGGCGCCATGGAAGCTGTGATAGGCCACTGGTTGCGTTGTCTGAAGATAACCCTCACTGCCTTCCGTCTTCCAAGGAATGGTGGCTTTTCCTATCTCACCACCAGCTTTGACATGACTCAACACCTCTATCTCACTGCTACCAGGACCTATATCATTGACCTCCCGCATGCCATACATCAACAGGTCATCTTTCTTGTGGGGAACATCTAGTGGCCCACCAAAGCCATACCCACCGCCAACAACTTTGCCTCCCCCTATAATTTCCTCTGTGAAACGACAAGGTTTCTCCTCCTTTGGAAGAATGGCGCATCTTCTAATCTCGACTGCACTGCCCAGACAGTAGCCCTTCCCTACCACCCGTTCGTCTTCTACACTACTGTAACCGTGAAGAGTCACTGATGAGTTACCTGAGTTATTTCCTTTGGAACTCCACAAACTATTCTCAAAGACCTCACCTAACCTCGCCCCATCATTAACTCTTTTACGGCTACACCCACTGGGGCGACTGCAACTGTAAGGGACATGTCTAGGATTTTTGGATCGACCGATGGGCCCACCACAAAGGCTCAGCAGGTCTAGTTCCCCTGTTGCCAGGGTAACAAGGAGAGGGCTGGATTCCGATTGGTTGGAAGTAGGGTATGACGCATAGGGCAGTTGGTAGTATGACTGGGGACCCACTGGTGGTGGACCCTTGTCGCATTTCCCCAACTTGACCCCTTTCTCTGGCAGTGGTTCGGACAGGAAGTAGTCCTCCAGTTGAGCAAGTTCCTCTTGCAGCAGAGAGGTCATGACCTCCAAGTCAGAGGGCACCTGAATATCATTCTGAAGGGGAGATGGGGGGAGGGAGGAATTGGGGGAGGGAGAGGAATGAGGGTTTGGGAGGTAAGAAGAGAAATCCACTTCTTCCGTCATCCAGTCAGAAAGACCATCACCTGTGAGGAAAAGGAAAAAAAATACATAACACATCATAATTTACTATTAGTGGTAAACGTATTTAAATTGTCCTTAAATCTCAAATGTTAAAACCGCATAACATTTTGTAAAGCCAGGTTGTGGAGAATGCTGTGTGCGGATAACTAAAATATTTTCACATTTCAGTTGCTCTATTTATCAGAAAAGAGGTAACTAGTTTATTACTTACTGTTCGGGGAGAATGAATGTGCTGCAGTGCGGTTCCCACCTGAAATGTGGAAATATAAAAAAGCGTATTCGCTGCAACTCACCAATTAAGTGCTGACTCTCCTCTGGCACCTCCCCCCTGCACCCCTGTGATTGGCTGTGGTTAGCCTGTGGGTGAGAGAGAGTGAGGGGGTCTGCCGGGCAGACGCGAAGAGTCTTCCAAATAGGAGCTGTTGTTGCCATCATGTTGTATATGGGTCTTTTGATTCAGTCCAAGTCCGAGGGTATGCTTTGAGGCGGTTGGGTTTGAGAGTTGAGCCACAGTGTGCAGGGCAGGGTGAGCATAATGAACCCTATGGGGTGAAGAGTTATAGGGGGTTAAACCGCTATAGAGGTTTCTCACGTATCCATCCAGTAATTACATGCTTAAAACAAATAAAACATGCCATTGCATATAAAGTTAGTTTTCCTACATAGTATGGATACATTATTCTTATCACAATGCAAGTCATAGTAAGTTACTTTGTTCTGGCACAATTGCCAGAACAAACCTCTGTCCTGTTCTGACCTCTTCAAAAAAAAAAGCTAAACAAAGAATAACTATCACAATAGCAAATTGCATTACCTGCATTGCTGAATACGCATACATTTTTTTAAGGAGCGTTACTTTGGTAGAATGTCACAGCAAAACAAAAAGGAGGTGAAAGTAAAAAAACAAAAAAACAAACGAGTAACATTATGTGGAGTAACATATGCGATGCAAACACGTGGGATAGACCAATGACGTAATGCATAGCTTCTGTTGAGAGAATATCACAAACTCACTTTTGTGTCCACCTATGTGCTCACCTATGATCTATATAATTCACAAGACTTGAATGATATAGCCTAGATCTCACTAGTTTGAAAAGCACAACAGAGCATACTTAAGGCTAAAGTCCTGGATCGATAATGTTGTCTTATATGTCCTATGTTGACAATAGCAGATAGCGATAGTCAGCAGAAGATAAAACATAACACTATCCGTAGAATACAAGCTGAAGAAAGTTAATGAAGTTATTCCAAGCGCAAATGTACAATACATACACAAAAATGTATCTCACACAAGGGATTATCACGACAAATGTCAGTTATGTCAATAGATGACGTGTCATTTTCAAAATAACTTGTCTTGGTTATCTTATGTCCATGTTGAAATTTTAACTACGTCCTGTAGTCACAACCTACGATTCAATTATTTTAAGAACTAGATATTAAAAAATATACATGCATATCAAAGAAATGTGGCATGACACCCATAATGGAACGGTGTAAATGAGTCTACGTTAATAGTCTAAAGTTTTGAACGCTTAGCCTAAAAGTGAGGATACAAAGCAACATGTTAAACTTACTCCATTCTTGCTGAAAATGTTGTGAGTCTGGGGTGCGTTGCGAGAGCAAAGCACGGAGTTGTCTCGGATCGGAGTTATAAACAATTTAGAAAGCCATGTCTTCCTCGGATTATCCGGGATAGTGTAAATCAAGTCTGCTTGCAGCTTTGTTGTGATGAACTTGAAGACTGAGGAACGATTAATTGAGAGGCAGCATCAGTTCATTCACACCTAGCAACCGGCTGCGTCACGAGGGCAACCATTCTGTAGATTCCTCCGCCCTCTACCATGTAAAAAAAAAAACACAAAAAAACAGTCAGTGACATAAAAGACCTGTTTTGTTGAAGAAACCTACTACTACAGTAGCGATTTATACTCACATTAAGATCATGCGTTGGGGGTCATACCTCACAGGTAGACAAAGTTAAATACGTCTTGTCTGCTAGGTTTATATGATGTGCGTAGCCTTTGTGGCTTGATATGTGAAAATGAAACAGAGTTTGATGCTACAATGCATTTATTCATTGTTTACAAGGGACTACTTGATTTATCTTTCAACGAGGAAGAATACAATATCAGGAGATGGGTGGTTGCTATTGCAACTGAATTGCATCAGGCTTCAGGCAGAGAGCAAGATTCGCTGGATGGACCGAACTTGTCGCTCTGTCATTGGCTGGGGGAATGATGTATCAAGTATGCGATTGGCTGACTTGTAGCTAGACACTGCAGCTCGACTGTTTTCAGTTTACCGCTCTCTGTGCACATGTTCCATGTCAACAATCCAACCCCAGTGAAAGGAGCCAAGTTCCTGGTAGTGTGAAATGAGTGAAACTTCATTATGTTTAACAGCATTCATAGACCCAGTTCTGAAATAACTATTAACGAAAATGAAATATGGATAGATGTTAGCTCGAATGGCCAGTTAGTATGTTCCACTTAGGCAGGCTACTTCTCGCAGCTCATATCTTTGTTTATCCAGTAGACTGTTTAGTTGTAGCCTTTGAATGCACTATAGGCTATTAAATTGAGCATTCTGTAAAAGTGTTTCCTTGTTTACGTTTATGTTAAACGCGACTCTTCAGTAGGCTAGGGTACTACAGTTTACAGAATGAGTAGGCAGCGGTGTTTTATAGGGTATGATGCTGGAACGTATAGACACATAGGTGCAGCCTATAGACTTTTTTATTACTGTGGGGATCTTGGTTAAAAAAAAAAGGATGCCACTTCATAGTCCTCTTTGTAGTTTATTATTTACAGTAGTGAGACGCAGATGCTTAGTTCAAATTAATTGTGTTAATGCTTGCTAATGACGATTATGCTAAGAATAATGCCTTGTTTTCCCCCTTTCAGCAAATCCTAAAGCTGATTGAAGGAGCTGTATCTTCCTGTTGCTATAGTAATAGCGAACACTGCCCCCTATTTTAGACATGTTTTGTGCTTGCTGTTGCCATGGGATTTGCAATGCTCGCTCTCGCTCTTGTCTCCATCCGTTTCTTTACCACTTCTCACTTGCTGAGTTGCATCTCTGAAGTTGTAATTTAGCAGCGCAAATATACCAACTATGGATTTAGATGTGATGGTGTGTAGTATGAGAAGAGAATCCAAAATGGTAGGCTATAGCCTAGTACAAAGGCTGATGGTTTTGTTTGGATAAATTGTAATATCCAAGAATAAAGCCTTGATTGGGCTGCAGTAGGCCTACGTGCAAGAGATTTAGTCTTAATGATCGTTTCTGCTACAATAGCATATTTAAATCGTTTATAATCTGGGGAAACACCCCGTTTCAGCGGGACAATTATAATAATTACAGCCAAGGGATGGACAACTTATGTACACCTGTTGTTGCTTATAACTATTCAACATCCTCCAATACCAAAGCAGTTCTTTGAAGTTGTTTTGTGGGTTACCCTGGTCTAACACTAATCTAACGCATGACGCTTCAGAGTCGAGTTGTGGGAAACCTGATGCAATCTACACAAGCGCGATCGTAACGGAGACGAGACTGGATAATAATGGTTGTTGAAGTTAGCATGTCTCCCAGGAAAGCGCTGACTCCTCTCGCGACCCGCGCTAATTGGTCCACAGAGGGCCTTCTGTTTGCGCAGCGTGTGAGAAAGCCATGCACCTTGCCTGTGCTGTCGTATTTCCCTGTATTCATGTTTTCCCAATGCCTTCCTGTGTAATTCTTTCTTTCTAATAGAGCGTGTTGCAGCAAATATTGGATCTTCCTAGTTGGTTTACGCACGCAGGGGTAACCATGAATAAATTAGTAATTGAATCAATGCCTATTAATATCAAAAGGGGTGGCACAACAAGTACAGGCTAATGCATATCTGTAACTGTCAATTCAGGCTTTATTACCTCACACGTGTTGCTCATAAAGCACAATCTGAAACATAAAGCCTACATACCAAGTAGGCTAACCTGTTGAAACAGTGATGGGTTGAAAATTTAGTCTACACTTGGAGTAAAGCAAAAAGAAAGCGCAGCATGCCATGTGCATGTATGGCACATTAGTAAGAGTTACATCACCATTTCATCACTATCTCTCTCAGAATTCATTGTTGTCTTCAACGTTCCTCCTTGAACATACATACGATCAAAACATTTGAAGTTGAAGAATGACTCGTGAATAGAAATGCAGGCAGTCCGTAGGGACACTTCCCATTAATCTGTTTAGCTTGCATATTTATGTCTGCATGCTTAGCCTACTGTAGGCTTACATGTCTCAACGAACCTTCAGACAGTATTCTATAAGCTCAAAGCAAAAACTTGAGCGGCACTTTTATCCATGCGCTAAAAAAAAAACAGCTTTTATTTCAATTAGTGAAACCACAGATTTATGTATGGTTACGTTATTTTGTATTCCACAAGGAAATGGCGATCATTTAGCGCTGTTTTATAATAAAGAGGCCAGGTGGTTTTATAGTCCTTGGGAATGTAAGGATATTTGTAAGGATGGCGCTCTCTTGATCCCCAAAAATTATTGCGCCTCTCACCTCTAAGAAAACAATTTACGCAACAGGTACAACAAAGGTATGCTACTTTTCATTCTTCTAGTAATACTAATGTATCATACATTTTAAAAGCAGTGGAGACGACGCACTATAAACTTCAGAACAACTTAACCAACAACAATCATGTGCCACAAAGGTGCCACTGCGAATACTGTCAGAGCAAAATCCTTTTTATTTTCAGTCAAGTCAAACAAGGTTTCTAAGTCAAGTGCAATCAAGTCTCAAGTGGCTCCTCAATGTCATCAGTGCGCTCGTGAAGTGTCAAGTTGTTCTTTACAAGGTGCTCAAGAGCCCTGGAGCCCTCTACCTATTTCCTTTGAACTCTGGGTGTGTCCTCTCAAAGAACAAAGATTTAGTTAACCTACACTCATCTCGTTCTTGACAGTTAATATACCATTGTTCTAATGAATCAAAGCCCATAGTCATGTGGAATTGTCTAGGTAGATTAATTTGTTATTAAATGTATTGTTTACTTCTCCACAATAAGACATGCAGTACGTGCTAATTTGGGTTAAATCACCATGTATAGGAAAGGTGTTTTAAAAAGTGGTTTGTTTTTGTCACCAAAAATGTGTCCTGTCATTTATATCACCAACGTTGCAATGTTGTTTGGATGCATTATGACAGACATGCAGTGTTTTGAAAGGTTACAGTGCAATTTGTGGCTTTTCAGGGCATGCTTGTTTCATAAACTGTAGCACATACTGCTGTACAACCTTTCATAAAAGCGGAATTCATTGCCCTCATCTGGACACAATTGGTATTATGCTTTGGATGTATCGTGTGGTTTTATTTGACAGTTCTTGTTCTGCTTTTTGCAGGTTAAATATTGTTTCTCTTGGTTTGCACATTCTTCATGTGAGCTCCCTTTTGTGTGTGTGGGTTTATGTGTGAAATCTGCGAGTGTGGATTGTCAGGAATGGGCATGCACATTCCCCTCGTATCTCTTCTAAATCACTTTGAACTCATATAGGGATAGAAAATAATTTAGTGGTGCTAAAATCTCTGGCCTGCATGTTCCAAAGGAAACTTGTGAAAACATGTTTTGAATGATGTGCCAGAATTCATCTGACAGAAAATCATCTCTGTGCTCCTCCTAAGAGCACATAGATGTCTTCATTTTCTCCTCTTTTAGGTTGTTTTTACACACTCCTTGATATCTGCCATTAATATTGACAACACCCTGTGAGACCCTTGCATTTTCAGTACCAGACCTTCCTATTAGTGTGCTAAAGGCCCGGGGACCATGTCAATCTGTGCGTGTGAAACTGGAGGGAGATCACCCGATGCTCATTAATATTTTACCAACACTGAAGCTGGGTGTCACTCACGCTCATCGCCATGGTAATGAGCACCCACTGCCCTCTCAAAGAGCTGTTCATTATTCAGCACGGCACCTTAGGGGCTCTCAGGTATGGCATGCATGGACTTCTCAATGTCAGACAAAGACCTGTGTTGATCATCTCTGTCATGTTCACAGACATTAAAGGGCCAGTGTTTTCTAGGGCGGCGTGTGTGTGTGTTTTCAGACGGCTGTGGGGCTGAAGGTACTGTCGACTACGCATCCTTCTATCAACATCAGGCCATTAGCATGTCTTTCTTTTTCTCCATTTCCAGCCTACAAATGAAGCCGACTGAATGTTTTGCATGGTGGTTTCCTGCGGTTACCTGCACGTCTCTTCTAGGCCCACCACCCTAATAGGATCTCAATCATGCATTAATCACAAGGAATCCAGTCTCACGTTATCATTGGTCTGTCAACACACGCATCACTAGGTGAAGTGTCACTTTCACATTTCGAGACTTAACTGACTGCCGACTGCCGAAATCCACTTGGCAGTCATTTCCATTTGAATTTCACTAAGCGAAGTGGTTATTCTACATTAATCTGGGTAGGATTTTGCTCTTACAGCTAATCTTCTTGTGTTACAGGCGCTGAGACATATGAAGTGTAACTATCGTGGCCAAGGGAAACAAATATAGTTCTTTTTATGGATTATTCTTAAAAAATGCACACAATTACTTTTAAAGCATATTTTTCCATTTAGTGCACCAGTGTTGAAGATAGATAATGATGTAAATAATAACTTCAGCTTTGAGAAGACTGAAATGAGTTTCAAGAGAAAAAATATAGTCTAGTACAATTACATGCCTGAAATAAAATGGTACTTAATGCCTGTGCATTTGTTTTATTTCAAAGTTGTTTATGACAAGATAGTGTTACCATATGACATAAAATGAAGTACCAAGCTTTGTTTACACTTCAGTTTTGTGTTGTCTTCAACCTGACACTGGTTTGAAATGCAAGCATGTTCATATTATCTCCCTATGAAAAGTATTTTTTAAAGAATATAAAACGGATTAATTTCTTGACACTGCCCAAACATACAGAAAAACAGTAAAGAATACAGTATATGTTACAAACATTTCAACAGAATAGTCTGTAACACATTAATATAAAATAATTAAATGAGCATTTAGTCAAATATGTACTATTAGGTTCATTGGCAACTGAAACTGCATACATATTACTTTGAAATGAAAAAGGAAATACTGTTTATATACTTTCAGTCTTTATACACTTAATGGATTCATTGGCAGGTAGTATAAACTCATTTAACCAGGCATGGCAATCACGCAGTATAAATACAACTCTTAGATTGACTATGGAACAGATTAAGTAAAAAAGCTTCCCTTTCATTTCCTTAGTATTTTTGACTCATGGTACAACAAGTGTGAGCACCAGAGAAGCCACAGTATGTGGAGACGTCCATCCCACATCACCCGAGTCCCGTCCTCAGAGTTTCACATGGCTGGCGAGAGGGAGAGCGGAGGGCGGGTGTTTGGGAGAGGACCCATGCTATCTCCTGGTATCGTACAGGTCTGGAACCCTGTTGTCCCTCAGCTCATGAACTGTGTGTAGCCCTCTGCACCCGTTACTATGACGTCCATCCAGATCCTCATGGCCTCTGGAGAGGGTGCCACCATGAAGTAGAGCCGGTCGTGAGTCTTCACACAGAAGGTCAGGGATGGGTTCGGGCTCTGGGGGCAAAAAAGTACACATTTTGCCATTCGTGACAGGTCAATTACCTGCATTTCTGACACTTGGACACAAATTATAAAGGGCATACTAGCAGATAATTCTAGTTGTAACTGTTTTGTAAAAAAAAATACAAATCCATTATTTATATACTGTTAAAGTATGTTATTAACAATGTTACATTCATTGAAAATGTTATGCAATGCCTCAAGAAACATATATATATTTTTACTAGTATGTATACAATGATTTATTTAATTGGAGAAACATACCCGATGAGCATTATAAGATATAAATAGAAGTAATGTCTGCAGAAGTAATGTCTGCAATCTTAAAATAATAACTGTATCACTACCTTTGTGGCACTGCGCAGGTGATCGTAGTAGACCTCCTCTATAGCTTGGAAGTAGATCAGCCCTTTCAGCTTGGTCTCATGCTTGTCTGAGAGGAGAGAAAAGAGATCCAGTTTATTACCTCTTCACTCTGATGCAATACAACGACTGTCTTCACGTAGTCTGAGCATGAACACATTCCCTTCCATTGGATTTTCATGAAGGAAATCTAATGATTTAGTTTTTAAATAAATACACAGGTAAAAATACATGATCGTAGTTCACCTTGGCTTGTAAATTGATGTAAATAAATGCACTGAAGACTGAAAGTGCATGCTTATTTATTGAGAGAAAACCCTACACCTATGTTGATGTGATTAAAATCACATAGCTATTTAAATTTTGCTTATCTTTTGTACTAAATATGTAATGCTTGTATTATGACATATATCTTTGAAAGAATATAGTTGGAAATGTTTTTGAATTTAATTATTTACAAGTTTTTTATGTTGTTCTCTTTCAAATAAACAATAGTGCTGCATTTTTATATTCTCCATGTGCACTAAAAGTGCCTGGCTCAAGAAAAATACCCCCCCAACAATTAAAGACAATCTTTTGAAATCCGTCCCGTATTTTCTCTTTATCCATGCATTTTTGTTCAGCCAAATCTGCTTAGTAATGAGATAAATGTTTTTGAAATGTTGTGAGTTTCGTTTTGTTAGTCACGAACAAGCCAGGAGCTAGCCTTCTCCCATATCAAATGCACAGCTAGAGAAACTATTGCAGCTTATTTCATCATCATCATCATCACCATCATCATCATCATCAGGAGTGAGTGGGTGAAAAGGCTAGGAAAGTGAGTGGAGGGAGAGCAGTGGAGGAGATGGCAGGAGTGGGCACACTAAGCCAACACGCAGATACACAGTATCTACTGAGAATCCTATTAGAGAGTATCTAATAAAGCCATGCCAATGGGACCTGACAAGCGATGACCTCTGGTCTGAAGAGCAGAGGCATGGCATCATGGAAATAAGGTTTCGTGTCTGTTGCTCTTGGTCGAGAACTCGTTCATAATCCGGCATGTGCGGTTATCTTGAATGAAAGAGCATTGAACGCTTTGAGGGCGGTTTGTATCGTGAGCAAAGGCACCTTCACCCTTTGATTCCGTAACAATTCAAAGAAACCTCCAACCTTCCCCACACGCCTGCCTGAGAGGAGAAGGGTCACCCCTCATCATCACGTGACGTGAGGTCCCTCACCTACGTAGTAGGAGAAGTTCCTCTTGAGGCGGTCAAAGACAAACCAGCGTTTCTTCCAAGACTTGATCTTGCCCCCCATCTTGACCAGATGCCCCTTGCACATCTTCTCCGTCAGGATGACGTAGGGGCAGGTGTCCACACTGTGGCCCGATGACTCAACGTGGGCGCGCAAGTCAAACTCCTCCTTCCGGATGGGCAGGTAGCGTGTCATAGGACGGGCCTGCGGAGAGGGAGGTTAGGAGGAGCTGTACAATACCTCAAGCTACAGTACTGAGTGAAGAGGCTGGGCTGGTAATAGAGCATCATATGTTATAAGTGTAATTAATAGGGCCAGGTACTCATTGTTTGTCTCTAGGTTGCTAGTTTAGTTCAATTATTCATACAAGGGAAAACAATTAGAAACATTCAGCAGAGATAAAAGCATGATGTGTATGTCGTACTATAGAAACAGATCTTTTGCTCTCTTCTTTCCCCTTTCTTTCTCGCTGTACTTGCCTCTCAGCCTCCATATCCCCCCCTCCCTCCTCGCTCTCCCCTCACTCGCACTCTTTGATCTCCTCCATACCCACTCTCTCTCTCAACTTTGTTGTCTATCATCCTCTCTGTCTCTCCCGCTCCACGTCCCTCCCCCCTCTTCCCCTCATCGTTCTCCTGTCCTCCATCCTCTCCTCCTGCTTCTCCACTGACCTGGGAGAAGTGCTTCTCTCTCATCTTCACCTCCTCCTCCACCAGCCTCTGCCTGTGGGCGGTCTCATCCAGCAGCCTCCTCTCGGCCTCCTCGCGCCTCCTCCGCTCCTCCTCCAACAGCTGCCGTCGAGCCTGCACCTCCCTCTCCTGGGGCCGGGGGGGGAAGAAGAAAGGAGAACAGATGGAGAGAGAGAGGGGAGGAGGAGGAGGGGAGCGAACATAAGTGAATAGTGTGGGGGTAAAGACACAAACAAAACTGTAGAAAAGGGTCAGTAGGTGTGAAGGTAAGTGAGGCAGGAGAAAGGACATTTAAGGTTCAATGCTACAGTAGCCAAGTGACAGGAAATTTGGAAATGGGGAGGTCCCCAATTCTGTACTTTGCTTGTCCTCAATATACCAGCTTAAAGGCTAGGGCATCAGTTCAAATGTGGGGTTGATACAATGAATCAATAAATGTAATGAATAATTGCAAGACCCTGTTTTTGTGCATGTGAGGCCTACATGATCTATACAGTATTTCGAGTGCCCCAAGAGAGCGGTTGTTGGACGTGTTTGATTACTCACTCGACTCTCCACCAGCCTGGCTTTTTCCTGCTGAGCCTCCTTCAGCATCTTCTCCATCTCCTCGATCCTCAGGGCCTCAAGCCCACTTCCACTACGCAGGCAGAGGAAAAACAGCTCTAATGAGATTCACTCCAAGACTGGGAGAGGAATGTAAACAAAGCCATGCCTCTGAACCAAACGTCTTGATAAACAACACATCCTAATAAGGCGAGCGTTCTTCTTTGCTGTGAGCGCTAGTCGGCTAACTGGTTGTACAGCGGCAGGAAACAGTTATTACTCCGCCTCGGGGAAATGCCCAAAAACTTGAACGCACAGGTAAACTTTTCTTCCGCTTGATGTAGTTGGCATGGCAACTGGCAGTGTAATTGTTACCAAGGGAACAGACATTTAACAAAACATGTTGTTAAGGGAACAAAGCACAGTGACCCTTCTTTAGGGAGATAGGGCAGACTTGAGTGTTCCCATGGAAACAGGCAAGTTGCCAGTCTGCCAGTCTCTCACCTTTCTGGAGAACAGGCGGAGTTGCCAGTGGAGACGCTGGTCTCCACGCTGTCGGAACTCTCCAGGCTTAGAGTGTCATACGCCTGGTCGCCAGCGGGCGGCCCTTGATGATGCAGGATGGAGTGGTGGACCAATGGAGGACCTGTGAGAGGATGTAGAGGGTGAAAGAACTACTGCGCCCCCTACTGGCAAGACACAGTCATTACAACAAACACTCCCACTAGACTGCCTCCGGACAACGTTGGCACGGACTAACCTCAAGCACAGGACAGGGGGACTGGGAGACTGACAGACACATGGACAGACAGGAAACACAATGTCCCATGCTGTCTTTTTCTCTGAGAGGGACATCCCAGGGAATACTGGGTAGAACCAGAGAAGAAGGAGGGGTTACCTTTACTCTGCAGAGTCAGCTGCCTCCTGGTGTCAATGTCTGCAGGGCTTAACATTGACAAGTCCCTGGGCACCAGCTGAAGGCCCTGCGAGACACACGGAGGAAACAATAACGAAACAAATCTAACGGATGTCACAGTGTTGCATTACCTAACCCACGTGGAACCATCCAGGTCTCACCCCAACTCATCAGGCTCAGACTGGTAACACACATCATCCTCTCCCAGAAAACAATGCTTTTCGCCGTGGCAGCGGTAGTTCGATGGCGTGGGTGACGTACACAACAGAATGAAGGACATGTGCTTACCTTGGTGGGTGTGCTTCGTCCCAGCGTGACACCGTTGGACTGTGGCGGGGTCCCCGCTCCGTTGACGTTAGAGCGCGGTGGTCCGACCTCACCATCAGGTTTGGACCGGAACACCTGCGACAACGACAAGAGCCAATAACACACACGACCCACAGGCACAAAGCGTTTAGCAGAGTAGAGAAAACGTGACAAAAGCAGAATGGAGGAGCAGAACTGAGCCGGATAGGGGCCGTGGAGCGCCAGTGTTTACCTGGCCTTGCCTGCGAGAGGAGTGAGACTTAGCAGGAAGTGGAGGGGGGCAAGGCTGAGGGGGGTCCCCAGAAGACATGATATCCTGGTACCAGCGCTCTAAACTGAGGCTGCTGTTGTCAGGCCTGTTCCAGTCAGGCTGGCTCTGAGGTGGTGCGGCCAATGTGTCCAGCCAAAGGAGCAGAAAGCAACAGTCAGAGACAGCACAAGATGCAAAAGCAGGCAGGAAACGGAGTAAGAGTAGAATATCGGGAGAATGGATACACATGCTTTGGTAACACATCTCAATATGTACATGTGTAGATGTATTACCAACATAGTAATTCACCATTCCTAACATGGCATTGAAAAGCTAAGATTTCACAATGATTTAAACACAAATAATAGGGTGTGGTCACCGCTTAGCAATGGCTGTCAATAAAAAGGTGACTCTGTGAGAATCATCCACACACATATTTATTCAGGTAGACATGTGATGTGCAATAACTACAGGGTAAGAGAAACGGCAGGGTCACTCAAAGGGGAGGGGCACACACCTCAACTGAGAGAGGGCGGGAGGGGCCAGATGGCGTTGAGTGGCAGGAGTAGGAAGGGTCAGAGAGAGCAAGCTGGAATGACTGGATAGAGGAGGCAGGGGAGGGCTCAACTTTCTGCATCCCAAATATCTGACTCAATTGACTGACGGTGATGTATTCCTTTACACAGACAACCAAAGCAACCAGCACACAAAGACAACCCAAGCAACCAGCACACACAGACAACCAAAGCAACCAGCACACACAGACAACCCAAGCAACCAGCACACAGAGACACGCGCACATGATTGGAACAGATTTTTGGAGAGAAGAAAAAACAAATAGGAATTTAGAAGATTAGAGGATGTATCTTTGAGCAAGCTACGAAGCAAAATAACGTATAGAAATGTTTATAGACAGCAAAATAAGAGGGCAGAAAACAGCCTGAGAGGCAGATCAGAAGCTGGAGTGCGAGAGCGCAGGGGCTGTTCTACCTGGCGAGGGGCAGCAGAGGCTACAGGGAGGAGGCAGTGAGGAGCAGGAGGGATGGAGGGAGGTGGAAAGAACCCGCTTCCATACATCTTATAGACATCAGCAAGCCTGAGGTACTCCTACACCGACACCCAAAACACAGCAGATAAGGTTGAGAGATGGGACTAGATAGTGTTATCGATAAGCATTAAGGTGTCACACACACATATTTCTACACACATGCTCATCTCCTACAGCTCAGTTGTGATTTCTGTCAAGGTTTTTTTTAGATAGCCAGCTCCTCAAGGATAACTTTATCCAGCTCCAGTCAAGGTTACAAGTTAAAACACACAAAACACACCAGAACCTACTAAAACGCATCACAACTCAACACACTGGAACAACCAGAACACACCAGAACATACCAGAACACACCGGAACACACCAGAACACACCAGAACACACCACACAGACCCCACCACGATCACTGACACCCACACGAATATATAAGCTGACTGTAGGAACTCACACCATTATGCTCCACACCAATACAATTCCTCACACCACTAAGCTAATTTAACGTTGTCCTTGACACCATGCTCATAATACCATGAAGAACCGGTTGGTTAGTTTCTGAGCTCTAGGGGGAAGTGGAGGCTGCATGCTGCAGTCCGTTTACCTCCTGTGGCCTGATGGGACAGAGTTCAGGGGAGGGGGTGAGAGAGGAGGAGGAGGAGGAGGAGGCTGGGGAGGGGCAGGGAGTGTGCAGAGAACCTTCCTCCTCAGCAAGGTCAGGTTCACTGATGTGGAGTACATCCTGTTATGAAAGTTTTCAGTTGCTAGGGTTAAAAATCCACCACGCTTTAATACTCCACAGAGCCCTAGGAGAGACCCTTCACTCAGATGACAGGAGCTATGTGGTTAGGTGTTCAGGTTACTGCTGCACACTGAAGTGTCAAGTGTCAGAAAAGGAAACAATTATTGGTAGGAAGAATACCCTGAGGAAATGCACATACAATACAGCAGTTGCCAGACTTTCAATGATTCAAATTACATCATTTCAGAGAGATGTGAGAAAACATGCAAATCATGTCTCTCAGTTGAGTGGATTCAGTGTCATGACCCATTCCATCTGCATCCTCTACCCAACCGTTCCATCAGGGTTCGACTGGGTCTGAGGGTGTGAGAGATGGCAGCTATTCTCACCTCCTTCATGTTGCTGATTGGCTTGGGGAAGCTCCTCCCCCCCGTCAGGACGTGGTACCTCTGCTCCAGAGCAATCAGCCTGTCCTTCTCCTACAACACAGACACACCATGGAGATCACCCATACGACGAAGGAGTGAGCAAGGGATAAGATCTGAGTGGTGTTCAGGAAAAGCAGTGAGCTGCTAAGTGGCTGTGTGTCGGCTCTGACCTTGTGGAGCAGCTGCAGAGCCAGGGTCCTGTCCTTCGCCATCTTCTCACAGTCCTGAGCAGCCTGCAGGCCCAACTGATTGGCCTGACTCTCCAGAACAGCCATCTTCTCCTGAGGAACACAGCCACACGTCCGCTTGGAATTCCTGTCGACATTTGCCCTTTGTGCTAGCATGCTATCCCAGATGCTCCCCTGGGCTGTGGTGTGCGGGCGTGTCTCGTCCTACCTTCCTCTTGGCCACGCTGCGGTGGTACTCGGCCCTCTCCTGGAGCAGCTGTCGGCTCAGGGTCTCCTTCTCCTCCTCCAGGCCGCTCTCTCTCTCCAGCTGGCGAAACTCCAGGTCCTCAAACTGCTTGGTCCCACTCTCCAGAGCATCGGCCTCCTACACACCCACACACACACATACACACACACATGCGCACACATACACACGTGTACAGGCCCACGCACACAGAGAAACACACCCATCAACTGATGGTGATGATGTAAAGAAGCATAGGATGAACTTTCTCTGAAGACTCACTCCAAATAAAACAAGCCATCCACACCCTATATTTAAGGATGCCACACAGATATAAATATAAATGCAAGTAGATGCAGGCTAGGCACGCTTGCTTCAGCATTCATTAATACTATTATAACGTGATTAGTAACAGCAAGTGGTTACGCTGTGTGTGGCATATTGAAGCGTACAGCGAGAAGATGAAGCTGAAGCACTTTCGAAGACAGATATACGGAACGAAAAAAGTAATAAAAACCTTCCACGACTTTTAGTGGTCTTCTACAAGGCAGTGAGCAGTGGCAGAGGAGATGCAAGACCCAGCACATCAGTAGTTGTGTTTTGAAGGTATGAATCACAGCGGATGGTTTGTTATGTCTACAGCCACTATGTTTAGTGTTTTTGGATGTGTATTGGCGGCTGGACTCTGGTTTCGTGAGAAGCACTGACCCTGCGCAGCTGTTCCTGTAACTGTTCCCTCAGTGACTCAGGGCAGTTATGAAGCTGGCTCTTCAGCTCATTGTACCCCTCACGCAGTCTGTCCAGGAGTTCCCTCTCAGCCGACACATTAGCCCTCCCCTAAAACACACACACGCCCACCATCCCGGGGAGAAACAAAAAAACACACACACACACACAACTCAGTCCACACGCCATGCAGCCAAGCTTTTTGAGATGAGGTTAGGGGGTCAGGACATTACAGTAGGTGAGTCGGAGGGGTTTGGGGGAAGGTTAGGGTTAAGGTGCAGAGATGCAAGGCTTAACTCAAATAAACGGCAATGGAGGAGGCAAGGATGTACAGTCTGCAAACTCTTCTTTAGAGTTTTTTCATAGCAGGCAGAGACACATATGTACATTTGTCTTTAGCCCAGTAGAGAGAAACTGAGGTTCAGACTGTGTTGGAGGACAGTGTGACTGGATGCATCCAACCCTCTACATGTGTGTATCTGTCTGGCATGCCTGGTGCTTGCATGCCAACTGTGTGCGTGCGTGTGTGTGTGTGTGTGTGTGTGCAGTATGCGCAGTATATGTGTTGTGTCGGCATGTGTTTGTGAGTGAACTAGCAGGTGTGTGTCTTGTGGGTCTACCTTCTCCTTCTCCCTCTGGGTGGCCTTGTCCAGCTGGCTCAGTTTGAGCTGCAACTGAGCGATGATGTCCGTCTCTGCCTCCACCTGCTCCTGCTCCGCCTGCCTCTCCCCCTGCAGCAGAGCTCGCTCCATCTCCGCCTGAAGACAGATACACACGTAGGGGGGAGACGCTTACTAGAGCGTCCTGGCTGCGGCTCACCGGAACCCGGAGCCGGAGCGACGAGCGGCGCCGTCAGAGGGGCACGGAGGCGGTCGGCGGGCTGCTGACCTCCTGTCTAGACTCCTGCAGCTGCTGCTCCAGCTCTGTGACCCTGTGTTTGAGCTCATCCACCCTGGCCAGGACCCTGCTCCGCTCCTCCTCCAGGTACACCTGCTCAGGACTCCCGCCTGCGGCCAAAACCACCCTGGACACGTCCTCACACTGCAGGGATCAGAGGGCAAGAAATAAGGGTTGCGGGGTAGACTCTCCAAGTATTCATGTAACAAATAGTATACGTGTACTGAAAAAGTGTGTGTGTGTGTGCCTCACCTCCTGATGGGTGCTCTCTGTGCTGCTGGACTCTTCTCTCTGGTTCTCCTCGTCACTCTCCCTCTGCCTCTGGGCCCCTCCTCCTCGCTGGGCAGGCCCGCCCCCTCTCTCTGAAGGGGGCCCTCTAGCGCCCTCCTCCCCAGACCCCGGGAACAGCCCTGTCCTCACGGCCTCGTTCAGACCCACAGGGCAGTCACCTTTGTTGTACTCTGCACACAGGTTCAGGATGGTGTCTAATCTCTGGCGCTCCTACACATACACGCATAGAGACAGAGAGAGTGACAGACAGAGAGATGGTGGTGAGAGAGGTTAAATGGCTGGCAGACACCAATCCGATTGGAGTAGTGGTCCGAGGAGGTGTCCTTGGGTGACATTGTTCCCTTTAGGCAGCTGTCCCCATGCCATCGGCAGTGACTGACTGTAACCCGACACCCGGGGTGACAAAGCGGACACGGCATCTCTCCAGGGGGGTTCTCCTTAGCTTAGGGCTAAGATGGCATTTCTGTGCACTCTCTATAATCATAACTAAGTCACGAGATCATCTCGTAACCAAAAGACATGTTCGTACGAGAACCACACAATCACAAACACCGTCTACTACCTGTGGAAGTGGAAGCTTCTAGATATAACATTAGGTAACAACAGACATTCGGTTCAACAGACATGGCAAGTCATTCAGCAACACCAGATAAACAACGGAATTAGAGCGATGTAAGCAAACCCTCCGACATACTGTACAAATACATACTACTGACCACAGAAGACACAGAAACACGCAGAGCTTTAATACAAACAAAACCTCACAGATGGTGTAAACATCCAGCTAACACAAACACACACACCAATAGAGCCGAGCAGAAGCGACCGCCTTCATTCCTTCAATTCCCATGCTCCCCATCTTGTGGCCCGCTAATGACATCATCTGACCTCTCACCTCTGACCTGACCATCTGTTCTGGTCACTCCAAGGCCCAGATCAACAGGCCTGCCTGGCTTCTCACTCAGGAAGCTCTCTGCCACTAGGCTTCACTCAGAACAGGTTGGCAGTGCCATCACTATGATATGCCACCCACGCTGACCACCATGCCATGAGACTGGGCCAACTGACAGCAGCATTCAGGGACTGACATAGCTCAGCTAATCGTGGTGTGCCAAAAAACAGAAGGAGTCATGTAGTATACGCACATGTTCAACCCAGATAACTCTGGGTGTACTGTGTTATTAGACAATGCAATCTTTCCACAACACAGCCGTCTACACTGTCAAACACAGTCTACACCTATTCCAGGTTTGTAGTACATCAAAGACAACTGCATTAGAGACAGGCGGCAAGATGTTCTGTGAAAATCCAGCAAAATACTCACACGCTGTCCCATGTCCCTGAAAGAGGAGCAGCCAGTCGCCTTGGAGATTACAGACGCTGTCTGTCTATGTGAGTCTGTCTCTGGCTGTCTCTGTGTGTCTATCCCTGTGTCCGTCTCTGAGACGCCAGTCTCCGTGTGTATGTGCAAACAAATAGGCTAAGAAATAGGAACAAACGTCTCCTGTCCCCCACCCTCTCGTTCTATTGACCTAACTGACGCACTGGAAGCGGGAGGTATAAAAGAAGTAGACTATGACCCTTATATACTGTATGTGAAATACACCCACACCTTCATACATTCCTCAAAGATTAGCCTCTGTTCAGCCACAATGCATTGTGTCATTCATTCTCGCCTTGGCACCAAGAAGGTTCACTAATCCAATTGAATACATGATGGAATTTTTCAAAATCATTTTTGGCAGTCAGCTTGAGCATGCATAACAGAAAGTTGCTCTAAGTTTGACACACAATAAGATCGAACTCATTAAATTAACGACACGGAAATCTCACAAAGCAGAAACTCTGCGATACTTGGCTGCCTCCTAGTGGTAACCCTTGCAAACCACATGCGGAGGCTGGGTTATGTAAAGTTCAAAGAAATATGAGTCTATCACGACTTCAATAAACAGGAAACAGGCTGTGCGACCTTTGATCCCAGAGCCTGTGTCTGGGTAGAGAGATGCGAGGGCAGCACGGCGGTGCCAAGTGTGCCGACATGACACAGAGAGGGGGAAGCTCAGCTTAAATCCTGTCACTACTGAAGAGCATTACTCCATAACCAGCATTACCTCACCAGAGGAAATCCTCCCCATCTCTCACATCTCTCTACATTTGAGCTTTCTTCCAGCGTGTCTCTGTAACCGTCTGATAAAAGAACAGCCTGTGGATCACAGTAATCGTACGTGACGTACTGGGCTAGGTCCCACTGCTTACCATGGGTGGGCACGCATGCACGCACACTCTGATTTCGACTGTCAAGTTGATCGTACGAGCCACGGCGGTTCACTTGGGGATGGGCCTGGCAATGGCAAAGTGCTGGCTGGCACACTTGAGGATTTACCGAAAGCAGAGTGGCGACTGTCCAAGCACGCCGTCAGACTGCGGCACTGTGACGCTACCGTAGCAATGTCGGGCTGCCATCTTGGCTCTTGAAATAGCCCACATTGATGGGAGGCCAGGAATGTTCCCCCCCCCCAACCCTCACACACATACCCCTCCTCCCGCTTCTAACCTCCCCCAATCTAACTCCTCACACCCCTCTGTGATCCCATTAACTGCCAGCAGTCTGGCTGGGGCTTAGGCAGACTGGGGTGGGCTAGCAGGTGATGCGTGTTCCCATTCTGAGGATGGGAGGGGAGCTCCGTGAAAACGAAAGGAGGACTGGCTGGGGTGGGGGGGTGCGTGGGGTGGGGTGGGTCAAGTCAAGAGGAAGCGGCTTTGAAAGTGAGTTGTGCTGCTCTGTTGGATAAATATAGTGGTGAGAGACAGCCACACCCTGTGGCCTTGGTCTTTGAGACTCTTTGAAAGAATGTACACCGGCATGCCCTGCAGGGCCCAGCATGGCTAATCATGCCAGCAGCCTCCTCGGGGATATGGGCTGATGGCCGGATGCCAAGGTACTCAGGGCACATATCTCAAGGCATCAGAATGAATATTAGTCCACACACACCCACAGCTACAGACAGACATTGCACACCCACCTACACACACTAGGTCAACACAAGGCTTGAGTAGACTACAGCTACACACAGATTGTATATCTGAGACTGCAAACATCTATCAACATTTATTCATTTAGCAGACGCTTTTATCCAAAGCGACTTACAAGACACACCCACAGGTGACCCAACGGTTCAAAGTACAGCCGTAGTTTCCTATGACTCTGAAAGACAGAACCGTCTGGGAGGTTCAGAACACATACAGACCCACACGTGCTTTCATCAACCCTCAGAATCTGTAATGATGCACTCACCAGTCTCTCCATCTCCTGCTCACGAAGCCTCTCCTCTCTCTGCCAGCGGTGGTACTCCATAAGCTCGTCCTCATTGTCGCTGATCTCCGAGATGCTGTTCTTGCGTTCCCGGGTGCGAGGACGGACAGGCCGGGCATCCCTGGAGGATGACCCTGTGCTGCTGGAGGCCTTCCTCTGGCTCCGGGGGCTGGTGAGAGGAGAGGGCCCAGACAGAGGGCTCAGGCCTGGGGTGAGGGCACTGCCAGGGCTGGAGCTCTGCTGCCTACCAACCTGCTCCCTCCCCAGACTCGAGGTGGGGGAGGGACTCCTGCCACGTAACCCCCTCCCTGGAGACACCCCCTCCTCCTCTGACGGGGAGGCAGATATGCGCTGGACCCGGGGACTCTCAGAGACCGGCTTCTCAGAAGAGGTGCGCTGATTGGAGGATGGAGCTGGGATGGAGCTCTGGGGTCCGGGGGTACCCCTGCGTGACATGGAGGGGCTGAGAGGGGGCAGCTTTCTCAGGCTGGAGGCAGTGGTGGGCTCTGGGGTCCAGCGTGCCTGTTGAGGGCTGTCTGTGCGGGGGTGGAGTTGGACCGGAGGGCTCTCCCTCGTTCTGGGGCTGGAGGGGTTAGCTGAGGCTGCTGCTGAGGCAAACTTGGGGGCTAATCTGGGGATGGAGCTGGGCAAAGCCCCATGAGAAGGTCTGGTGCTCTCTGAGCCAGGGGAGTCCTGGCCTCTACGGGCAGGTGAAGGGCTGGGAGAGGCCTCCACCACGGCCCTCCTTAGAGGCCTGGGACTCTCAGACACCCTCTGCCCAGTTGCTGGACCACTAGAGGGCCCAGGCAGGGAGGACCGGGCGTGGGGAACAGGAGTCTGGTTGTTGTACCTGGAGGAGCAGGCAGGTACTGGGGGGATGGTACAGCCTGGGTCCTGGCTGGGAAGGGTGCCAGCACCGGCGCCAGATGGGGGGGAGGAGAGAGGGGAAAAGAGTGGCGAGGCATTCTCGTAGCTGGAGTCCACTGACATGGCCCCAGGGCTGGTGGGAGTGGAGAGCAGGTAGCGTCCACCCCCGTTGAGCATGGGGGAGAGGGGGGACTGGGGAATGGGGTGATGGGTCAGCTTCACAGGCTCTGAGGACAGCTGGGGGTGCTCGATCACCAGGGAGTCCATGATCTCCTGAAGGTCCCTCTCTATGTTGCTAGTCTGAGAGCCCTGGCCTGGCTTCATCCTCTCAGAGGGAAGAGCCTGATGGTTCCCATTTACAACCGCACGGCCATCTAAGAGAAAACAGGAGGCAGGATGCAGTCACAGATCGGAAGGAAAACTTTAACTGGAAGGTGGTCTATTTTGTGATACGTTCAAATTTCAACACTCTCCCCCGGGCATGCACCCGCACCGACCCACGAGCACCGTGACCACACCCTGTGTTGTAGGGTTTGTTTCTCAGCTGTGCTGTAATCCTATAGGGATCTGGAGATGCTAAATATAAAAAGTGCAGCCCCATACTTCAATCACGGCCGATGAAATCGGGACCAGTCAGGAAATCGTGGGTTGTATTCACACACAGACACACACAGGATCGGGTGCGGACAACAGGCACTGCTAAGTGTCGAGGCACTAAGGTCAGATGAAAATGGACTCATAAAAACACAATATAGGGCAACAGTCACCATCATTGGCAATCAGCCAAGATCTAGTACTGCAGTAGACAGTCCGAGATGTTTTCACAATAAGATAATAATCCAAAGCTCTCTCTTGGAAGTCGCTATGGATAAAAGCGCCTGCTAAATGCATAAATGTAAATAAGAGTCCTTTACACTTGTTGAAACCATTATCACCCTCAAGACACCCTGGCAATTACCCTTTCATGCTACTGTTTAAGGGACATTGATGTCTAGCCATAGCTGTACAGACAGATCATCAAACAGTACAGTTCTACTACTGTAGTACATGTCCTGTTGGTCTGAGCCTGTGTGCTCCTCTAGAAAGGACCAGAGGGGGTTACCTGTGTGCTCCTCTAGAAAGGACCACAGGGGGTTACCTGTGTGCTCCTCTAGAAATAACCACAGGGGGTTACCTGTGTGCTCCTCTAGAAAGGACCACAGGGGGTTACCTGTGTGCTCCTCTAGAAAGGACCACAGGGGGTTACCTGTGTGGTCCTCTAGAAAGGACCACAGGGGGTTACCTGTGTGGTCCTCTAGAAAGGACCACAGGGGGTTACCTGTGTGCTCCTCTAGAAAGGACCACAGGGGGTTACCTGTGTGGTCCTCTAGAAAGGACCACAGGGGGTTACCTGTGTGGTCCTCTAGAAAGGACCACAGGGGGTTACCTGTGTGGTCCTCTAGAAAGGACCACAGGGGGTTACCTGTGTGGTCCTCTAGAAAGGACCACAGGGGGTTACCTGTGTGGTCCTCTAGAAAGGACCACAGGGGGTTACCTGTGTGCTCCTCTAGAAAGGACCACAGGGGGTTACCTGTGTGGTCCTCTAGAAAGGACCACAGGGGGTTACCTGTGTGGTCCTCTAGAAAGGACCACAGGGGGTTACCTGTGTGGTCCTCTAGAAAGGACCACAGGGGGTTACCTGTGTGGTCCTCTAGAAAGGACCACAGGGGGTTACCTGTGTGCTCCTCTAGAAAGGACCACAGGGGGTTACCTGTGTGCTCCTCTAGAAAGGACCACAGGGGGTTACCTGTGTGCTCCTCTAGAAAGGACCACAGGGGGTTACCTGTGTGGTCCTCTAGAAAGGACCACAGGGGGTTACCTGTGTGGTCCTCTAGAAAGGACCACAGGGGGTTACCTGTGTGGTCCTCTAGAAAGGACCACAGGGGGTTACCTGTGTGGTCCTCTAGAAAGGACCACAGGGGGTTACCTGTGTGGTCCTCTAGAAAGGACCACAGGGGGTTACCTGTGTGGTGGCCCCTGTAGGTGCTGGGCCCCTGGCTGCCCCCAGGCAGCATACTCTTCATCCTCAAGGCCTCCTCTGGGTGGTTGAAGCGGAAAAAGGCAGACTGACCAAAACAGAGCATGCACCCTGTCAGGAGACGAGAACAGGAGCAGGGTGTCAGGACGTGGGTTCGGATGAAAACAGGCATACATGTTAGTCTTTTCCTCCTTTTACCCAGATGACAAAGAGGGCCGTGTAGACTAAGTGGTTAGTAAGAGAAAAATGCATGGAGGACAAAACCAAAATATCCTCTGACTGAGTAAATTAAGTTAGCATGGAAACTACTGAGAGAAACAGCAGTGTTCTGCCAAAACAGAGCGCCAGATGTCCTTTTGTCGCACTGCTCAGTCATTGGCCAGGCCATCTGATAACATCTCCCATGCTCACACACATACACAAACAAAACACACATGCATACACACACACACCAGCTCCACTCCAGCTGAGTGCAGGGTCACCGTTCTAGAACATAAATAAGGTAACCACCCATACAATGCTCGCTTGCTCTCAAGTACACTATTGCATTAACTGTAAGTGATGGCGGAATGAAATGGCGTCATACAGTTCTGGGTATACTGTACACACAGGGGGAATGATCTCCGGTCGGTCTCTGTTTCTATTCATAATCCTCGGTCTCGTCTCTGACTCATAGCCTACTACTCACAGGCCCACCACTCAGACCCAGGGGCCTCGTGCCACTCGTAAAACTCACTTAAATCAATATCTCCTGCCAGGAATAATTCATTGGAAGAGACACTCCCAAGGATGAGTTATGGCTCTAGGGGTCGTTTCATTATGAAAAATGTCCCCGGCTTTGTAAGGAAGGGAGCGGCAAAGTGGTGTGAGGGAAGAACAAGTATTTATACCCTGGCTCTGGGGATGTAGGTCTGGTGAGTGTACTTAAAACTGACAGGGGAAATGGTACAATGGTCATTGAAATGATTGAATCCAAACAGTTAGATTTAGTTTGATTTAGTGATTGAAAATATGTTAATTTGTTCATTTAATTACATATAGAATATGGACTTAAAGAAGGTTTTAACATGGCGATCCATTTGTGACATTGTGGGACGCACTAAAATGTTCCATATGTACAATATTTACTCAACTGAAGAATGTAAACCACATTCCATTCTAGAACAGGTGCCTTACCATGGGAGATACACAGGCTGTCATAAATACATGTGAAAGCACGTGGTGGCTCAGAACCAGTGGAAAACACTATAAATGACCAAATATCACCTGAAATTCAATGTTAGACAGAAGACTTAAGAGTGGAGAAGTAGGCCTACGTGATAGACGTACAGAACAACCAGCTCAACATCATCGAGAGACACTTTAAAATTGGCTAAACTAAAGAGAACACATGACATCTAGTCATTCTGCCTTATCTTAACGGATTCTAATGCAAAATATGTTAATGTCGCACGTCTGCCAATATGGATTTATGATACATAAGATTTTATAGATTTTATTTATTCCTTAACTATTTGTTTATTAGCCTATGTAATATCGGCTAATCTGTTTAAACTCAAGTCCACGGCACTGGAACAGAGATTCGAGTCAGAGCTGCAGGTGTGTAGGTACAGGTAGGCCTGTAATCAAGAAAAAAGCTTCCTGTCCTAGAATGTAAGTTTGTTAGTCACAAAATTGATTGAGAAGCCACTGTAAATGTGACAGTTGACTGTTGAATCTTGACAATATCTGCGGTTTAAACCTGCACGTCTGAATAGACTAACGTAAACATAACACATGAAACAGAATTCAGCACTCACGCGTAGCCTATGTCTATTTCCAGTTCATTCGAGAAAATAACTCCGCAAGAGTGGGCCGTCCCATTAGCTTGGTCTTTGTAAAAATGTTTGCTTGACGCTTTTCTCTGAAGAACAGTTGTTCAGACGGTTTAGATGATTGCAACAAAATGATACGTTGTCTATGACATGCGTCTGTTCTTCAATATGAGAAACGCGTAATTAGAAAACCCAGTTGATAATAAAAAAAAAACGAACAAAAACTGGTGAAATAATCCATTTACTTTTTCAGATAGTCCGATTTAAACGCCATAATTGAAAGGTGATGATCGTATGCTTGTTCGGAAAGCAGCGGTCTTCTTGTCCCATCCGCCGGCAGTCCACTCCACGAAATGACATTATTGTCAAGCTGCATGCAAGACACGGGAGGGAGGGACCGAGTGCTTGGGGTATTTCTTTACAGCGGCAAGTCTTGCTTTTGAAAGTGGAATGTGTACCAGGGGGAGGACAAGGGATTGTTTTACCATTGTGTGTGTAGGATTGTTACCCTTTCCTAGCCCAACTCTCTGAGCTTCCAAGTGAATGTAATTAAAAGGTTCTATAAATCATCTATAGACTTTTAGTATGATGTCAAGCCAAACATAACATGATAGCAAGGTTGCTGATCTTAGAGACCCTTTGTTGCTTTTTTCTGCATGTCAAAGATGACCATGCTGCCCCTGACATGTTCCAGAAACAATTGATTTGCTGTCTTTCTCCCTGAGAGACATATGAAGAAATATGCACAGCCAAACCAATTCTAGAGCAGGAACAGTGAGGCTATGGGAGGTGATTATTACTGGCTGCTTAATTTACTTTTACTTCCAACTAGGTCAAGGTCACCATAGCATGGGGTTTCTTTACCTTCTGTGTCTTAAAGGAACACCTTCAAGTAAATGTTTAACCATGCATTCACAAAGCCTGTCTGTAGCCTACGAACAAAACAAGAACTTAAAAACTAGGCATGTACTAGTAAACAGACCTAAAAGAGGAACTTCTTTGACTCTCAGGGACTATGCCGTCCTTACCTTTATGGTAGCTAGGAAACAAGTTATGTCAACAGTGATATTCCCGCTTTGCATTCCTCGACCTCTCTCTTACTTGTTCACCAGCAGTCCCGGGAGTTAGCAAACAGCGTAAAAGACATGTATCTTTCTGCTGTGATTTGTGGGTTCCTTGGAAGGCCCTACCATTTCATGTGTGTACTTTGCTAGTACTGTGACAGTGACACTAATGAAACGAACAGTATCTTCCAACTTGTTACAACTTAGCCCTAGTCTGTGTTACCTTGAGACAGACGGACAGGTTTGGGGACTGGCAGGCCGTCCATGGAGCACTGGTTTCCGCAGGGGTGCAGGGTGATGTTTCCGGCATTGTTGTCGATGTAGCAGTGTTGAGCTGCCACCCCTGGCCCCTGTAGGGGGATATCTGTGTTCCCAGAGCCCAGGGTCGTCCTGCCTGGAAACACACACACACATTCCCACACCAGTCACTTGAGATGCACATGAGACCAGCTCTTTATACCGCTGAGCTAAAGCCTGGACATTAGCTCAGGGTACCAAACCCTACTTCTTTGGTCATTTAGATGCATCGCAGGACTGGAGTGTGCAAGCAGGAGTGCGGTTACCAAACCACCTTTGTTACACCAGCCTACCTAGAAATACCAGACATGTGGTGTATGAGGTATCCCCGGGAATGAAGTTCAAAGCCCTGGTTTGTGGGGCAGAGACGCTGTGATCTCACAGTAAAAGAATATGGAGGTCAAGGCCAGAGGGCTGGTCCACTTGTAGAGTTTAACTCACTGTGTCAGAGTGAGCAGCAGCAGGTGCTGTCCCTTCCAGACAGTCTGGGCTTTGCACATGCTCATCGTATGGCCACAACGACTGCGTTAGATCAGCCACCGTTGGAATGTTTTAGGACTTTCCAATGAAATTTACAAGGGGTGGATCTCTACACAAAACAAACCACACCCCCCTCCTCACACTGCCCCCCCCCCCCCCCCCCCCCTTACACCACAAGCTAATGAAACAGCCCAGAACCACAAGCCATAGAGGACAGACTCCATTGAGAATACCCCAGCAGGCTACCTCAGATTCCTATTCTCCTCTTCCTATTCCCATTCACTGTCTGTCCCTGTCCAGCAGGCCCCTCTCCTCCTGCTCTGCTGCTTGTGGTCTTGTGTTATGGTGTCTGGGCTCTGAGGACACCCAGATGGGAAGAAAGAACTCGCCGAGATGGGAGGCATAACCACTCTAGTACCCCCAGAGTTACGAGGCTGAGGGTGAGAGGGCAGGGAGAGAGGGAGGGAGGGAGGGAGGGGGGCGTTGTCTGTGTTCAGTGCTCTGTAGTTAACTTGAACTGGAAGGGGGGGAACAGCGGGGGTTGGGGGGTGGTGACAAGGTCGACCCTATTTTTTCTTCGCAGAGTAGTGCTTAAAAAAGCTCTGTGTGCTGTTTGCTCAGTAGGGGCCCCTGCCGTGTTCTAGTTTACCCTCTATGTTTGAAAAGGGCCAAGGTGAAAAGTGACAGGTGTCCGGTCCTCAGGCCTGCAGGGCAGAACCAGAGTTGGTCCTCAGAGGGAACCACCGGGTCCAGTCTGTCCACCTTCTCTGTGATGGCCGGTCCTGACTAGCTGTGTCCTTCCTGTCACTTAATATCCCAAAGTCCTCTATTTGTCATTCTTAGGATGATTACATCTGGCAAGCCCCTGAACACACTGCTCCTCTGTTCTGGTACTGTACACCACTTTCATTTCACCCCCCATCCCTTGTCCCTCCTTCCCCTCTCACTTTCTCCCCTCCTCCTCCGCCCGGTTGCCTTATGATATCACTCAACCGCTGGCTCTGTGCCAGAGAACAAGTGACTGCATGGAATCCTCACCGTGACCAACCAGGCTTCTCCTCTCAGAAGCACAAGCTTTGGTAATTACTGCAAAATGTCAGGATCATTTTCTATGGGAGTCCAGACAGCACAAATGCTCTCATGGAACGTATAATGGCTTACAGTTTGGCTTACAGCTTACAGTACTTTCCATCACTCAGTTACCTGTGACTTGTGGTCTATGTTCATTCGGGAATACAATCATGTGTATTTAGTTGTAGTTGTCTCTCACAGAAGACAAGCTCCTGGTGCTATGATAGCTTACCTTCCTGCAGTGGTAACAAGGTGATAGCTGTGCTCAGACGGCCACTCCCCAGGCTGACCAGGTGGGGGCGCTCTGCCTGGACCTTCAGGGACCTGCTCGTCTCTATCAGGTCCAGAGAAGTGCTCTGTCAATGCAAAGGTAGACTGGAGTTAAGATGGCATATGTGAATGTATTCTCCTTCTAGGCTTTACTGGGTCATGTGTGCCCAATGCCCAGTGTTCTCCTTTATTGGATTAAGAGAATTTAAACAGGGGTCTTATGCAGGGCACTGTAGGGGGGCTCACTTTGGGTAAACAGGGGATCAGGTTGTTTGGCAGACAATGTCCTTGAAGTAGACTGCTGATCTCTTACACTTATCACAATAGAAATCTAGTCTGAGACTCCTGTTTGTGTGTTGACATGATAGAAAACGATCAGCTCTAATAGTTCTCAGAGACATGCTTTGGTTTGGATCGACAGGGAAGACTCCGCCTGAAGGTAAGGCTCCAGTCTGCTTATATAGGTTGTTAAAACGGTTCCTGCTCTTTGAAGTAAGAATGCGCGTTAAAGTAGTGATGACGTTCCGCTACATGCCCTCTAGTCACAACTTGAGCATCCCACCTGCAGTTTAACAAGGTACGCATTTCCTGTGTGTGCATGTGCACTCCAAATCAGCCTGTAGGTTTTTCTAATGTCAAACTCACTTATTTTGCTGTCAAACCCTTTTGGAAATGTCACAGTAGTTTATTCAAGCTAGCTTATCTTCTTCTGCCATCTGTTGGCATTAACTGTGCGTCCTGCCCATATTGTCAGCTGACCTTTCCTATGAGAAGCATTGTTCCATGCAGGTCAGTAACTCAGTCGTTCCTTATTTGTTTTTTTCACTTTCCATGACATGTACTGCTGTGTTGTGCATAGATTTGTTCTGCTTGAGTGAACCCAGTGTTCTTTTGGCCTGTCAATACTTAGAACAAAATGCACAACGAATGAACCACTTCATTGATGAATCGACCGGTTGCCAAATGAAAGAACTGATTTTTCACTTGACGTCCCACAACATCCTTTCTTGATCTGTACAACCGACACGCGCGTCTTCACATCTACCTGCACATGTACTTCCACTGTTGATGCCCGCTGTGAAGGTCAGTGGACCTGGGGAGGGGACTCACCTGTAGGACCTGGTGTGTCTGTCGGCCCTGCTCCACCACGTTCCTGTTCACGCTGTCCATGTTGCCGCCGCTGTCAGTCACTCCGTCTGGCACATGGAGATCCTGCCGGAACATCCGCACACATGGACACACATGGTGAAGGAGCCAATGGGAACACTGCTCTCCTTAGAGACCCTTCTGTCCCACTTCTCAGCTTCTGTCACATGGCACCGTGTGGGACCCAGTGAATACTGGGTCATTGTCTCCGCAAACTGATGGGTGGGGTAAGGTGGGGGCTGCCCATAGAGAAGCTGTCGTTGGTTTATGTTGAAATATGATTTGTTGTGAGTGAAAGGCTTCAAATAGCTTGTGATCGTCACCTCTGTCGCCACCTTCTGACCATGAAACAGCATTTAGCCGGGCATGTTACCATTCCAAAACTGACCACAGACTTAGCTTTTCCTCCTATCAGACTAAGATCACATCAGTCAACAAGTGATGCCCCCCCCACCCACTTCACTCACACACACCCCCACACACTGCAGCAGGATGTTGTGTGTCTCTCAAGTGCTGCAGGTGCAAGATAGCTACTGCACACTGACTGCATCTTGCCCATGAATCACTGTGACTCACGCGTATACACATGAGGAGACTCACAGACACTCACAGTACACCCACACAGACACAAACACTCACTCTGACTTCACAGACAGATGCTACAGATTCCATCCAGTTGTGAACACATGCTTACCTCCTGGCAAGGGAAAACCCCTGAGGACATGACATGCCCTGGACACACAGACAACACGAATGAGTCAGCACGCCCGAGTATCTCTAAGATTAAGTTGAGAGTCTGAACAAGATAAGATTTTCTTGATCCTCACGTGGGGAGAACAAAAGATAGACCAACTGTAAGACATAACAACCATCAGACAGGCAGCTTTTAACTTCCCCCCTCTCAAACATTAACAAACATTTTGTAATTGATTGGGAGGTAAATACCTTATTCCAGTTATCAGGCAGTCCTATGTATTCCATATCTGATGATTTACCTATGGGTAAAACAATACACACTTGTCTAGTTCTTCTCAGTATTCTGTTTGGAGATTTTGGATGGAAGCAGATACCCGGCAGCCTCTGGTATCTCTGCCCTCTCTCTCCCTCTCCTCTTTCTGCATGTTTTATCAGGGATAGCTGGAATGTGAAGCTTTGCTCTGTCAAGCAAGCAAAGACAGGTCAACCGTGTAAAACTCTGAAGGAAAAAAGAGCTGCTATGTGGGCCAATCTCCACCACCAAATCAATCACTTTTTGAAGAAAATTCTGAACAAAATAATAAAGGTGCTTTTGGAAAGATATCTTCAAATGGACATGTTGTTACCCTAGGTCAAAATCCTCACAGAAAAACCAAGAGTCGAGTCTTGACTGTAGTAAGTGAAGTAATACAATGGAGGATAGGACCATACACACGATTTCTAGCTCTCTCCTTCTTTCTCTCTGTGATGTCATGTCAGCGAGGGCAGCTGGGCAATGCCATGGTCATCTCTGACAATCGTGTCCAGTGTTCGAGTGTCTGAGGGGCAGTGACACAGGGGAACAGAGCATTCCCCTGTTCCCCCTCTGACTGTGGATGTCTCCCTTCTCACTCTCAGCCCACTGGCGCCCAACACTGGTCCAGTCTGACCCACGCTCACACGCGGACAGAACAGCGGGCAGTACAGTGGGTCATAGAGTCTAACACACACGTACATGTATGCACACGCACGTACACACACACCCACAGCCTCGACTGATCTCATGCACACACCCAGCTGGGGTAGATGTCCTATGCTTGTAAATGCAGGTCCTTCCTCTGGAACATGTGATTATAGGAGCAATTATGCCCTTCAGTGTTGCCATGAGCGTCTGAAAATAGACACGGCCAGCCACACAGTCTGTGCTACTCCGCTTTTAGAATGAAATTACATTAAATGAATAAACAGAGTGTGGACACAGGCAGAGGCGGAAAGGCTTAATGGATACTGCTCATTTGAAACAACAAGTTCTCAGGTGTCAATCCAACTGGAGTGATAGCCCTGAGCTTTCTCATGAAACTGCAGCAAACACCATCGACCTTCCGATGATTCCGACTTCACCAAGGTCAACCACTCACCATTCTACTGTTGGATGGTCCAAGACGGGGTTATGTCCATGGGATATTCTGTAGTTTAATCCACAGAGTGGTGTCGAGGGGCAGCCACATGGTTGTCAGTATGTTCCCTCTGGTTAACTTCAGTCACCGACTGAGCTCTGCTGCTCTGCAGGGCCCCAGGGTGCAGGGTTACACTCCCAGCCCGTCATGCCTCAGAGGGGGCAGCAACATCAGGGGTGCCCTCCAAAATAGGACTGACTGCAGGTCAAAGGTCATTGAGTTGAACTGGCCTCAGACTTCCCTGTCAAACGCCTCTCAAGTCGACCCTCGTGGTTGAAGTTGGATTCCGACTTTGAACTGGTGAGGGAGTCCAGGGTTTCGATGCTTTCCGGAAGATGCCACGAGGTCAAGTGAGAGTGAACCTCGACCAGCTTCTCACACATTCCTCCCTTTGCACGGCTTGTTGTGGATGTAAGCAGTGGTACAGTAATACTGGTGTGTAAAAGCACTGATTGTCATGGGAAGTTGGAGAGCAGGGGTGGAAGTCTGGGGACATGTGGTGAAGGAGGAGACGGAAAAGACCTTGAGTCATCGGTGGAATTCCTCCGGGCTGCTTCCTGTCCTGCTCCACGTATTGTCGGCCAAACAAAGGGGGTTTTCCAATCTGGAAATGTTGAATCTTGGACATATGGCATTGAATAGGATGACCATCAATGGTAGTTCAAGACCGCCGCTGGACCATTGATACAGAGATACAACTCTGTTCCACAGGAAGTGAGAAAATATATGAGCCAGCACTTGAGCAGTCCCACAGGAACTCTCTGGCAGAGAGAGAGAACGAGGGAGAATAGAAGAAGAAAAGTTCTTTATTGATCTCCTCTTTCTGTTCCCATGGTCACGGCCAAATAGGGGATGGTGGATCATTTATCAAAATAAAAACAAACAACAAATAGCTGCAACCAAGTAACCAAATGGATTCCAAATGTCTCCAGCTAGACCAAGGATGTTTCCTGTGGGCTGACCCAGGACGTGGAGGTCTCTGGGGGGGGACAGAGGCTGCAGCTGTCCTTCCCTGTACTAGACCAGTTATCACCAACCTCCGCTTCACTGCAAAGGAACATCTGGTGGTGTTGGGGGATTGGCAAGACCATGTTAAGCTGCCAAACGTTAAGTGTAAGCAAATGTCTAAAAGTTCATATAATCCTGGCTGACAATCTAAATTTCCATTCAATATTTGATTGATTCAAATCCAGCTGGTCCAACTCAAAGGGTTTAAGATATCAGATCTGTCATGGGGATTTCAGCCTTTCGCACTAACACATGCCTGCCACGCGGTCTGGGTCTGGGTCGTGTTATCAGCTAAGGCCTGGTTGTCCTCATCTGACCATGGCTCTCCTCAGAGAAACAAGCTGTCCTCCTAGCACTGCCCTATGCTGCCTGAATATCACAGCCTGGAGTCTGAAAGCTACACCTAAGGATGAGTCAGTCTTTCTCTGGCAACAAAAACGTCTTGGACTGTTGTGTTCACGCAGGTGTGTGAGAGAGGGAGACAGATAGAGAGAGAGAGAGAGAGAGAGAGAGAGAGAGAGAGAGAGAGATACAGAGAGGGTGCGAAAGAGGCAGAGTGAGGGAGAGAGAGAGACAGATAGATGTAAATACAGATTGAGCTGGTTGCATCCTTGGTAATGGAGCGCATTGGAATGCAGTTCAGAGGGACGGGAAAGGGGGGGTTGCACTTTGGGAACACATTATTCTTTTGCTGCGTGTTTTTAGTTCCAATGTTCCGTAGTGTTGTCAGGCCTACGGTCTGAGGAGATCCAGAGAGTTCCAATCCTGCTCCTGCTGGCAGTGAGAAGGCCCCTCGGAGAAGGAGACCACTCCTGAGGCCAGATGGGAGCGGAGCCCAGATTTAAGCCCACACACCTGCAGAGGGTCGTCTGGGAGGGGTGGAAGAGAACACATTAAAGAAGGTCAACGTTGTCTTCAGATGAGCTGTGAGGGTCAGCGGGAACACTAGGTGACTTTGTTCTTTCCCCCTCTCAGCAGCAGGTGTGTCGACAGAGCTGTCCAGTTCGTATCAGAGACCCCAGTTTGGATTTCTTGATTTAAGGTTGCTGAGAGGTGAGCGCGACATGTTCGTGTGATTAATATCAGCTATTGATGGTGGTGGTTTCAATAGCTCACAGCCATGTCCTTTCTGCACAGTGGCACAGTAGCTCGGTAAAAAGAAGATAGAAAATCCTAATGTTCACCCTGGGAGTTAAACCACGCCAATCGAACATGCTTGAAATAAAGCACTGGGATTGGAAACAATACCAGAGCAGACAATAAAGACAAAGAACACAACAGTACAAAACTGCTGGTGTCACCATATCCTTCTCAGATCTCCTGAACCTGGGGATCACAGGTGTCCAGTTTCCAGAAACTCCGCCCTGCATACCATACCTTTTATTCTGTCCCCAAGGTGTTCCAGAACACATTCTTTATGTTAACAAGCTTTCTTTTCTTTCAAAAGTTACTCTCTCAATATCTTAGCACTGTTGTTGCCAAGAAGGAAAAGATCTGCAACTGAGTGTTAAAATGACACCTTACATTGCAATGCAGCAGGGGAAACAATTCATGAATGCGTGCAAAGCTGTTGCACATTACCAGAGTGCTTATGAGACTCAAAAACAGTCGGATCTCCCACACATGAAAGCATCCATTCACAGAGCCTGGTGTGTTTCGCCCATAATCGCCTCAAGCTTACACACACATACACACACACATACACACGCACATACACACGCACATACACATACACATACACTCACGCTCTCGTTTTTCCCCTTTCCCTTTCTCCAGCGCTCCTCTACCTCTCCAGGGAGATATCTCTGGCGCTATACAGGTGTGTTTCTTGGTTTAAACACCCTCTACTCCCCTGTTAGAGGTCTGGCAATCCTTTCAAACGATTGGCACATTTCAGTTCATGGATCCATGTGCGATACTTTGAAAACGATGAACGACTCACTTGATGAAGTTCCAGTCCTGTGATGGTCAGCGCAGACAGGCTCATGCATGCATACCCATACAGACACACAGACACACACACGGTGTAAGGAGGAACTGGGCCATGTGAGACTGGGACCCCCTGACACACACTGGTACAATAGGCTCATTATCCAGCCTGAGGTCAGATCCACTCAATCCCAGGCTGCATCACAGCTCTGTTACAGAGACATGGTTTTTAGAATTCCTTCATTTCTGCTTCCAACTTACCTGACACACTACATTGTTGTTTCCTTTTCTCATAGTTATTGAAAAATGCAGAGAGCTCTCCTTCACAACAACATTTGTCTTTATGTGTTTAAGACAGAGGATAATGTTGGAGTAAGAATGAATTAGCAGGTTAAAGACCCCCCCCCACACACACACACACACGAACACACACACACACACACATACATGCACAAACTCCACGATAATATATAACAGAAGTCTCATTACCTTGACCTTCTGGGCTGGTAAAGGTGCACAGTCAAAACCAAGACTTTCAGAACCATTTCATAATTCCCATCCTTCTTGTGAGAGAGAAGTGATTCTGTCTAATCCTTAGTTAAATATCTCCTTGTTTAATGGTGCTGTCAGTCTGACGTATTCTCTGTAGTTTACAGTGAACATTCTCTAAGTGGATGGAGATGAAGACGTAAGCTAGACAGACAGAGGATGGAAGAGACAGCCTCTTTATTTGGACTCCGCCCCCATTCTCCCCCTTCACATCCACCCACTCTGTCTCTCTCGACCTGTTCTTTTTTTCTTACCTCCCTCTCTCTTACTCCCTCTCTCTCTCTCCCTCTCTCTCTCTCTCTCTCTCTCTAACAGAAGGAGGACTTGTTCTCCAGCTGAGCGGCAGCCCACTTGGTCAGAGCCCCAGACCAGAGGAAGTAGATATCCCCAAGCAAAGTTGTCAAGCATGGTTCTCTGAGGTTCTAGTCTTAACTGGGTGAACCTAATGTGTTTTCTCATGTCTAAAACCGACAAATCTCTCCTGGCAGAGGAGGTGGGACTAGAACCTTCCCATCACTCCAGGATGGATGGCTCTTGAAAGAAGGTATGAGGGAGTCAAGCATGAGATGACCACAAGCATGACCACAACTCAAGGAACCACGATTATAGAGTATGAAATCAATTAAAGAGGACTAATGAAATAACTCTGTCAGTTTGAATGAAAAATTGTTTTCTGTTAAATATAGTCTTGGCGAGAGCACCGGCGTGGAAATTATAGTCGACACAGCCAATGGATATTTTCACATTTTTTCCTGAGAGATGTAAATTTCAGACGGCTGTTGATCTTGGACACGTCGTCTGGACTATAATTGGTTCAGTCTGTCCTGGGCTGGGTCCTGTCTTTCCTGGGCTTGGTTCAGTTTGTGGGTGCGTCATGCTGGTTTTGCCGCAAATAAAACACCCAACGCACACAGACACATCCCCACCCCCCTACTAGGGTTATGGCTGTTTCCACCGGTCTGTCTGTAATGGGCCTTGGGTGCATTAAGTGACTAAATCTGGGGGTGTGCTATGGACAAAAACTATCCCACCCCTCAACCTGGACAGCAATGTGATTACCCTAGGTTCTTGTTAGTCGTAGTCGGGAAACCTAGCTGACAGCCTGAAAATACAATGCTGACAAGGACTGCCAAATCCAGCAGTCACAGTGAAAAGTTTGAAAATGTTCCACAATAATAATTCAATACAAAGCACTTGGAAAATCATAAACCTAAAGGGAAAAAAAAGGTCTGTGTTTTATAACAAGCCATTACCATCGCTACTGGACCTGGAGGCTCCTCAGTCTGGCTCTGCCGGGCAGGGCTGGTGGCTGGGTTTGAAACAGGGCCCTCTTACAATGAGGGGCCCACCTGAGAAGCCAAGTCTCTCTTTCATCTAGAGGACGTTTATGTCCCGTTCCGGCCCACTCTGGGACCTCTTACAGTGTACCTCAAGTGTGCACTCACAGGGAATACTCAAATGAAAGTGCTCATTAAAGGAGATGAAAGGAAGGCAGGATGTGGATAGAAGAATTTTCCTAAGGTGATTGAATGTTTCAATAAGGCCTAATTGGCACAATATCCGGTAGGAGCTGCAAAAGGTATAGAGAAGGTAGGAAAGAAGGGCTTCAGAAGCACTGGGGAAGGAAATAGAGCAGACGAGAAGATCAGATAGAAGAGGGCAGTTCATAAAATGTGTTACCTTTGAGAATTATGAGATAAAAAGGGTCAAATTGACTGACAAAGTGCATTGATAAATCACAATATTCCTATGACCAGGCTGGGACTGGCTGCTGTGAAACTTAAGACTGTTAAAATAAGGACCTCTTGTGGTGAACAGAACAAAGTGCAGTTAGGATGTTCTCAACCAGTGTCAAATGGAGAACAGGTCCAGGCTGACTAGGATTCAAAACACTATACTGCTGATGTCTGAGGCAGCTTTTGTCTTTCCTATGTTAACCCTGTCTCTCTGTCATCATTGTCATTTAACAAACTTGCACTGCAGTGGACAGTTTAACTCAGAGGCAAGTTGGAAGGTGAATACCAGTCAATGGACCCTTTATGGACCTCCACAGACTTCACTGGCACAGGAGAACTACCTCACCTCAGTGCCAGATAAAACTGAAAAAGGCACTATACATACCACAGACTTGAGAGGACAGGCAGTGAGGTTCATAGCAAAGACTAATATGAAATGAAACACAACTACTTTTCGTGAGAGCCTTCTATAGTCTGCTCTACCCGATGCCACGGATGACAGATTTGAATGGTGTAACCTTTTTAAGGTTGTCATTTGTTTCTATTTGATTTTGGTGTTACAAGAACCAGTAAAGGAATTGACATTTGAAGAGATGGCTGATGGGTAGAATAATTATTTGAACGCTTACCTGGAATCTGACCTTCTTCAGTTTCATTTTGAGTGGTACTGGGTTTGGAGTAAATGTCTCCCCTCTCCCACTGCACAATCCACTGACACTCATGCCAGACTGACTACAAGCCATCAGTGAATACACAGATTTCACTCCTGCAGTCCATCAGAAACCTGGCACCTCAGCAGAAAGCTAGTTGTCCACTAGAAAAATCCCTTTTGTTTTCAAAGACATCCCAGAAGCACAGGTCATTTGAAAGGGCTAAGAGAGCCCACCAAGGTCATGTCTCTCTCTGTCTGTGACACAGTCCCACAGCAAACAGCAATGAACTGTACATCCATTCATTTCAACTAAGACACTCCCTCTCCCCCGCACTCTAACCCAAATAAGGAGGTAGTCTTTAGCTGCTGTCTCTCTCTCTCTCAGTTCCTACAGGCATTAATTCCAAGGGCTTGGGCACAAACGCTTCAGCTATAATAACAAGTCTGCCTCTCTCATTACGCTTTCAATATCCTGCTTTATGATTTACCCTCTTCAACTCAACAATCCCACTGACGACAGTCTCACCATCTTATGGCTCAAATATGCAAACAGTGTAAAGCAGGTCAAAGGATATAATAAAATTTCTAGCAAAAATAATCCCACTTTTCAGACACTCATGCACACGTCATTATCACACTTCTTCAAAAAGTTAATCTGATGTGCTTTCTCTGGAACTCCAATCACTTTATATAGACCTATGACCAAAAAGGGTGGAAACAAAGCGAGAGAAAAACAAATTTCCACCCTGATTCAATCAGGAGTGGCTCTGTGGGCAGCTCAGTGGTGACCAAACAGCCTCTGTGGGCAGAGCAGGGTCTGAGATCCACCAGCAGAATCAACACGACAGCAACTTGTGTTCTCAGTCACTCACATCCTGTCTGTGGATGGTGACATCGCCAAGTCAGCAGCTCTTGTCATCTGTGAGACATGAATATTAAGACTTCACTCGCCTTCAGTGTGAGTAGATTAAACTAGTTTAAGCACAAATGCTGTTTAAATTAGCACTTGTGTCTTCATTTTTATGCTCATCACCACTTATTTTACCCATAAGGAACAAACATGAAATCAATCATCAGGATTTATAATACACTTTAATCTTGTCATGTTTACATTTGGAATGTTAACTGTAATCACCCTTTTTTTTCCATTACTCTATAGGGTTACAAAAATGTCAGATTTACTTTTAATCTCCCCAACCCACAATCTGAATACCACAAAATTGAGGATACAAACAGAAAACAAAATCCAACAAAGACAGATATGAACTTTCCCTCACTCAATAAGCAGGAGTGGTATGGTCAATATGGTCATTCCTATGTCCAGAGAAACAAGACGACTTGGGACATTCATTCATAATCATGGGAACTTGTCTCACAGCTGGTGGGTTGACGTTCTGGTGATTGACAGGGAAGATTATTGTTTATGTAAGAGGATCCTCTGTGTTTCTCTGGTAATGTTATGTTATGCTATGTAAGAATAAATAGTCTCTTTAATGGGAACCCTCTACTCCAAAAGAGCATTCAACTGAATGTGTGTGAATGCCACATGACTGACTTCAAACCCATGCTGTGGCCAGGCCTTCAACATTTTACCACACAAACAGGATTTTAACTGACATTCTTTCTTAAATAACGTGGTCTCTCAAACATGGTCGTGTGAAGTCTAACGGCAAACAAAGCAGAGTCCCTGTCACATTGTGTAACCAAGGCAGAGCCTCAATATATAAAGCCAGGGTGTATATTTAAAGAGGGTGTGTACATGGTCATTCCTGTCAGCTGATGAAAATCACTTAAAGAACATTTACTTTAAAGAGCTTGTCCTCAGTCTATCCTCTTCGAGTCAACACACCTTCCCAGCCTACCCAAACAGCTCTGACAGGTTATCTTCTCCTGCATGTCTACCGTTCCTTCCAGCTGGCGCCATCCGCTAACATACAGCTTTACATCCATTTATAGATATCTGGTAAAAAGGTACAAATACACCACATACTGCAAGCCATGGTGCAGGGGGCTTCTTAGGGGTTCAAGTCCTGTCGATGAACTGGTAGTGATGAACAGGCAAGCAGCCAACCCCCATCTCCTTTTTTTTCTCCTTTCCTCTCCATCCTTTTCTCACTCCCCAGTCCACTGATCTTGTCATCCTCTTGTTGGTAGTGTGTGGATATATATGTATATGCACATCTATCCCGCTTTACAGTATTTCGTACTTGTCAACCAGGAAGGACGTCTCCGATGAGAACCTGACGGGGGTTTCTCCGTCCACCTGGGACACTTTGGTGACCTGGGGGGGGTGGAGGGGAACCGTTAGCACCAGCTACAAACTCGTCAGTACAGCACTGCGAGTGAAAACATCCATACGATATAATAACAAACTGTAACACTGACGTGTATGTCGCAGTAGTTGCCCTTGGATACGAAGGAGACGGTGACGGGGAAGAAGTCGTTGGGCTGGCCGGCCACACTGAACTCCAGGCTTCCAGTCTTGTTCTTCGCATCTACCACGGGTAGACACCACTCCAGAACGTTCCGCCGGCTGTCGTGGCGATACTCCCCGTCCAGGTCACCGATCACAGGGGCACCCACGCCTGGGCTGTAAAAGGCAAAACGGAAACCCAATTCAATGAAGGAGCGACGGCGTACGATCGGGAACGAGACAAACCCGAGCCTCTCGAAGGCCTCAGGCCCCGCGACGGCGTGATCCGGCGCGTCCACTCACAGGATGGGGATACAGATGACCACGTCGTTGAGCTCCAGCGCCTCCTCCTGGAGCTCGTACTCGATGTTGACGTCACAGCCGGTGGCACTCTCAGAGGGCCAGCAGTTTACTGTGGGGGGAGGAGGAGCGAGGGGGGTTACAACACAGGCAAGCACGAACACCGGAGAGAAGCCCCCCATGACTAAGACACGACACGGGAGCCGCGGTCGATTTATACTGACTCGTCAGCGGGATGAGGGACTCGTCCGTGGTCTGTAGCCTCCACTTGAGCACGCCCACGTCGTTGTTAATGGGGAAGGACTTGTCCGGGTTCTTCAGGCCTATCACCGACTCCGACGTGAACAGCTTCTTGTCCACATTAGGGTGTGTCTTGAACCAAGAAGGAAAATCATAAAAAAAACATGTTGCTCGGCCGAGTCATGTGTTACCGGCGGTGGTGAACCTTGCCCACTGCTAGGCCACGCCCCCTCTCTGGCACCCACCTGCAGCTGCACTCCCTTCTTGTCTCCGTTGTTGATGTTGAGGCGGACGCGTCCGCTCTTCTCGTCCGAGACTCGGAGGGTGATGATCCCCAGGACCTCCATGTTCTGCAGCCCGCCGTCTCTCCCGCAGGTCAGGCTGATCTTCTCCTCGACGCGCAGGTGCACGCTGGGATGGAGGAGGTCAGAGCTTAGCGACAATGCTTGTGTAGCCTGTGTCATCACGTCGCACGACTACCTCATGAAGATGGCTACTCTGTTACAGTGGGTGTAACATAATTACAACAGGAGGATCAACAACTCTGAGGAACATACCTCTCTGTGTTGACTGGTGGGGTGAGGGTTTTGGAAGCATCAGACAGTCTCTTCCCAGAGCTGGGCAGGATGATGTTCTCGCCCTCAGACTTGAGCTTGTCCACAAAGTCATCCACCTCTTTCCCTCTGGCACTCAGCTTCAAGGCCTTGCTGGGACCACTAGGCCTATGCCACAACACAAGACACATTCCAGAAGCTTCCCTAAGAGTTCCAAGTTTTCTACCAGAAGTGATCTACTGGTTAACATGTGTATATGAACTTTACTAGGCCACTTCAGTTTTCCTCAAGATTGAGGCAGTAATCGAGAGTATGTACCTGATGGTGGTGGGGGCCACTTTGGGCTTCTCAGGCTCCATGAGAGTATCTGTGATAATGGTGGCGGTGCTTCCACTGGAGATCCCCGTGCTGCCAAACCCACCAAACCCGGGAGACTTCTTCCCTGCGCGGTCGGCATCTCGCCTGGCCTGCTGCAGCTCCTTGGCCTTCCGTCTCATCTCTGCCTTAGCCTCCCTCTCCTGGGTCTGGGAGAGAACAGCAGGAAGGGAAATGTTACAAACTGTCATTTGAACCCCATTGAGACGTGCAGCATACAACCTTCCGACATTGAGAGTAGGTCTGTTCCTCCTACCTCCCGGACGGCACGGAACACCTTCTCCTCATGCGAGTCCATCTCTGTGAAGGTGCGGATCTGGGCCAAGTTCACGTTCTCCCTGTAGCCCAGAGCCACGATCTCATCAAACGCAAAGATGAGGTCGAAGCAATGCTCAGAGATCTCACTCTCCTCCAGCACTCGACAGTACTCAGGAATCTACAGGAGGACACGAGCTACTGTTACTTGTATGTATGCATGACTCATCGCCATTCTTTTCTATAAATAAACCAAACAAAATCTAATCTCAAAACAGCATCAGTACAACAAAGACCTTTTTGGATTTGATTATTGGCCAACATTAATTGAAACAGTTGTTCGTAGGTGGAACTGGGTGTTTATGACAGTTGTGTGAAGGTGTCTGTTGTGATGAGGGTTAGTACCACGCGGGAGAAGAGCCGTAGCGTCTCCAGGTCCTCCAGGATGTTGCTGTTCTTGGTGGTGACCAGGACCATGTAGAGCTTCTCCAGGGGCTGGTACACGTAGCGCACGCTCTCCGTCTCCACGAAGGTGTGCTGCTTGCCCGTGTTCATCAGCTTGGGGAAGGCCGCCAGCAAGCCCTCCACACGCGTCCTTGTCATCTCCACAAACTGACGGGAAACTATTGCCTTGCCTGCCTTGGTGCACACCGCCGCTGCCAACAGCACCTGGAGACCAGAGGGAGATGTGGTCAGACAACAAATGAGACCCAACTTATTTGAATGCCATAGACTAACTACCTGGTTTGTTCTCCATTTGGCATCATTCAAACTATGCACAGGTCATGGTACAACTAGTCAAGATGAGTGTGTACTTACTCCAATCCATCAGTTAGAACAATACTTTGATAAAGACAATGATGTCTTTTATTCCATTCATCAACAGCCATAGTAAGACAGATACAAATTATTTATTTTATAACACAACAGCCAATCTTAAGTCTTGATACAAATTGCATACTTTTTGCAATGTAACTTCGAGAGCACAAAGAGTTCAACTAAATGGCCAAGTAGCCAATAGAATCTTAGTACAGTAAATTGTCTGAAACATGAAACTACAGTACGCTGTCCTCTAGACACCCCGTTCAGGAATACCAATTTACCTGTCATGTTTAGCTAATACAATTTTTTTGACAAACCATCAAAGGATATTTAGAGTGACTACGTGTAAGAACACGGAAAGTTGGCTATTGGCTGTTGTCTATTTCATCAACGTAACGTTAGATATTAGCGAGTCCAGTTGAACTTGATTGGTATAGCAATGGCCATGCTACCCAGTGCAGTGCAGATAATATGTCTGATAGATTAAGTATAGGGCATATGTCTGCAGAACTAACGTTTTAATGCTATTTTGAGGTAGCTATGGTGATTTATATGTTTTATTATTAACAACAATCAATCTTGTCTAGTTAAGTTAGCTTGTTAGCTTGGGCCTGCTGCTAGCTGCAAGTGCTAGCACAAGCTAAATCGCAAATTACATTTGCTGAGCTTCCTTGCGAGACAGTTGACAGCTGACAAATGTAGCCATCATAACAATAGTGATTGACAATAATTAAGTTTAACTAGTTTGTATGGCCGAACTGCCAGTGACAGTCTCACTGTTGGCCAGCAGTTCAGCGTTGAAGTAGATTCCCCCGGAACAAGACTAGTACTGTAAAGATAGCGAGTAGTCCTAGCTTGCTTGCTAAGCCCGTACGTCAGATAGAAAATAGCTAGTGCTAAATAGGTAGGTAGGTAGCAACCTAGTCTTCTTGACTCATGTAAAGGCTACGCAATTAGCAACATTTATTTCTTAAACTTACCATTGTGTTTGTGATGTCCTTTATGTCCCCCAAAAATGTGTTATGTTTTTCTCTCACCACTGATTCGTGTCTAAATATGAATATTCTTGCAGACACTTGCGTGTTCAACCACACAGCTCAATATGGTTGGACTTCTCTTGCTAGCCACGTCTTCACCGGAAAGAGCTCGTCAGCAAGGTAAAAGGGCAGGGACCTAACGAAAAACTGAACATGTGGAAGTATCAGCACCGGCGAAATTGGAACACGAACGATTCTTCACCGAGTTCTTCCTGATTTTAGGCAGTCATTGCTTCGCAATCATAGTCAAAACAAGACTGTAGAGTGTAGATTGTAGCCAGTGAGTGTGACAAGGATAAAAACAAATACTAACCTGTCTAAAATTGTGTATTTGAGTTTATGATATGAGAACATTTCGCCGCCCATACAATTCGAGTTTACGAGGGAATTAAAATGTAGTGATATAACATTTAGATATGATTTAACATCTATATGATTTACCATACTTCATTTCTTGGTCATGGATAGCACACTCGATATAGGCTAATCTAAATTTGACAAACTTGATAACTAACTGGACGATTCATTATAGAATAGCAGGCTAATGATATTCCTTAAATCTTAGAAATGTATTTAGTTGGTTGAAAACATTTTGCATTATGAAGCCAACATTGTGCACCGTTGATTGTATTGAACACACCACCAAAACAAAATACCACGCCTATTCGGAAGTGACATTGCAGCGTAGCCGAGGTCACAGGCATAATGTGCGTCGGGATTCTTTTTAGGCTACTTACTTTAGCAAGTTTAAGATGCGCTATGCATGTATTTTTTAATTCAGTTCGAAGATCGTATTGAACACATATCGGAATATTTCTCGTTTAAGTGAGATGTCGGGGGACTGTTCGACTGTACAGGTAAAAAATTAGACCACGAGCGTATTT
Organism: Osmerus mordax; assembly: GCF_038355195.1. Classification (NCBI taxonomy): domain Eukaryota; kingdom Metazoa; phylum Chordata; class Actinopteri; order Osmeriformes; family Osmeridae; genus Osmerus; species Osmerus mordax. Next base: position 9,075,995 of record NC_090068.1, read on the forward strand.
GATACCGATACCGCCTTTGCGTTACCCAAAGCGTTCATAGGATGAAAAAACAGCCCATCACAGTTGCAACGTGTTTCTATTGGTTGAGAACTGAGAGTTCATTTGTTATTACTTTTTAGAGTTGGATAAGAAAAAAATGCATAATATGTATTTTCTGAAAATGCAGCCAAGTATGATGTATTGACATAGTTGTGATGATGCGGGATGTGATTACTTGGTGCTTTTGTTGCTTTTAGGATTTCACAATGGATCGTTTCACCTTGACTTTTTGGTGTAGTTATTTTAGCTATCAAGGTTGCAGTTTACCCTATTCAGCCGGTTCAGCCGGTTCTACTAATGAATGATACATTCTACCCAATGGCACTCGAAAATAGTCTAATGTTTAAAATACTGTATCAATTTGTATTTCTGTGTGTATTTCTTGAGTTAATATTCAAAAATAATTAGACTGCTCTTTCTCAGCCAGCCTTCTCTCTCTTGCTGTCACACACACATACACACACCGACAGACACAATGAATTGGCATTCTTGATTTATCAGCGCTACCCAGGAAAAAAGGGTGGAGGCCCAGAGGACAAGAGTCACTTCTTCATATGTGGTGATGCAGTCCAGTTATCTCCACATACACCCTAGTGAGCCATCATTGTAGAGTTCCTTTTTCCCCACCACATTGATCTATTGTTAAGTTTCTGTATCATGGAGGAAGGACCTTATAAGTGTATTCGAGTGAGTTTCAAATGTTTGCTTCGGTGTGGAGTTAATCAGTGGCATAACATCTGACAAGCTGGAGAAGTTTATGAGTAAAATTACTTATATTCTCTTAACAGGATGGAAATGGAAGAGTGAGCAGAGTCATCAGAATGGGGACCAGGAAGAGCCAGGTAATATCAGATTTAATTTCCCAGTCTTGGCTTACTCACTGACCTAATTCATTAAACCTCATTCATTCATTCCATGTTGATTCATTGATCGATTCGCATCCATTCATTCATGCATACAGTACAATACACACCATCCATTTGTTTATACTAGTGTGGATCTTGTTAATCCAATACCACTCATGTTGATTTGGGAAGTCGGCATTTCATTCTCTTTTTGAGGTAAATTAGTATCCGTTGGAAAAAAAGATAAAGATGCATTTACAAAAGGGTGGGTCTTCATACACTCATAGAATATGAGCTCATCCCCAATCTGTCAGTACTGATAGTGACAAGGTTATGTGGTCGTGTGTCAATGATATTGTGTAGGCAGCAATAATCTGACAACGACTAATGGGGGTCTATGCTATTAATATCAAAAAGGTATTGTGTATCTATACGAAATGTTTATATTACAGCTGGCCCGCATCCAGACAGACTATGTGGCTGAAAAACTCAAGACTCTGTATCCAGATGTCCATCTGGAAATAGGTGAGACAAAGTTGAGATGCATACACAAGAAAACTATCACACACTTACACTCATCCTCCTCTCTTGGCTGCTTTCTGTCTCTGTCTTTCTCTCCTCTCTCCATCTGCCTTTCAATCCCCTAACAAATAGCATATTGTGTTCGGAAGTGGATGGGTTAAACTACACAACTGGACTCACAGACAGTTCAGTGTCTTTAGGCATTATGGCACTGTCTTAAGACAGATCTAGTGAAATGGAACTGATGAGCTCACTGCTGTGTTTGCAGTCATTGTCGCTAACTTGGTTATTTTCTCTGCAGTTGCCATGTCCACAATTGGTGACAAAATCCTGGACACTGCTTTATCAAAGGTTAGCTGAAGTTAAGCAAAGAATCTTGAGATTGACTTGATATATTTCAGTAGACAGGCTTGACTGATTACAATATTATCTATCTGTTGTGTTTTGGTGGTTTCAGATTGGAGAGAAAAGTCTTTTTACTAAAGAGCTGGAGAATGCTTTGGAGAGGAATGAGTATGTTCTATATACATTATCAATATATTTTACATGTTAATGTGGTTAATCCCCAAGGAGCCTCTGTGCATCACAGGACATCAAAGAGCAAATCTCACTCCTTTCTTCGAACATCTTGGCCTGTTACAAGTCTGTTAAATAACCCCCTATTGACAAAACAATGAATTGCATTATGGTCTTGGTCTTGGATTTGTTATTGGTGGATACGCCAGAGAGGCTAATGTACAAATCAAGGGTTAGTTCCCAGTCATTTTTCACAGTAATCTAATCATGTTTGGGCTGTCTCTCCTTCAGGGTAGACCTTGTAGTGCACTCTTTGAAAGACCTTCCAACTACCCTGCCAACAGGGTTTACTATTGGAGCTGTGCTTCAGTGAGTGTACACCTTACATAATCCACAATGTTTAAAACACTGCTGCCAAGGCTGCAAAAATAAGCAGTAGTTCCGGTGAAATGTGTAACATTCTGCCTATGAATGACTGTCCAATTACTAATTGTAGTAGTCATGTTGTATTATGAAACACCTTGTATTGTGAAGTTAAGTCATTCTGTGGTCAGTAACCTCTGACATTGTTCTGTGTTTCCCCAGACGTGAAAACCCCCATGATGCAGTAGTGCTTCATCCAAAGAATGCTGGACTCACTCTGGACGCCTTGCCAAGTGAGAGGTAGGAATGCCAATGAGAGGAGATTAGAGGAACAGCTTTCCTGCGGTAGACTGTTTCGGGCACACCACCTTCTTGGCCACAAAGTTTTTCAGGGCATTATATATTCAGTGTATGATGTAGAGAAGAGTAGAGACCAAACCGATTATGTTGTCTCTTTTGACAGTGTGATTGGGACAAGCTCTCTGCGCCGGGCTGCCCAACTAAAGAAGAGGTTTCCCCACCTGGAGTTTAAGGACATTGTACGCTTTTTTTCCCTTCTAACACATAACTACGGTGTCTTTCAATGTGTATAAACTGTAGGTCACAAAATAGGTCCATCATATGTGCAGATGTTGATATTCTTTCTTAACTTGTCGACAACAGCGAGGTAACCTCAACACTCGTCTTAAGAAGCTGGATGAGAAGGAAGACTACGCTGCCATTATCCTAGCAGCAGCAGGCCTGAAGAGGATGGGCTGGGAGGGACGAGTCAGTCAGGTACAGTCTACATTTACATTTAGTCATTTAGCAGACGCTCTTATCCAGAGCGACTTACAGTAAGTACAGGGACATTCCCCCTGAGGCAAGTAGGGTGAAGTGCCTTGCCCAAGGACACAACGTCATTTGACATGGCCAGGAATCGAACTGGCAACCTTCAGATTACTAGTCCGACTCCCTAATCGCTCAGCCACCTGACTCCCAGTCAGGTGCATATTACATGCTTATCATAAGTTATAGAGCTGCCCCTAGAAAGGAAAGGTTTGACTGTTATTTTTCTCTTCAGATTCTGGGACCTGATGACTGTATGTATGCTGTTGGCCAGGTGGGTACATCTTGTTGGAATGACCAAATTCAGGCTTTGGGTGTGTTTTTAGGAAGACTTAAGTGCAATATTTGAATCACATACATACTTATTTACATATGTAAACGTCAGTGTTTTCCACTACTGGCAAGTCAAAGGGAAACACCTGGTCTGGCAACAGTTAGAACCGTTACAGAATGTGGCATGATTGTCTGTAAGCATGCAGCCATGCATGTGCATGTGGAACAGAATGAAATCTGAAACCTATTTTAATCCCGAAAAATATTTGACGATCTAAGAATGCATATTTTCCTGCTCCATTTTACATTTAGTTATTTTTAGTTATTTGTTTTATTGTATTTTAACCTCATGATGAGAATCCACTGATGAGACTCTGTTGTTGTATGTCACCCAGGGAGCCCTGGCAATAGAGGTGCGTGCGCGGGATCGTGACATCCTGGAGATGGTTTCCACCCTGCACCACCCAGAAACAGTGCTCCGCTGCATTGCAGAGCGTGCCTTCCTCAAACACCTGGCAAGTTAACATTTCTGATCTGTCCATACCCATAGACGTGAGGTCTATGGGTTGCAGCTGGCTTCTGCAACAGTTGGACTGTGAAATCCAGCTGTTTACAGAATATGCTACAGAGGTTAACAATTCTGGTTGCCTCAGTCCTGCCTGCCAGGGATCATTCTTGATCGGTCTATTTTGTGCCCTCAGGAGGGAGGTTGCAGCGTACCAGTTGCCGTTCACACGGAATTAAAGGATTTAATGGTAAGGAACTTGACTGGCATCTTACCAGTCTGACAGACACATTTAGCAAAATGGGATTGGAGATTAGTCTTTGGCCTAATGGTTTCTGCTCATTTCAGCTCTCTATGACGGGGGCAGTGTTTAGCTTGGATGGCGCAGACAGCTTGAAGGAGGTTATGCAGACCAGTGTGGACACTGGGAACCAGGTCAGAGGCCTCTCTAACTGACTGCCCAAAACACTGTATTTCTTTGGTGTCCTTGTATGATACATGGGTCTTAATGTAACACCTCTCTCAGGTTGAAGAGCCAGCGGACACCCAGCATGTTGGGGTAACAGCCCGCAACATGCCACAGTCTTCCCAGGATGCAGCAGAGAAGCTGGGAGTTGACCTGGCTACTCTCCTGCTCAGTAAAGGAGCCATGGACATTCTGACTACTGCTCGGCAGCTCAATGATGCCCGCTGAAGCAATTGTTTATTACTTCAAAGCACTGTGCAGGCAGTCACCAATGTTTACTCTGCATATGGGCAGATTCAACTACATGTTATTAAAGCATACATTTGTATGACCATATTTGTCTAACCCATGGGGATATAAATGGATGCCTAGAATGTACCACTACTGATCCAATGTTCAACTGATCAGTGTTTTGATCCAGGAGCACTTGGGACAGCCTTTATGCAGCATAAGTTTAGCCAGAAAACAAACGTGTAACAATTTCACTGAATTTTATGAACGGTATATTTAAGGATTCTCCGTTGTGAACGTGTTTTAAATGCTATTAAAATCTTTCATACCATATTCCAAGATCTTAGTGACTTCGTAATTTTGAAGTGGTATTGAAATAGCCACAAAAATGTTTTCGGATTTCCCACTGGCAACGAGGGCGCTTCGGAAAACTTGTTCAGCAAAGCAATTCACCTGCATTTGTATGTGGCCCTGATACCGGAGGCCTGCGTGTGTAAGATAGTTAGCTACTTTGTCAATGTACAAAGAATGTTCTAGTCACTGTTGCACGACTTAGCGCACAAGTTAGGACACTTTACTCGACTAATAATGGCAAGTGAAAAATATAGCAAACCCACTCAGTAAGTTGTATAAAACCGCATTTATTGCAAACAAAAATAAACATGCGCTTAAAAAGGAACAGAGATGAAGGCGTGAATATAACAAAACCAGTGAGGGGGCATGTCGAATTCGAGAGTTTAGTCCGTCTTGCAGCTAACTACTAGCTAGTTAGCTTGCTAGTACTCTTGAGACTGAGAGGAGGCCTTCTTTCCCGCCTTGCCAGTACTTGGTGCAGCCTGTCCGGTTTTCTTCGGCAGCAGAACAGCCTGGATGTTGGGCAAGACGCCTCCCTGGGCAATGGTAACGCCACCAAGCAATTTGTTCAATTCTTCGTCGTTACGAACGGCGAGCTGCAAATGGCGAGGGATGATACGAGTCTTCTTGTTGTCCCGGGCAGCGTTGCCAGCCAGCTCAAGGATTTCAGCAGTGAGGTATTCAAGCACAGCAGCCAGGTAAACAGGAGCACCAGCACCAACCCTTTCGGCGTAGTTTCCCTTCCGCAGCAGACGATGGACTCTGCCCACAGGGAACTGCAGTCCTGCGCGGGAACTACGGGTCTTCGCCTTGGCACGGGCCTTTCCTCCAGTTTTTCCTCTTCCAGACATTTTGTACAGTTAAGCACCACCGCTTCTTCAAAGTCAATCAATGAATAAATACTTACGCGGTTACGGAAGAATATAAACGCGCTACTTTGGTCCCGCCTTCGATTTGTATTGGTTATTGCAGCCGGAAGTGTGCTATGATTGGCTTGTGAACTTTACGTTGACACAACTCCTTACTTATTGGTTGTCGTTTTTTGTTAAACCAATCATAGTTAAATGTAAAGTCCACGTCTTAAATGTCAGATATTTTATCAATTAATGTAATCTAACACACTTTCCCCTTAAACAGTATAAAACCAACTTCTTATATTGGTATAAGTGGGAACATATTTTAAGTGGGGGTGCTGTTTTAAATTATTATTTATTTATTTTGAAGTTGTAAACGTGCAGGTTCTTTACTATCCGCTAGAGGTCCACACTTCCCGACCATGCTGTTTTGGTTCTGTTAAAACACGAAAAACAAGTCTTCAAAGTCTTGTCATCATCACGAATGTGGTTGTGGTAGTAGTAGATTAAATAAAATAAAAAAGTTGCACAATTCTTAAAACTCGGCTAAAACATGGCTAGTGGATTGCCCATCCGAGAGGAGGAGAATGGGAGGAATATAAGCCAACTGTTTCTCCCAAATGTTGCTTCCAGTCCCAAGGGTTGTTATCAGCCTTTTACCTTCCCCCACCTCACCCCTTCACCTTCTAGTCCCCCGTTTCATCCAGTCTTTTTTCTTTTCCCATTTAACATTATTCAGAGCTGAAAATGAATGGGTCATCACAAGCTATTGCATTTGTTAATGACTGTCTGAATAGAACTTTGGAGGTGGGATCTTTGTAGTCTGTACCCACACAACTACAAAGTATAGCAAGCTACAGTGAGTTTAAAAAAATAATTTATTTAAAATAAATTAAACATGATAATTTAAGCATTGCCTCCAAACATATGAAAAGATGTTTCAAGATTTTCGTCTTTTTTTACTGCCCCTCATTATAGAACAGACCAAGTTAGGACTGCCAGCAAATGCACGAGGAGCATGTGTATGCTGAAGCCAACGTTTTTAAATGTTTTAAATTATCAAGACATTATTTAACATTTTTAGCACCAACAAAGATTGTTTGTGTTATAGGCAAAGAGTATGCAATTCTGGAAGTTCTACTTAAAACGTGGGCGGGGGTTGACAAGTTCCCTTTTTTCCAATGGTATCACATTCCCTATCTGTAACATCAAATATACTGTAGGGATACAATACAAACTCTGAGAGGAAGTCAAAATAATTTGTTACATTGTGCAGTTTTGAAATACACAAGTACTGCATTATCTTATTGACAAGATGTCCATTGAGTTATAGCTCATTTATATAATTTTTTTAATATTTTTTTTTTTTACAAAACACATACCAATAAAGAGAGAAAACTATTTATGTACATCTATACATGTCTAATATGTTCATCTTGAGGGGCAGGTCATGTGTCCTGGAGGGAGGAAGGGGTCTTGCGTTGCAAAGCCAAAACTAGGGCTAACCGTTTGCATCTAGAGTTCCATCTGAAAACTGTATTGATCACTTGAAGCATTTACCTGATTCAACTACCTGAAACAATTACCATCAAATTATTGAAAGTATTCTTGTTCATCAAGGGATTGCATATCCTCAATAAATATTGCTGTTCTGATCAAAAGTGAACTTCAAACCCTAACCTTAACCCTATTGAAAGGCTGGTTGAGCAAGGTTTAAATTAAACAAAGGTTGTGTTTCCCAAAAAATTCACCCTTAAAATTTCACAACATGATCTGAGAAAATCAATACAAACACAGGCAGAGGAAAGCGTTCTGCTTTCTATAGAGATTATAATTATGAACATCATAAAAAATTAAATAAGACACTAAGTCAATATTATCACCAACTTAAGACTGATGGTTAATATTTATTCATCCACTACGTTTTTATGTTTATTATTATCTAAGCAAGAAATAAATCACACCTATTCAAGTCTGTACTACACACTGAAACTACCATGACTCAATATTTGGGTACACAAGGACTTTTTTGTGGATCAAAGAGCAAAGAAGAAAGAAAATAGACAAATAATTTTAAATAGCACAAGAACAAGCTTTCAATTGCTGTAAACAATCAGATAAAGTTCAAAAAGTGCAACCAAGAAGATCTTTTTATATATATATATAGATAAATCAATTTCACAGACCATCTTCCTTTACTGCCCCCTTCTGTTCCATGGGGCCAACAGCACTCCCACAACCTTCAATTCAATGAGCAGCAGGGACATCTTAAATTAAATATGTTTCTGTGTGATTCCAGACTAATTCTCTCCATTCTCCTCCTTGAAAGTACAGTGTTATTCCACTCTGAGGTAAGCTTTGATGAGAAAACAGTGACCACCCACCTGGGGTGTCCTGCCTCCATCAACTGTTAAAGTTAAGGTCTCCAACTCAGGATGAACAGAGAGAACATGAGCCCAGACAATCATCCATTCTGATACAGCAGCTTAACCTCCAAATCCTTCAGTGCCCTCAGTTATCCGCTGTGCTTGCCCCTCCATTAGTGGCACTGGCTTTGTCCTTCGACTTGGAGGATGAACGGAAGGAGAAGCGCTTGATGAGGCGGCGAGAGAAGCTGCCGGATTTCTTGCGGCTAATGGTGGCTGCAGAGGCGGAGTTGCTTCCGAGGTTGGAGATGTCTTCGTGGGATTGACTGAAGCTTGCGTCCTTCTGTCTGTGTCTTCTGCGGAAGAACAGGTTGGTCCCGCTCCGGAGGAAGCCCACTGGAAGAAAGATGCGGGTCATTTGAGACACGATCAATAAACAGAAATTAACGACTGTACATCTGTCTCATGCACGCGACAGAAACGGCAAACGTTATTTTAATAGAGCCGCGTTCAAATTCTCTCCGTACATATTTTCTGAAATTGGCGAATGCAGGAAATTCAGTGTGAGTCCTTGACAAAAACAAAGGATTAGCTTCATCACATAGCAGAAGTGGGTGAGAGTAGCCCTGAGGTTCTGGCACCTTTGTGGTCCTTGAGGCTGCGTGTTTCTAGTGCACCTGTGGAGCCCGTCTCCGACTCCACGTCGTCTACCGAGGGCCGCTCCGACACGTCCGAGGGCGTGGTCTCATCCGGGTCCTGTTGATGCCCCGTCCCATAGTGGTTGGAGGCTCCGCCCTGCAGGGCAGCATCCATGGCCGCAGCGTAGCCCTCTGACAGAGCCGAGTCATCCTCCGAGATGGGAACCTGGCGTATCCACACACACAGGAGACAGACATAAACCACTCTGGGGAGCTACAGTGAGTAGAATCACACAGCGACGCATGAGGATTTGAAGCAATACCACATATTGCTGTAGAGGACATTACCAGTGATGCCCAGTCACACATAAAGGCTTTTAAGGTTTAACTATGTCAGCAGCTGACATACAGGTGTTGACTGCTGTGATGGCTGACAGCAGCGTGGGACCATCCCACCCCTGGGCTCTGACCTTTGACACCCCAGAGATGATGAGTGTGCTTCTTTTAGTGGGCGTCTTCCTAGCTACCTTGCTGGCTGACTCTGTCAGCTGCCGGATGGCTGTATCAGCTACTGGGTCTAGACCATTGGAGAGAGGACTCTCTACTGGAACACACAAACACATACACACACACACACACACACAAACACACGTACAACATTACATTGTGGAAGCTGCAGTATCGATACAGAGGTGGACATCGGCTGTGCGACCCTGTGGTTAGAGTCTTATGAGAACTCACGGCTGGGGGTGGGGCTGGATCCGGCCACGCCATGGAGGCCATCAGAGAGGATTGTGGGTCCTTTCTCTGTCACCTCCACTTTGGATGGAGACCGAGAGGGAGAGTCACCTGGAGCAGCAGGGAGGGACAGTCAGCACATCACTGTCCACATCACCATGGTAATCAGCATCAGCAAGCAATCTGTCCCATTGTGTATGGGACAGATTGTGTATGTGTGTATTGTAGACCTTGTTATCCTATATAGTGTACTATTATCCTATATAAGGATATATGTTTATTTCTATGCACCTACCCATCTTACGGTCCAGTTTGGGTCGTGACTGGATGGTGGTCACTGTGGTGACGATGGTGCCATCCGGCATGATGGTGCGGTCCACGTCCACCTTCTTTGTCGGGGTATGAGAGGAGCGGAGGGGTGTAGCGCTATGGCTGCCACGGGAATCCCTTACTTCTAGGAGCTGCAGCTGGGAAGACAGACCATGTACTCCATGTTAAAATACGTACACCAAACTCTGTGATAATTTCAGTATCTATCTTTTCATCATAAGTCATAAACACACAAAAAAAATACTTCTCCATAGTGTTTTGTAGTGTTCTGTGGTCATCGAGCTGTACATATAACGTGTTGCTCACCTCAAAGGTGACTGTTGCAACTGGTGCCAAGCCATGACCATGGCTGACTGACAGCACATGCTGTCCAATAGGACTTCTCCGTGGCAGGTCCAGGACTAAGGAGGCGTGGCCAGGCAAGAATTCTGCCAGAGAGAAAGACGTGTGGGAATATGTGACAGGTGGGGAATCTGTCTAGAAGCTTCCATCTATCATGCTCCACAGTACCTCCATTACACAATTTACCTATCAATCACTTATCACCCAGATGAAGTGTATTATTTAAATGACCATTACATTCAAAGCTGCCTTACTTTCCCCTTTGCTGTTCCTTTCCAGCAGTCGTAGTTTGAGTTCTTTGGTTTCTGGCCCTAGTTCCCTGCCAGAGACACAGAAATCAGGAGAGATTTCGTGTAAACGTAATAAAAACATAGTGTTTTGGTATTTGAGGTAACTATTTGGGTTACATTTTTCAGTGCAGCCCTTATTGTTTGTTCCGGTTCAGCCCTTATTGTTTGTGTGTGTGTTTGTTATCTCACAGTGTGACATCCTCGCTCCAGTCCAGGGAGGCTGCAAGGCTGACGGGCCTGGGAAGGAAGCGGGTCCTCTTCTCAGTGGAGGGCTGGTTCAGACTCACCACACAGCACATCTCCCCAGACGACTGACCTGCAGACACACACACGTCAGCCCTCCCCTGTGGAGACCTAGCGGCACGCTAACAGGAAGTGAGAGTGTCTGAGGGAAGCGACAAGGCTGACCTCCTCGCAGGCACGTGGCCCTGAGCTGGCGTAGCAGCAGACGCTGTATGGGGACACTCTGAGACGGGGGAGTCAGACCCCTTTGGAGACGCTCCCTTGGGAACTAGAGAGCAGATAGAAATAGATCAACAGGACAATCCCTTGGTGGGGGGGGGGGGGGGGGGGTGCTCTCATTGAACGTTCATTTGGGATATTTTTTTTTTTAAACCTCCAAAGCTGCCACTCAGACTGGTGTTGGCTCATGATGAGAGTGTGTGGCTCACCGCAGGACTGGAGACACAGGCTTTAAGGTTGAGGATCATGGCTGGCTGGGTGCTGAAGAGAGTGTCCTCCACCAGCTCTCCGATCATCTCCAGGTCTGCCTCCGCATCCTTGTTCTGGGGGAGGAACATCGTGTTAGCCTCCACAGGTATCAGCGTAGCGTGTGAAAGAAGGTGTGTGTGTGTGTGATGGGTATCCTCTCACCTCCCTCTGGAGCCTGCGTGGAGAGACCGTGAGGAAGAAGGTGGGCTGTCTGGAGAAGGTCCAGGTCACCAGGAGACCCTCCTCCTCCACCTCCTCCAGACACACCACCAACTGACGGAAAGGGGAAACAGACAACTGTTACACACAAGGCACTGGACCCCAGACACATGTGAGCTACTAGACACATTCGAACTCCAGTGTATGTAAACTTTATACATTGGTCACAGCACTGATACAAGAAGTTTAATGATGCAACATTGAAATCAGTGTCACAGTCAAATCACAGCTTTGCATGACAATGCAAGGTGAGGTAAACACTCAGCTGGTTGTGGACATGCAAAGTTCTACATGCAAAGATGCTGGTGATGGGGTTATACCTGGGCCAGCATTGGCTCTATGGTGATCTGGTAGGTATCCATGGAAACGGCTGCAGGTGACTGCTGAGTGACTGTCACTGGAAATGTTACTGTGTCAACGGCACAATTACAATGTAAAACCTGGCGAGGAAAGAAGAGGATTGAGGTATAAGAGTTCGACTGTGGGAGACTGTTAAAATCAACTCTAGCACGTTTGATTGAGAACTGTCTCAAAGTAACCTTACCATACTGCGAGCTGATTGGTCTGTGCAGGTCACGCTATCTATAATGGCTGAAGCAGGAAGCTGGAGACTGTTGTCAAAGGTGATCTGGATGGAACTCTGACAAACAATACAATATTAACATGTTTAGGAGCACTTAGGAGATCCTCAGGAAATCACATTAAATATCTTCCATGGCAACAATAACGATTATATCACAGTTTGCTAGGTTAATCAAGCTGCTTAAACTTAATCATGACACTCTTGACTATAAAACGCAAAGAATCATGAGCCTTTTCTGCAGTCAAACGTACTATCCGAAAAGCACATTACTTCTCAAACCATTAACTTGACATGCTTTTCCTGTAACCCTCTGCTGTTGGAAGTTTTAGAGAGATGTTCTTTCTGGAAATACTGAATGAACATAAGAAAAAGCTGAGTCAAAAGTTGATCAGCATGAACTGGCATGTCTTCAAAAAGAGATATCACACCAAACTACACTATACAGACCTTTAAAAAAACCTCACCAAACCAGCTCAGAAGGAGGGATTTTACACTCCACAGAATGGATGCTCCATATTGTTGCAGGACAAAGAGACTGCAGTCCCAGAGAGCTATGGTTGGGTGCACTGTGCTGGCAAGAGCTGGGAACAATTGGCAAGAAGATGGAACATATGTTGTGCTACACATGCAGCAGAAAAGACCCAGTTACAGGAGGAAGGTTTCTTTATGACCTGACTGGATAAAACAACATCATCCCTGTACAGTAGAAGGATGATGTACCACCAGAGACTGACAGCCCAAGTCATCCTCATGGCCTGTATCAGTCATCTAGTATCAAACTAACTGATACAACTACATGTCATGCTGTAGTCTTGGTTTTTCTTATCAGATTTTGCCAGACTTTGAAATGAGTGCCACAGGCAAGAACCAGCTATGACTTGAATGAAGACCCCTGGTTGAATCTGACTGTCTGAAGATCAGTAGTCTGTGTTAGATAGCTTTGTCAGGCTCGGGAGACAATAGGAGGGGAACAAATCTCCTATTGTCAGTGCATATTCTCCTCAATGTCTTAGTCCATCACACAGAACTGCAGGGGCCAAAGGTGGAAGGGGGTGTTGGTGCAGGGTTGTATGTGCGTATGTGTGTGTGCATGTATAGCTGTGTGTATATATGTAGTGATAGCTTGGGCAGAAAGTGAAAACCTTAAGGGCAAGAGGCCAAAATAAATGCTGCCTGGACTGTGCTGAAACACTGCAGTCACATGACTAACCCATCTAACCTACTGTGTATTTTAGCTGGTGTTGGTCTTCCAAAGTGCTTATTCATAAGCACTTTGTTCCACTGTGATGTGCCAATTAAAGTGTCTGATCAGACAGTGTAGCTAATACAGGCTAAATACAGACTGGTATTATATCATTACTAATCTCACTGCTTTAAAAGGAAAACTAGCAAGATAATCTTCTGACAGTCCAATTCCTGTATAATTATATAGAATAATTCAGTCTTAAACATATTTTTTTGTCAATGCTGGAGTGTATCAAGGTGACAAAATAGAAAATATATTCCATCATAATCAAAATACAGGATATACTGTGTATCAATCTTAGTACATGGCAAAGACACTTGCAGGATGAAAACGTTCTTTTTGCATCATCTGAAATTAATATGATGTGTAGCCTGACTGGCTGGCAGTGCACCTGGTGCCTTATGGAGTTTCCACAGAGACAGGAAAGAGAGATGCCTGTATGACTCCCCCTCTCTCTCTTCCCTTTCTCTCTCTCTCTCTCTCTCTCTCTCTCTCTCTCTCTCTCTCTCTCTCTCTCTCTCTCTCTCTCTCTCTCTCTCTCTCTCTCTCTCTCTCTCTCTCTCCCCCTCTCTCTCTCTCCCTCTCTCCCTCTCTTCCCTCTCTCTCGCTCTCCCTCTCTCCCTCTCTTCCCTCTCTCTCTCTCTCTCTCTCTCTCTCTCTCTCTCTCTCTCTCTCTCTCTCTCTCTCTCCCTCCCCCCCCCCTCTCCCTCTCTCTCTCTCTCTCTCTCTCTCATCTCTTTAGAGAGATGACTAGGTGACTGTTTCAGGCACTGATTTGTCCTTGTGATCCACCGCTGTGTGGGTAGAAGTATCTCCAGGGAGTCTAACTAGAGAGAGGCTCCTGAGGACATCTGTGATGTCATTTGGAGTTTGTCACTCCAGATCCTCTGGCCCTGCTTGGATAAGGTCTGGCTCTAAAAAGCTTGTGGACCAAAATACTGTATCTTTCTTTATTAAACTACATTCATGTCCTAGTTTAGTGCCTCCCCCAACCAACATCTTTCCCCAGAAACAAATAATCCCTTTAGGATGAGTAAACCAAATCTCTCAGACAGATGTAAAGCATAAATAGTGAAAATAAAAGACCATCATCCTTTCCGGCTGTCAGCTATCACCCATGATTCATTTTCTGTATTATTCAGCAATTACAATCTACTTCCATTTCTGTATTTGCAACAGTGCATCCATAACAATATTTCCATCCCCAAAACATTTGGAGATTCTACAAAAGAAAAAAAAACTAGGTACAGCCTCTCAGTCAATCAAATCACAGACACTGGGCATGTACTGTCCAATCAGGCCTCAGTGACAGAGAGGATGACCTTTGCCCTGAGCTCATTACCAGACTAATTACAGATGTGCCCGCCAGCCTACCCACAGGGATCCTTGTCTCCTGCAGACAAACACGATGCTCCAGCCCTGAACATCCTTCAAACCCTACGTCGTGCCAAACAATCTGCATTTGACATCATGACATGATCAAACCAGGTTCGTTCGGTGTCACAGTTCAGAAATCAAGTCTCGCTCTGTGAACACAATCATCAATTTCCCCTTCAGTGTGTGCTCCTTTACATCAAATACCGACTTTTGTCAGTGGAAATTTCGAGGACCCTCTTCGGCAGCGAGCCTAAGACATTCCCTCTGGCATCGGGATAAATGAGCCATGCGCTTCACATCGGTCGCAGACAACTCCACGGCTTCTCTTTGATCCAGGGGCTTCCAAAACCCTGTCTCCAAGGTGAGGCAGGAAGGATGCAAACACACGGCTCTAACGGGCTTCTGCGGGAACAGGGTCTGTGTGCTACTGCTGCAGTGTCAAACAGTGCTGTTTTACTGCGTGCTGCGCTCTTTCGTGTGAAGGGGAGCTACTATTATGATTGTGAGGGCCCCGGGGGCTGTGGGTCCTACTCTGCGGAATGGTGCGGATGACTCAGCAGATGAAAGCAGTGTGAGTAACCAACTGCCCATGTGGACGGTGAGAGGGCTATACCGTGGACGCGGCAGCCTGCCATCTGTATGTGCATGTACTGGTGAGTAGGGAGGGAGTGTCAGTAATGCGCCTGCATCTGTGTTTTAATCGGGTCTGCATTATCCAGCCATGTGCAAGGTCCATGTATGTGTGTATGTGCACATATGTGTGTGTGTTCCCAGAGAACGTCCTTCTGGTGACATCGTCACACACAACCAGCTGTGCTGAGGGCCAACGCCAAATCCCTGGATTACAGGGAGAGAGAGAGAGGGAAATCTTCTTAGTGATCCCGTAAATCATCATTGAACCGGAGGTGGACCGGACTACACGTTATGGCAGAACACATGTGCATACATCTCCAATCAGCATCCAGCTCCCACCGCCTCCACCCCAGAGGATTCTCATCGGTCGGCTCTAGTAAGATGCATGATGGGATTGGAATCCAGTTATGTCCATCCAGTGCGAGGCTCTCAGTTGGGTTTATTCATCCCATCCTCAAAACAGCTTACATAGCACTTTCTTCTCGGGACAAGGGACAGACCACTCTCCCGTCCACACGGTCAGACATAATCACTTCTGACCAGGCCCCCCCTGACTCGAACAGCACACCGGTAATCTGATTAAAATGGCACTGTGGAGTTGTGTTTGCGTGTCCGCTTAACAGGCATTCCAATTTCCTGGTCAAGCATCTTCAGAGGTGTGTGTGTGTGTGTGTGGGGGGGGGGGGGGGATGAACGAGAGGGGAGGAGGAAAGTGTCCCTCGCACCCTGTCAGACCCTATCAAACTCCTAGCTGTCAGGCTAGCCGACATAGTGGCTTCTAGCCCTTGGTGGTCAGTCTGTAGGGAGGAAGTCTCCACCTCTGCTCCTACCAGATCCATGCCAGTGGGGACACACACACACACACACACACAAGTACTTACACCTACACACACACACACACACACAAGCACTTACACCTACACACACACACACACAAGCACTTACACCCACTCACACCCACACACATCCTGGGAAAACACTCCTGTTTGTAACCTGTAATCCTAATTTCTGTGCTGTTGTCACTCCTCATAGCTTCATACAGGCAGCGTCTCACAAGGCTCGACACTGTGTCAGACACGGGAGATACTCTTACCACATCGTGACTCTGGTATCTCCCCAGTCACACGGGGAGAAACCATGTATGTAGCTCATCTTTCAGTGGTACAATGTTCCATGTCATGTGCGCAATACAATCTCAAGATGACATCAGTAGAAGATGTACAGAGGTGCACTTTCAAATAATATAACGGGCTCACATTTCACCACCCCATTCCATGCGTGTCTTCTCTTCCGATACTATTCTTTCCTCCACCTGAGATCATATTTTACCCCATGCAGAAACATCATTGTGATGAATTTTAGGTCAGCGCCGAATGTGAGTAGCAGACACCATGGTCTAGGCTGTTGCCGAGGTGTCTATTTTCCAAGTGGCAACGGCAACATACCTGACAGGTGGCAGGAGCTGGTGGGAGGAGTTGAGAGCCTGACACGATATTACTGGCCCTTGGCTAACTTAAAGTCGACGGTCAACACAGCAAAAAAAAACCTTCAGGCAGGTTTTTCGGGTCAGTAGAATTTGAGTATAAGGGTGAGATAAGAGAAGTTTTGACAAAGGCTCATGTGAGCTCATCATATTAAGACAACACTGCAGAAAACACGGAACGAGGAACCTGAAGTCCCAACATATTGTTGGAAGACATAAGTTTGTGTGAACGGCTTAAACTTAAATGTGGTTTTAGAGTTATACGCATAACCACGTATCCTCAACCACAAAATCATTTTAAAAAATGAACACGGTGAGCTGTTTGTAGTGGGGTTCTCAGCCTTAAAGCCTTCTTTCCTCCAATAAGTGGATTAAGCTCGAGAAAGCAGTTGTGATGACTTGTTGATACTTTGTTGTGATGAAGAACATGACGTCGATCTACTAGACTTGGCTTTTATCCACAGCTCACAAATGAAACAGCACATGGGTAAACAGTTTGATTCTGTCTCTCAGTCCTTGCCAGCTGAGGAATTTCAGCAAAATAAATTACATAAGTGAGCCAGGAACCCTACAACAGCATGGTCTGTATCTGGGCTGTTGAACTGCTACTTCTAATTGTAAAACAATATTTGAAAATAATTTAAATCATGTGAGCAAGCATAATTTAGAATACCTTTACACATTGTTTGCACAACCAAACACAATTTATCCCCTCTTCATTCAGTACTGAAGCCTTGCTGAGATATGCTGAAGAGAGTAGCCTAACTTGACAGACATCAAGTAACACACACACTGCAAAAATGTTAAACGTCTAGCTTGACCATGTCACAACGTTCTTTGACTCTTACCTCAGGGGCTCGATATAATCATTGACAGAGAAATTGTCAGAGAAAAGTCAACATAGGAATAGTCTTAAAACAATAATAATCAGCCATTTAAATGCATACCTTAGATTTTGGGCATACAGACCTCAGTAATGGGTTAGTTATTAAGTACTGAGTCTTTTATTAAAATGAAACCAGAATTCAGGATTCTCTTTATTGTACTTCTTAATAAGACATAAAGGGAGCGGTCAGCTCTTTGGATCTGGAACAGTAAATCAATGACTCTTTCTGTCTGTGGCCCACAGTCAGAAAGAGGTGCTATTTGGTGGTGTTGTCTACTTTTCTCCCCAGGGAGTAACAGTCAGACCCTTTTTAACTCACCAGGGAGGAGAGGGACCAGGGGGGGGGGGGGGAGCAGGTGGTAAAAGATGTGTGTCCCAATGCACAGTGCGGTCTGAGTAGCCCACTTTGATAGACAGAGATTAAAGGCAGCAGTTTGAAAATGGGAAAATGACCTTTAGAGACCTTTTGTCTGCAGAACTGACGTCTGTCTGCTATAAACAGTCGACATGCCACCGAGAAAATGAAAGGGAGAATGAAACCCTGCAAGCACTGATGCAGTAGGAGTGAGGCTGGGATATCTACACGGCCAATAACAAGTGGATGTTTTTACTGTGGTTGGGTGGGACTGAGCTGGATCTTCTCCCCACTGATATGCATTAGAAATCATTGTGGTTATGCAAGAACCTGCCTCTCAGTCCTGTTACACTCCAACTCCCACACCTCCGATGAGTAGCTCTGCCAGCGTGAAACGATTTACATATCACTGCCTACACACACTTACTGCACACACATCCACATGCGCGTACCTACACACACTGTCTCTCAAAGTTAGTGGTGGCGAAATCTTTCTCACAGTCACATTGTTCCGAATGAATCGTCAAAACCATTGTGTTAGACTGGCCTGGAGAGCTTAGCAACAACAGTGTAGCCAACAACAACGTAACACACTTACCCCGTGCCTGCAAGCTTGCTCGTTGAGTGCTCTGACCCACGCTTTCTGCCAGTGTTCCCGGAAGGACTTGAAGGAGAACAGAGAGGCAAGCAGGCCCTTCACTCCTGCCTCAGATGCTGGTTCATCTCGTCCAAATCTGAGCTTTAACAGGGAACCCCACACTCCCCCAGCCTGGGTTTGGTGGGAGAGGGAAAAGGGAAGTTGCCAGAATGTGTCCCCCCTGCTCTGGGTGACTGATCTGGGGCTCCTGAGGCGCAGTAGTGCTAAAGAGTACTGGACCAGCCAGGCCAACACAATCAGCAGGGAGGTCAGGAACAACCCCACCAGACACAGCCAGCTCATGTCCTTTAGCATCATCACCAACTCTTCTGGCCTCTCATATCATCACAGGATAAAGATCAGGTCTTGAACTGCCCTATGCCTGCAGAGAACAGTGGGTCCAAATGATGAATCATGACGGAGACTGTACATGTTACACAATGTTTCAAAACGAAGAGAAATGAAGAAATCGCTAAATTATGCCTATTGTGTACGTGAGATAAATAAACGCCGACTAAGAAATTACTGTGAATATGAGTAGGCTACCATCACCTACACCGAGTTTCGTAAGGACAGTGTTTACAGTAGGCCTACACTATGAAATAGTGCGGTAGACTAGGTCACTTTCAAAATGCTGCATGTGCATGTCGGAGCGACGTCGGCATTAAACACATTAGGATGATAATGCAGAAATAAACCATGCATAAAAACATACAGCGAATTTAGCGATGCCGTGCGTAGCTAAATGCCAACAACTAAACATTAACTAAATGAATCTGTACCTACCGTTTTATTCTCTTGGATGGTATTATCTGGTATCAATAGAAACATGTCTGTAGCTGGCAACATCTCGCTGATCATGATCAAGGCTACATTGTAACAACATTAATCCGAATGTATTACAACAAGACTTTACGTGTCATCTTCGGTGGTTGCAGTTGTTCAATCCTTGAGAAATTTCCGTAAATTATTACAATAATAATTTTACTTCAACCATCACTAAAGTAGACAACTGAATAAGAAAAACACTGAATTGTGATTGTATTATAGCCAATCCTCCCACCTCCGATCAAGTGCAAAGTCGGCATAGGTAATGCAGAGAAGCTATAGTGGAGCTGTCAAACCGTGGCACAACGCGTGCACAACCAATACACTTAAAGTGCCATGCACTCTAGCGTTTCTCTATTGGGCTTCTCTATCTCAACGAGGGATGCGAATACAAACTGTAAAAATAGCATAAAATATAAGGTGTCTTCGTTGAAAACGCATCCTTAACGTGTAGATTTATAACGTAGTTAACGAGCCTGTTAGGGAACCTGGCAACAATGTGCATCATTTGGGAGAATTCTCACCGTTGTTGTCACAAATTGAAATATCAGAGCCGAAAATGTCACCGGTTATTTTCAGAGACTATCGATAAACGTTAGTTCCTACCATACTGTATGGTTCTTGCGCGGTTTCAGGTTAAGTACAGTGTGCAACGCTTGACTTTTTTGAACGCAGCCCATATGGAATTTGCGGAAGCAGACGTGGAATTTGTTCAACGAACAACAATGTTCGTCTAGAAACAAGGACAAGTCGCCTATATACGTAGCGAGTTTGCACTTTTGTAGTTACCGTATATGGATTATCGTTAGCCATGAGTTATAGACGCATATTACTTACGACTCAATTGGTGACATATGCATCGGCATGTTTATATGGCTCGGTATGCTTTGTTCTATGCCGCCCTACTAGTGTAGTCTACAAATGTTCGTCGGCCTAGGCTATACAATTGTTGCAAGGTTTATGCTAGCTCGCTGTATTCTTCACATATTAGTCGTCTACCCTGCTACTGTATAGCAGATTGCCGTCGAACTTGTAGTATAATATTACCTGGTTTACAATGTCACCAATTCCCGTCCTCCCAATTATCATCAACTGTTGTATGTCTGCACTTGGGTGTATGGCCACAATCAAACTCATTCCAGCCTTCAAAGATCATTTCATCGCAGCAAGGTTGTATGGTATGGACCTGAACAAAACTTCTAAAAAGGAAATGTGAGTATTGCCGTCGTCCCGCTTAATTGTAGACGGAACACAAGGAGTGAGTGTTCTTCTAAATACATTTCTCTCTCTTTCTCCCCTCATCCCTTTTGCAGTCCAGAGTCTCAAGGCGTCATCAGTGGGACGGTGTTCCTCATCATCCTGTTCTGTTTCATCCCGGTGCCTTTTCTCAGCTGCTTTGTGGGAGAGCAGTGTATGGGCTTCCCACATGATGAGGTGAAAACAGGAAGAGCCACCCCATCTTTTACTATCCCAAAGCATTTGAGCTTCTCAGAAAACAGTGCCTCCAATCATTTTGTTGATATTTATTCCTTCTGTCTTCATCAGTTTGTCCAGCTGATTGGTGCCCTGTTGGCCATCTGTTGTATGATTTTCCTGGGCTTTGCTGATGACGTACTGAACCTGCGCTGGAGGCATAAGCTCCTGCTCCCCACCATGGCCTCCCTGCCTCTGCTCATGGTCTACTTCACCAACTTTGGCAACACAGTCATCGTGGTGCCCAAGCCCTTCAGAGTCCTGCTGGGGATGCACTTGGATCTGGGTGAGTGCTATGATATGGGGGCTATCCATGTGTTGTACTGTATCACACGGGCAGTATACAGTGTTCCTCCATGTTCTAGCAACATGTTTTGAATGCTACTTTTTTGTCTGTGTAGGGATTCTTTACTACGTCTACATGGGAATGCTGGCAGTGTTCTGTACGAACGCTATCAACATCCTGGCGGGTATCAACGGTATCGAGTCAGGACAAGCTCTCTTCATATCCGGCTCCATCATCATCTTTAACCTGCTGGAGCTGGGCGGTGAGGGGCTGTTGTCATTATGAACCTTCTAACACATTTTGGTTTCTTTATCTTTCTACTGTGTACACAACCAAGGTTGACTACTGTATATGTGATGGTCAAGTCTATTTATTTATCAAACACATTTAAAAACGACCAATGCTGATCAAAGTGCTGTATAAAGTTGTGGTATTACAGTGCGTCTTGACCTGCTCTTGCCACTGTTCCCCTAACACAGGAGACTACCAGGACGATCATGTCTTCTCCTTGTACTTCATGCTACCGTTCTTCTTCACCACTTTAGCACTTTTCTACCATAATTGGTAAGTTAAAAAGTTTCAGACCTACAAAGCATATTGTCAGCTTTGCCAAACCCAACCCGTGAAGTCTTTCCTCTGAAACTACAGTTTAACCTTGATCGCATCCTATCGCAGGTACCCCTCGTCTGTGTTTGTGGGCGACACGTTCTGCTACTTCGCTGGGATGACGTTTGCTGTGGTGGGCATCCTGGGCCATTTCAGCAAAACCATGCTGCTGTTCTTCATCCCTCAGGTGGTCAACTTTGTCTACTCACTGCCACAGCTTTTCCACATCGTCCCCTGCCCCAGGCACCGTCTCCCCAGGTAACGTTGGTGTTCAAAAGTACTCTCTTCCTTCATCTTCTCTCTTCTTGACGCGCGTTCAACCTCCCAGATTAGACTTTGTATTCTTAAACCTGTATGTACTTTTATCCTCCATCTGTCTGACCGATAAAGACTAAACCCAGACACAGGGAAATTAGGAATGAGCTACTCCAAATTCAAAAGGAAGGACCTCTCCAAATTAGGAGACCTAATACTAAAGGTAAACCATTACATTTGTGACTTGATATTAATATGTGTGATAATGTTATGTGTTAGTAATACATTGTGTGTCCACCAGGTGGCAGAGATGCTGCACTTGCTGGAGGTACAGAGGGGGCCGGAAGAAGATGACGAATTTGTGGAGTGTAACAACATGACTTTAATTAATCTAGTGCTTAAGTTTATAGGACCTACTCACGAGAGAAACCTCACAACCATCATGCTACTCATACAGGTACAAGCTCATTCAAATTGGAAGTTACTTTGAAAATGTCTGTCTTAACATTGGCACATTTTATAACCAAACATGACCTATTTATTACTGTCTTGCACAGGTGTTTGGGAGTGTGGTGGCTTTTGGAATCCGCTACCATCTGGTGCGACTCTTCTATGATGTCTAGAGAGACAAGGCTGAGAGACTACAGTGATGTCAGTACTGGAACACTCATCTCGTATGCTACCTGACTGATTCTTCGATTATTGCTTCACCTCTCCTTTACAACTTTTGAGACTGGTCCATTTACAACAAGACTTTAGAGGGGTACTTTCTCCTCTTCTTCCCAGTCAAGTAAACAGGATGATGGACAGAGGATACTGCCGGGTCACTGCAATAGATCAAATCAAGAATCAGTATCTTGAATGTAACATTTTGCAGTTGTGGATGAAGCACTGAAAGGCAATCAAACCAATGTAAAGGAATAGAGGTCCATGCCCATCCCGTCCGAAGTCTATATTGAATACAAATACTTTTTGGCACAGGTTTCATTGGGAATAGTAGTGAATACTATCTGGTGTCAGAGTTAGTTACTAAGAAAGCCTAAGTAGGGTAAGTTGAAGGGATAGGTGGAAGTTTCCTACATTGTTGTTTTGACATTTGGTTAATTCTTGAGATTTATATGTATGGACATGCTCATATGAAATGTATAAATAATATGTTCTCAATACTAATGTTTTGGGAAGCTTTCTTATGTGAAGCTCTCTTATGTGATTTGACACTGAAATAGTCTGCTTGGTGCAGAAAGGCAAGAATTGTAAAACGTTATTGTGTCTGCTCTTGGTATGGAATGGACAAAATAAAAAGAGCTCAGTGCAAACGTTTACATTTTTTTTCTTTTCTTTTTTACGTACAAAAAAAACCATTAGACAAACGTTGATTAATTGTATATGTCAATTACGCCAGATATAAAGAGCCGAATAAAAAGACGTATCTGTCCGGAACCATGTTGCTATTCTCATGGTACTTCTATTGGTAACGGGGACAAATATTTCTGCCGTACAGCGCGCGTCCATCAAATCTCAATACGCGATTGGCTAAAACGTAACAGCGGCTACATTTTTGGGAATGCCTATTGGTTACTGACATTCGATGTGTTATTTCACAGGACTGGAGCTCAGTAGCAAAAGAGCTAAAACACTGGCTTGTTTGAACGTCTGTTTTTGTTTTTAATCTTGTATATGTAACCAGTTTGGTTAATCTAAGCCCCGGTATTACCTTGTAAATGAAAGGTTTAGTCACGAGTTATCTAATAGCTGGTAACACAGGTCAGTTAGCTAGCTTTTGCTGTAGGTAGACTAGCTAGCTAATGTCAAGTGACAGCAGCAAACATTTTTGGTTAATGTTTTCACAAAGCTAGTTACCATTCTCGAGACTGCTGTGCTTTGCAGTGATTGATGGTTGTTAGTTTGCTCATCAACTCATAGTGTGAGATGCCTTCAAGTAAACGGTCGAGGAAAGATGACGCACCGCTGGAACTGGGGTGTGAGTGGGGCTCCTGTGAAGAGTCGTTGGATCGGATGGAGGACTTCTGCAAGCATGTGGAGTGTCACCTCAAGGCGTTAAGCATACCGGACGGTGACAGTTACCCACTAGGTAAGAGTAAAGTTGTGAGTAGGGGCCTGTACGAGAAGGCAAAGGGGACTGTGTTTAGGGAGAGATATACACAAAACCGAAAAATTCGAACCTCTGATGTGTGCTAAATGATCAATAAACCATAAAAAAAGTTAAGCAGTGCTATACTATATGGGTACTCCCTAAAATCTCGGTATTCTTTGCAGACGGACACAATTGTCTATGGCGAGATTGCGGCTTCTGCTCTGTGGAGAATGAAGATGAGTTGTTCCGCCATGTTTACTTCCACTGTTACCACACTAAGCTGAAGCAGTGGGGGATGAGGGTGCTCAAGGCCCAGCCCAGCCACGGGGCCTGCGCCATAGGCTACCAGAACCGCAACATCGTCCCTGACATTACGGACAACTTCATTTGCCAATGGGAGCAATGTGAGGTACATGTACATGCTATCCGTTTAGCAGACGCCTTTCTCCAAGGTGTCATACAAAACAGTGCACAGAAAGTATTCTGTATTTTGGTGGTCAGAGTCAAGGAATGTAACATCTGTATTGACCAGGCACATGGGGGGCCCATCCCACACATCTTGTTACTGGATGTGGTCCACTAACTAGACCTGGAAATGATCTTTCTCTCTGGTGTAAACAGCAACCGTCCCAAGTGAATCCAGAATGGTTCTATCGCCACGTGGAGATGCATAGCCTGTGCATCGACGTGCCCCCGGGAGATAAGGACTGTTTGGTGCGCTGTGGCTGGAAAGGTGAGGGAAAAGAGATGTCCGTAGCGTTTTGTAATGAGCGGAGGGGCGCTTGACTTGCATATAAGGAGTGGAGGAACAGCCCGGTGCCCCTCACTCAGGCCCTGTCTGTGTGATCTGGCCTTCAGACTGCGGGGCCACGTTCAAAGGGCGTTTCAAGCTGCGCGAGCACCTGCGCAGCCACACCCAGGAGAAGGTGGTGGCCTGCCCCGCCTGTGGAGGCATGTTCGCCAACAACACCAAGTTCTTCGACCACATCCGACGCCAGACCGCCTACGAGGGTGAGATGCGGAGACTTGGGTTGGCGTCGAGGGTGACGTTACCGTAGCTTCCTTTCGCCTCTGTGCGGAGGTTCCTGTTGCCTCGTTTCACGTCCTGTGCTTTCTGTCCTCGTGTGGGATCATGCAGGGCAGAGGTTCCAGTGTTCCCACTGCTCCAAACGCTTTGCCACAGAGAGACTACTGAGGGAACACATGAGGAACCATGGTCAGTTACCTTCTACAGACACAGCCTGCAGCGTGTAACCCTACCCAGGGTTCCCCTCCAGTGTAACGCCATGATTGTTTTTGTTTTGCTCTTCACTTCTTCCCTTAGTGAACCACTACAAGTGTCCGTTGTGTGAAATGACCTGTCCATCGCCCTCGTCTCTCCGCAACCACATTAAGTTCCGCCACAGCAACGAGAAGCCCTACAGCTGTGAATACTGCGAGTACAGGTACGGCACAGTAGTCGCGTCTGAGCTGAGCCGCGTTTCTGAGCTTGTGGAAGCGTTTTTCACCAGCCTCTCTCTGTCTCTCTCTGTCTCTCTCTCTGTCTCTGTCCTTCAGCTGTAAGAACCTGATTGACCTGCGCAAACACCTGGACACCCACAGCGCCGAGCCCGCCTACCGCTGTGACTTCACCAGCTGTGACTACACCACCCGCTCCCTCCACTCCATCAAGGCCCACTACAAAAAAGTGCACGAGGTGAGAGAAGACAGATTCGCTCCTAGTCCACATACTCAAGGGAGGGGGGGGGGGGGGGGGGGGGGGGGGGGGGTACTGTGTTGTACTCCATAAAGGTCTTTACTATCTATGCATTCACTTATCTACCCAGGGAGATTTAATGGCACGCTACAAGTGCCATGTGTGTGAGCAGTGCTTCACCAGAGGCAACAACCTCACGGCCCACCTCCGCAAGAAGCACCAGTTCAAATGGCCCTCAGGACACCCCCGATTCAGGTAACATCTCTCAGGGCCACACCGCCCCCACCGTGTGACTTGGGACTCCCTTATAGCTCCGTGGGTCACCGCCCAGCTCACGGAGCCCTCGTCGGCGTGTCCCTCTCTCCCCGCCTCAGGTACAAGGAGCACGAGGACGGCTTCATGCGCCTGCAGCTCATCCGCTACGAGAGCGTGGAGCTGACGGAGCAGCTGATGAGGGAGAGGCAGGAGAGCCGGGAGGGGGAGGAGGGCGAGGACTCTGCCCAGGCCGAGGGGCTGGAGCCCGGGGAGGAGGAGGAGGAGGACGAGGCCAGGGCAGGCACGCCCAGGGAGATGGAGGTGGAGCTGCGAGGGGTGCTGTTGGAGGGGGAGGGGGAGGGGGAGGAGGAGGGGGGACAAACTGTTGCCGGGATGAGTCAGCAGGGAGAGAGCATGTTCTATGTGCTGACGAGTAGCTCACCTGACTCTGGGGAGGGCTCCGTGATGCAGCAGCTGCAGGATACTGCTCAGCAGCTTGGCATGCAGGTGGTGTGACAGCTAACACACACACGCACACACACACACCTGGGCCTTCCCAGGACAGTTTCTCCCTTGTGTGAGTATGAGCAGAGCGACAGCATCCGTATCGGGAGAAGAGGCTGTTTTGGTAGGATCCTCCAGCCTCGCTGCTCCTCCTAGCCTGGGTGGTCTCACAGGACCTTGAACTGAAAACAGAAGGCGGCAGATGAAATTGTTATCATTACACCCAGGAGCAGTCTTTCACTTCCGAACGGTCCGTAGAGAGTTTGAAGTGTGCTGCTCTGAGTGAACAGACTCGGAGAGATATGCTGCTCTCCCAGGAGCTGGACTTTCTGTTGAGACTGAGCGTGTTATTTATAATGGATATTGTTTTCCAATTATGTAATAACTGACTGACTGAATTACGTCACGATTAGCAGAGATTTGTGAGATTCTTTTTATTATTATTATAAATATTATTATTTTGCTCAATAAATTGATTTTGTTTTGTAACCGTCTTTGTTTTTTGTTTTGTATCCACTGACACATTTCCAGACGACAGGCATTCACTGGAACTTGGTCCGACTGTTTGATCATAACCATTGATTAGCTGTCCGTGAGAACGCAAGCTTGTGTTTGTGTGTAGGCACGCATGGGTGTTAAAGAGAGGGTTGGATTGAATGAGTCATTTTGGCGTAAAATTTAATCCACTTACTGGACCTGCCATCCATCCGTCTCCAGTGATAGACTGGCAGACATTCACAAGCTGCTGGACAGAAATAGATTTCTAGATATTCTAGACAAATGATTGACACGCCAGGGTGTAAGGGCTTCCAAAAGTCAAGCACTATTTACGCTGCACAATGAAAGTATCATCACCCATCAAAAACAGATTTATCCTCCTCCCTGTTTACCATTGCCAAAGCTCCATGCCAACTCGGAATGATATCTCTTGGTAGTGGATGGTTGGTTTAATCTGTGTTTAAGGGATTAGCCAGGCTCCAGAGCTTAGTGTAATCACCATTCCTACTGCAGCACTGCTGCCACACTGCAGCAGGGCATCTTGAACGCAGCTGAGGACTACAGTGCATGCTCTCCAGGGAGGCACGTCGTGGTTCCGGAGGGAGGCTAATGAGGTGTCTCGTTTGAAAGACGACGGCTGCACTACGCGACCGAGGCCTGGCCGCCATGAGGCTGTGGGCGCTGCTGCTGCTGCTGCTTGGGTCCTCTCTCGGGGTGTCCACACAGCTGCCTGTGCTGATACAAGAAGAGGAAGGGAGCGGTAAGGAAAACAATATTGCTTATCACTAGGAGTGACTAACCGATGGTTCTTCCCTGTTATTGATGCGTGGGGAAGGTTGATTGACGTGATTACTGGAGATGTTGACTCTGATCAGGCCCTGGTGGTTCAGGTGGGACCGAGGAGACTCCACTGCCAGAGCCTGTGAATGACACCTACTGGTCGGGCACGGCCCCCCTGTGTCTCGGGGGGTGTCATGGGAGACACCAGGAGCTGAAGAGAGACCGCTGTGGAGACTCTGACTGCTGTTGGTTCGGCTACAAATCTCTCTGCAGAGGTCAGCCTGACAGTGACTAACAGCGCTATTGATCTCGTTCTGTGGCTTCCTTTGTGTACGTTCCTGCCCTTTTTCAAGTCGTGCAATCTGCTGTCGCTGTTTTCCCCCTTGCTCTGTGGTGTTGGTCCTGCCCTGTGGGACAGTCAACTGTGGGAGGCCAGATGTG
This sequence comes from Osmerus mordax, assembly GCF_038355195.1. NCBI lineage: Eukaryota > Metazoa > Chordata > Actinopteri > Osmeriformes > Osmeridae > Osmerus > Osmerus mordax. The sequence goes on from NC_090068.1 coordinate 9,104,342, forward strand.
GACTTCAATGGCGTGGTGTTTGGGAACGACTGGTGGGTGGGCTCTGTGGTGAGGTACACCTGTCGCGCCGGCTTCCTTCTGGTGGGCGACCCGGCCCGAGCCTGCCAGTCAAACGGCCGCTGGACCCCCAAGCCCTTCTGTCTCAGTGAGTAGAGGGGTCTCACACAGTCTCACACGCAATCCACCAGAGAACAGTCTGTTCAGCAACTTCTTCTGTTTCTCTCTCTCCCTCTCTCTCTCTCTCTCTCTCTCTCTCTCTCTCTCTCTCTCTCTCTCTGTCTCTCTCTCTCTGTCTCTCTCTCTCTGTCTCTCTCTCTCTCTCTCTGTGTGTTTCTGTCTCTCTCTCTCTGTCTCTCTCTCTCTCTCTCTCTCTGTGTTTCTGTCTCTCTTTCTCCTGTCCCTCCTCATCTCTCTGGGGCTCAGGGGTGTGTCGGCGGGGCAGTATAGATGTCAACGAGAGGGACATAGATGGGTTCTGCTCCTCCAGCTGTCCGTCAAAGTCCTACGTAGGCCCTCCCAAACATGGCTGCAGCCGCATCGACAACTGCAGTAAGAAGGAGTCGGGCTGGAACGGCTGGTTCACCCGCTGTGACACCTGTCAGTGTGACTGCTCCATTGCATGTGGTGAGCGTTCAATCATTAGTTAACCACTGACTCATTAACTCATTAGTTGTCAGGATTCATTTGAATAAATGTTTTGTATTACCCTAAACGTTAAATACTATGTAACAGACTCTCTTGTTGTGGTTTTATCTTACAGCATCTGCAGGCTAAAGGGTGGAGAGGATAAATCTCTGGCACATGTACATCTAGGAATCCTCATTGCATCACTCCTAATTCATCCCGTGTGTGACTCGGTCCAGGGAAGGGTGGGTGGAAGGATGAACCTTGAGACACACATTTGTGGACCTGACTTGTACCTCCTACTGTGGTAAACTCCGGGGCTAAAAGCACCGTCTTATTTCCTTATCTCCCCTGTGTGAAAGGCCAACCATTTTCAACCGAGCCTCAAAGGCCTTTTTTTGTTAAGGACTCAAGACAAGGCACACAGTGGAGACAAATATGTGTTTATAGCAGCCCTTGTGTATGTATCCTCTAGTCTCTTGTGTGGATGTGTACATGTATAGACAGAGAGATGGAGTGTATCAATACTCTGTAGGCAGTGTCCGTGGGGATTAAGTCTCTTTCAATCTGTCCTAGAATGAGCGTGTTGGAAAGCCGAGACCTTAATCTGGTTACCAGCCCTGATAGACACAGCATCGGAGAGATACTCCGATACAGCATCGGAGAGAGGTGGTCTGGCTGCTGCAGGTCAGATACCAGGGTCATCTGAACAGTATTTAAGTGTTTGTATTTCCGATCTAGAGTGTATTTGAGTGTATTAGAGAGTATTGTGTAAACTAAAAACATTGTGGAATTATTTGTTTGTACAGTGAATCGTTATTTTTCCATGAATTGTTGAAATGTGTGACTGTCATGTGAGATACATTTACAGATGTATAACAAGTGAGTTCAAAGTCAAATGTTCTTCCACAATAAAAACTGGTTTATTTTGCATGTTCTGATGTTTCGTAATAAACGTGTTTAATCAGTAACTACAGACTCCATCTTCAGTATTCAGACCAAGTGTTGAGTCTCAGGATAATGTGCTCATTTGCTTTGGGCTTGTAGCAGCCAATTCCTGAGGGGGGGGAAAAAACAGGGAAGTGAATAATTTCAAGACAATCAAGCCCAATACACACACATGCACAGGAAGGATATCCTCACCAGCATCCAACCTGGTCTCCTTGCCTGAGGATTCAGACAAAAGTTCCCAGTAGGTCTGTTTAGCCTCATTGCCAGCCACTCCATTCACACTCTCCAGGAGAAGGCCGAAGTCTGGGTCGTCCGTCACTGTGAACCTATCAAGACAGGCATGCTTGTGAGTCAGCTCTCTGGCTGCTTTCACCAATAGAACTCATCACAAATAAACAGTATTGGTTTTCTACTTGAAGTCTTGGCCTGTGTTCTGCAGCCTCCTCAGAGCTCCCAGCAGGACACCCCCCTCTACCATAGAAACAGAGTAGGACGAGGCTGCCTCATTGGACTGAGCGTTCTCCACAGACAGTCTGATGGGGAGTGAGGATGGACCTACGCAGCAACACCCAGGAAATGAGGCAGAAGGAAAGTTTCAGGCGATATATTCCATTTTAATTGACAGTTTGTATAAAGTATGGCCAATAAGTACTCTAGGCCTAAACATGCAAGTAGTATTGACTCACCTCCTTGTGTGAAAGTGGATAGTAACAAGAAAAAAGCCACCGACAGTAGAGTTGTCCTTCGCACAACCATCCTGTTCACTCTTTCAGTTCAGACCTTCTCCCTCTGGTGAGCACTACTTATACTCTACCTAACCCCGGTTTATGACCACATTCCGATCCCAGGTTACCAAGGTTATTTTTCAATAGCTCAGCTAAATATTTCTCTCCAGGCTCTTTCAAAAGTTTTGTTTGTTCTTGCCCCACAGAGAGAAAACTGTACCAATATTTACTGTATTGGGAATAAAGAGAAGTATGTTGGAATACCTTTGATGTAACATAGATCAGTGAGGACAGGTACATGTAGGTGAGTAATGATCTACCATGGCTCCCTGACCTTGTGTCCCTTATTGTGTGGTGTGAGTAATGAGAATGCAAATAAAATTAAAATAAAGTACTTTAAACGCAAACAATAGCTTAGAGGTGCACGACCACGTCTCAGACTCCCGCTAAACATTATAGAGAATTTATTTCTGACATTTATTTCCTCATTAAATTTCTCTTTGGGTTTCAGAAGCATTAAGCGGACGTGTTAAGTGTTTTCCAATCAATAGTTTGCGAGGTTGCACCTTTATCAATATTATTATATGAAGCATATATCAGACTTTTCTCACTCTTCAAGTGGGCTGCAATACAATGCAATGGCAGACCACACTGAAATACTTATACTATCCACACGGTGTCCCTGTAGCACAGTATCTTTTCCAGTCTGTCACACGTAGTGCGACACATAGCTGTATGCATAAGCACGGCACAGATCAAATATAGTAAGCTTGTGTGATCTACATTTAACTTGTAAGACACTAGTTTAGAAGTCCGCATATACCTGAGCAAATTGAAATAACGCCTGATTCCAAAAATACAGTTAATTTCATTCAAAAAAAAATATTCCCATAAATGTATCAAACTTCAATTTTAGCCTTTAGTTATTACTGCGGTTATTCTATTCCTATTGCGCTTATGCCCATACATTCAACAACATATTTTACAATTCTTTGATTCTTGAAACTGTGAGAATGATCCCTGTTTGCATTACAATGCAGGACAAGAATTCGTTTCAATCAATAAAGGCGTCTAAAATAAAGACCCTGGCAGATAGGCTATACACTATGTGCGCCGTGTAAATTCTTTATTCGTTGTAAGGAAAAACATTGGACACATTTGTTATCCCTACATCCCCCTTGCGAGGGATGTAGGGCGTTATTTGAACGCAAGTAACCCCAAGTGTTTCACCGAAAATAACCCGGGCACTGCACCATCAGCACCAGTACCAGGCAGATGCGCAGGTGCGGTCTTTAAAGAGACCGCGCGTTTGAGTTCATGAGTTTCCATTGTTTACCTAATTGCTAATCAGAGAAGGATTTTACCTAGTGTGACTTATATTATGTTCATAATCTATGTGTAAAACATGATGGACAGATGTGGGCGATGATAGTGTGCCATGACAGGAAATCATTAGAGGTTTTAAAGGCTACCCTAAAATAGTGTCCCTTTCAGAATGAAACATCTTTAATTCTACAATTTTTAAGGATTTTAATGATCCTGTACTTTTTCCTGTGGTAAGTATGTTCTTAAACGAATGTAATGTAGCATAGTCCTGAAACTATCTCAATTTACAGTTGTAGGCTATGTAATCTGGAATAAAGACATTAGGCCAACATAACGACAGCGCTTGGAGACGAAACGTACCACCTTGTCCCTTAATAAATCCGACACGGGCCTCCTGCGGACTATCTTCTCAAAAAACCTGACAGTAACGCCCTGTACCTCAGACTGGCGGGCGTGCCAGAGATGCACTGACCGGTTTTGATAACGCTACTGCGTGCTATTGAGCTACTGCAGCACGCCATACAGAGGATGTGGAGAAACGACCGTGTAGGAAACCAATCTATCACTGGGAATACGTGTGAGTAGCCTGCTAGATGTCCAGGACGTTATATTCATCAAAGGACCACGACTGTCAGAAATCGAACTCCTTACTGACTCGCGCGGATGCAGCATTTGAGAATAATTCAACTCAGTAATCACTGTTTGTAGCTGAGAATACAGTGCCGGAGGGATTTTAAGTTGCTGTTTTGATGCGGGACGATGTACCGTGCACCAAGAGATATTCTGGAGGAGAACTCGGTTTCCTCCATCACATCCGAAACGATCCGATAGACACCGGCGCACAGTGACCATTTTGCCTGGTACGGGACTGTGAGGACCAGCTCCTGTTGCTGGATTGTGCTGTTGTTTGTTGAGGAATGAACTGATCACAGATCCCAAGAAAAGAGGAACGAGGTTCTAGCTATCGGTCCTTTCAACTAGCAAGAATAAGTATGTTGACCTAGTCCATTATACATAACCTATCGTAAACTATGTGGATGCACTGTGTGTGTGTGTGTGTGTGTGTGTGTCGATGTGGGTGTGTGTGTGTGCAGTCTATGTCAAGTACAACGTCAAGTATTTCAGAAACTGCAGTTCACATGTATGATGTCATGGGTCAATATCTTGTCTCATCTACCCCTTCCTCTTCTCCACCCACTTCCATGATGAGAGGATGCTCATGAAGCCACACTGGTCACATTCAGCTACTGTGCAGTGTTGTTATTGAAAGAGCTCACCGAAGCATGTGCTCCAAAAAGATCATAGCTTGTAATAGTTTCGCAGCCTCCTGGGCGACAAAGTAACAGGTGATAGGTGCATCTCAAACAACAGATAACTCGTCTAAGACATGGCTAATGTAGCTACTCCTCATAACCTCTGCATGCTCCTGCTGCATATGCTTGCAAGCAAACATGGTGGCCCTCATCAGTCTGAAAGAGAGAGAGAGAGAGAGAGAGAGAGAGAGAGAAGGGAGAGAGAGAGAGACGATTACATTCTGACAGGGTCCTGTGCAGCTTAGCTTTGTGCTAATGGCAATTCTCTAATGGTAGTCAATCAATATATAGACGGTTTTCCCTCCTCTTTCTCGCTTTAGAATGTGCTGGGGGCTTGATCTTTGCCACGCATGCCTTCCTGCAAACAGGGCAGTGGAGCTGTCTTCATAAGTCTGCACTTTATGACGTAGGAAGAGTGAGGGTAGTAGGTAGGGTTGTTAACCTGGTTCATTAACTCTTTGACCTTCACCCTTGTGTGCCATGATACATGGTTTAGATGAAAGTTCCTGTGTGCTACGGGTCATCCTGTTTGTGAACATTCTGGAAGGTGTCAGGGATGTAGAATATGACATAGAGGTGACTATAGAGGTTTCACTGCAAATCTCACTGAAACGAAAAACATTTGCACTTTTTATGACAGTTTGGCCTACCTCTAATGTCTGGCAAATGATACCCAGTCATCGATGGCTGGAAATGGTGTTTTCATCCTTTCCAACCAGAATTGAATCACTTTCATTAGATTTTTGATAAGCAGTTTTGTAGATGAATTAAGATGTCTAGAGCTGGTCTCATAGAGAGAGAGAGAGAGAGAGAGAGAGAGAGAGAGAGAGAGAGAGAGAGAGAGAGAGAGAGAGAGAGAGAGAGAGAGAGAGAGAGAGAGAGAGAGAGAGAGAGAGAGAGAGAGAGAGAGAGAGAGAGAGAGAGAGAGAGAGAGAGAGAGAGAGAGAGAGAGAGAGAGAGAGAGAAAGAAAGAAAGAAAGAAAGAAAGAAAGAAAAGGAAAGAGAGAGAGAGAGAGAGAGAGAGAAAGAGACTAAAGAGTGATTCATCCTAGTACTATAGGTGGAGCAGCCCAGCCTCTCAGAATGCATCTCCTGCCCTACAACAGAAACAAAGCCCCAGAATGAGAATGAGTCACAACAGGATGGAATCAAAGGAGAAGGTTAGATTTGATAGGATATGAGGTGCATGGGAAAAGGTTGAGGCCACAGACTTCTGTTTTCCCCGACTCTGAGCTCCTAGGCACTGGAATGTGAGTGTCTGTCGGTCGTGATTAAGGATGCAGGTATGGGAGCCTGCATGGGAGCTGCATGTGTCCTCCTTGTGGAGGTGTGGTCTGTGTTGTAGAGGTGAGGGAACAGGGAGTGGGAGAAATGAGGTAGGCATCAGAGGTGAGGGGGAGAGGGGTTGTCAAGTGTGCGGGGTAGTTAGGTAGAGAAGGTGTAGGAGTGGGTAGAGGTGAGTATGTGGAAGATTTACAGAACTGGGGGGGGGGGAGGAGAAGTGAGGAGCAGGGGGGAGGGAGAGAGAAGACCTGGGGAGTATGGGAGTAGTGGGGGAGGGCGGGGGAGCAGGGGAGCACTGTATGGGGAGGAATCTCTACTGTAGCAGCGGTTTAGTGTGAATCAGCACTATGGCTCTGCTGCCCAGCTGTAACCAGATCTCCAATCCTCACACGCGGAATCGCATTCCCCTCATGCAGTCGGTCCAAAGCATATCTGTAATCCTATCACCCCCCAGCTTACCTCCAGGAGCATGTCTGCCATCTCTCCAACAGCACTCTGACTCACCGCTGCAGGCGCAACAACAACATCCACCACCACACAGATCTGCTCGAAGGAAATCAATCAATATTCCCCTCATCAATCACCCCATTGCTTTATGATGTGTGCAGTTGGTCAGTTAATCAAAATTCTATTTCACACCTTGCTGCAATGAGCAGCTATATGGCTCTTGCAGATGGACATTGAGAACAATGTGTGGGTATAGTTTGTTGTATTCACAAACAAAAAATGTTTTTGATTGAGGTAAAAAGTTAACTCAAATCATGTTATGCTCTTAACGCTCTTATGATGATAGTTAACTAGCTGTAATGCTAGCTAACAAGCAGAAAAACAATCATTCACCACCACACACATAATTACAATATGTCACGTCTCCCCCTTTCCAGTCTGTTGGTATGGCTGAGAGGGCGCTGGAGCAGGTCGCCGTGAGCATCCCCATGGAAGAAACCAAGCTCCATGGGGGGGCACCGCAGGAGGGCCCTCTGATCATCCACTTGAAAAAGGTGGAGAACCACATCACCGACGCCCAGAGATTCTCCCACCTCCCTCGTCGCTCTGCCGTGGACCTGGAGTTCACCGAGCTGTCCTACACCATCCGCGAGGGCCCCTGCTGGCGGAGGAGAGGTAGTGCACACACCGCTCAGAAAACAAGGGTGAACCGGCGCCAAGCACGATGCTCCCTTTAGCCCCCACATCTCATCCTCTGCCTGGCTCTCTCTCCTTCTCTCTCTGATTCACACACACACACACACACAAATACACACACCCACACACTCACACAAACATACATGTACATATGCCCCTCACACACTTCCCCATTGGAGTAGGCTGCGGTTGCAGAGCAGTGCTGCGCTCAGCAGAGTTTAGACAGAGTAAATAATTCACACTAGCGGGCTGGCACACTGCACTCTGCCCTCCACCCCTCTCTCCGTGGGACTAGGCTATGGCAGACCGTCCAACGATTGATCATCTGCTCATGAAAGTTGAACGACAGTTAAACCCCTGTCCTTATCAAGAAGTCTCTTCACAGGCTCGTTGTGAGGAGTCTGGTCATTCCTATGTGTCACTGAACCGAAACCACCTTCTGAACCGTGTCTCTCTGCCGCTGTTTGTAGCAAGGGAGGGGCTGGAGGGTGGGACCGTGCCAAAATGATGCGCTTAGTTACCCTACAGCATATATGTGAAGCACGGGAGACAATTGAGTCACGATTCTATCTGATGTGTTATCTGATGCAGTACTGAGGTTCGTTGTAGAGAGGGAGATGTTTATGGCCAAGACCAGCAATGCAGCCAGGCGATCAGTCTGGGAAACTGAGCCGACAAGAGATATTTGGATCCTGCCGGGTTGGATCAATAGATCAACTCCTATGTTCATGGACTGAAAGATAACATAACGTTACCTCAGCAGGCAGTCGCCATGAAATCAACTCCTGGATTATACTTACTGTTTGTTCATCCAACGGGTAGTCTGTTTCGGTCCCTGTTTGTTGTCAGCCAGGTTTTTCTCAGGGTTTTCAGTCAGTCAGCCAAGTGTTTCATACGGGGGGGGGGGGAGATCTGTCAGAGCTCAGTCATTTCGCTCAAGGATTCAGATTCTATTTAGGATCTGTGTGAGCCCCCCTCGCGGTGCTACTGTAACAGCATAGGTCACCTTCACAGCACGAGCCCTAGTTAACCCTTTAACGCCTCTCACTGAGAACAGACACGTAGACACACACACACCCGCACACACGCCAACACGCAGACACACACACGTACCCACGAGGACACTGGAGTCTCAGAAGCCACGGCCTGTCACTTCAATTTAGCCAAACGATCGAGGATACCGCTGCTTGGCTTGATGTAGCCGTCTTAAAGAAGTAGCTGGTTCCTTCTTCCTCAGAGAAGCCAGGATCAGAACGGAAAAGTCTTTTTTCCTGTGCACAATCAAAACCTCAGAAGCAGTGCATTTGGCGCAGAGCTGAGCATTGCACTCCTGGGGGGGTTTTCATACCCTGTAATTATTCTAAAGATATACAAAAGAGAGATGTGGGGAGGGGGTGAGGGGGCCACGATATCCTGTCATCTCCAGAACATAAAACTGGAAGCTTCAGCTTGGAGCGCTGGATGCAGGGAGAAGCCGTAGGGAGAGGCTGCCTTGATTAGAGGACTCTGGAAGGTGTGGTGTCAGGGTGGAAGGATGGCAGGGCGTGGGGATGTCAGGGTCGGGTGTGGGTAAGCCCCTCTCTCTATCTCTTTTTATAGGCTCATTCCTTGGACAGCCATTTATGTCTGTTATGATGAGGTCATTCCAGCCTGGTTTCATGTAGAGGGCATAGCCCTCCTCGGGGATATAGCTGGGTGACGTAACAAGGAGAGGAGGAGGAGAAAGAGTGTGTGCCTGTGTGTGTTTTCTGAGTGTGTGTTCGGGTGTGCAAGTGTGTGTTTGTACGTGTATGTCAGTGTGTGTGTGTGCCTGCCTGCGCCTGCCTGTGTGTGTGCTTGTGCGTGTGTGAGTCATTTGAAGCTGGGGAGCGGGGGCGGAGCTCTCCGCTGAGCTCCGAGTGGCTCCTCTCTTGCAGCTCTGTCTGCAGGTGGACGGGACGCCGCCGTCAGGTCCTTCCCCTCCCGCCCCCTCTGGCTCTCCTGTCTGGACAGGACGCTGCAGAACGTCAGCTAGTAGAGGGCGCTCGCTCTCATGTCTTCTGGACTGACATCTTTAGAGAAACCTATAGCCTAAGGTTGCCTCTCTCTGATGGATAGTACTGTGTCTGACAGAACACGATTCGAGGACCGTTGGGGTGCACTCTAATCGGCTCTGTCCCAGAGAGAGTTGGAGCCTACATACCCCACAGTCAGAAGACGTTTTGCCTCTCTGTGCTGTGTGTGTTAAGGTGTGTGCGAGCGGGCTCGCGCTCTCACAGCCTGTAACATAAATCAAAGTTTCCGAGCCTTACCTCTCTCGGGTGTATGTGACACAGACAGACTGTTCTGTGGCAGGTCGTCAGTATGCGACAGCAGAGGTCCGGGGGATAGGAGCGTGGGCCCGAGTCATCAGTATGCGACGCACGGCGAGGTGGAGGGCTGTTTCGCTGACGGGCGGCAGCTCAGCTGTCTGACTGGGGTCTCTCTAATGGATGTGATATACTGCAGGGGAGGAGGGCAGGAGTCTGGGTGGCTATGGATTGGCAGCCATTAAGTCTAGTCCACTAATGGTCTATAAATGGGGAGGGGCCGACTCTTTGAGAGGTCTTTTTACACATCCTGAGACAGAAGCATCGCTGCTTCCTGTCTGGAGGAGCGAGAGAGTACTATCCTAACTGGCTGCAATAGCTTAGCACCATCCGCTATAGTAGCTTAGTAACACGCTGAGTAAAGGGCATGCTGTTCATGCATTTCCCACGTGCTGGATTGTGTCTTTCCAGGAACTGTAGATAGTATTCTGTGAGAGAAAAGTCGAACCTGAGAATGTTCCAGCAAGCTGTATCAGGAGCGTAAACCGTTATCAGATAGATTGTTCTGCTTACTGCTGCTGTTTTACTGAACTGTAGTAGAGCGCTCAGGAGATGTAATATTCCTGCCTCTTTATTGATCTGGTGTCTCATCTCTCTATCCTCCTTTCAATCTTACTCTCCCTATCCTTGTCTGTGGCACTCTTCTGTCTAATTCCTCCTTTCTCTCCCTAATGTGTCTCCCTTCTTTCTTTTCCATCCCCCCCTACACTTCTTTCTTTTCATTTTTCACATCCTAGTTCCTTGCCTCTAAATGGGTTTTTATACCACAGAGATACAGGAAATAGGTCCCATAAAATAAGCTCAATGTAATTCAATGATTATGAAATATATGTGTGATTCAAGATAGTGTAGTTGCTGTTCATCATTATGAAAGGCTACTGCATTTTGTACATGTTTTCTCCTCCCCAGGTTACAAAGCTCTGCTCAAATGTCTGTCTGGGAGATTCTGCAACAGAGAGCTCATTGGGATCATGGGCCCCTCTGGGGCTGGGAAGTCCACTTTGATGAACATCCTGGCTGGGTACAGGTGAGGCAAGGGGCCGGGTGCAGCTAAGACGCGGGGGCTGGGGTACGAGTGGTCCCGTTGACGCTGACGTTCCTCCGTTTGCGGACAGAGAGACGGGCATGAAGGGGCAGATCCTGGTGAACGGGCGGCCCAGGGACCTGCGTACCTTCCGGAAGATGTCCTGCTACATCATGCAGGACGACATGCTGCTGCCACACCTCACTGCCAGGGAGGCCATGATGGTACGCTCCCTCAGACCTCTCCACGTTCCTCCGGCCCGGGGCGCTTCCTCGTCCAAAGTTATGATTGAGTTAATGAACACGGTGAGGTGATTCCAGAGCTCAACGGATTTTGTCCTCTCATAGGTCTCCGTCAATCTGAAGCTGAATGAGAGCATGCAGGTGAAGAAGGAGCTCGTGAGTATACCTTATTCATCTCTATGCCAGGAAGATGTTGGCCAGTTGCCAGTTGCCTTCTATCTAATCTGCCTGGCTTATCTGTCTGTCTATGCACGGCTCTGTGTGCGTGCCTGTGTGTGTGTGCGTGCCTGTGTGTGTGTGTGCTACAGGTAAATGAGATCCTGACAGCTCTGGGGCTGCAGGAATGCGCCCAGACACGCACCATCTCTCTGTCCGGTGGGCAGTGTAAGAGACTGGCCATAGCTCTGGAGCTGGTCAACAACCCTCCGGTCATGTTCTTCGATGAGCCCACCAGGTACGCGTCGACACCCAGGAAAACGGCCCCGACCCTTGTGCACTGAGCCTCCTCTTCTATGGAGCTAGCCTACAGGCGGTACATACCGTACGCAGCTTATGCTAATGCCGTTTTGCATGTGTCTGTCCCGTCTAAGTGGCCTGGACAGTGCGTCCTGCTTCCAGGTGGTGTCCCTCATGAAGTCACTAGCTCTGGGAGGACGGACCATCATTTGCACCATTCACCAGCCCAGCGCTAAGCTCTTTGAGATGTTTGACAAGGTAACTTACACTGGCTCACTGCTGCTGTGCACTGAAAAGGTCTATACTGTTGTTGTTGTTGGGTGAGGAAACATGCAGACCTCACATAGAGCCCATTGGATAGGTCAGGCATTCGCACGTGTAGTGTCATTCAGAGACAGTGTTGCAGTGGGGGTAACTTGTGTGTTTGCGCCTCCTCTCCTCCAGCTCTACATCCTCAGTCAGGGCCAGTGCATATACAAGGGTACTGTCCCTTACCTCATCCCTTACCTGAAGAACCTGGGCCTTCACTGTCCCACCTACCACAACCCTGCAGACTTCAGTGAGTCCTGCGTGCGTGGGTGTGTGTGTGTGTGTGTGTGTGTGTGTGTGTGTGTGGGCGCTTGCGTGCGTCACATCCCCTGTGCTTTGTTCCCAGTCATCGAGGTAGCCTCGGGGGAGTACGGGGATTTGAACCCGGTTCTGTTTGAGGCGGTGCAGGGAGGGCTCTGCTCTGAGGAGGGCAAGAAGAACTCCAGAGACAAGAACGACCCCGCCTCCTCCTGTCACTCCCACAGTCACAGCGTGAGTGGAACCTCCTGTTGTTGTAAATATTCAGTGTCCCCTCAGGATTCCTGGCTTGAGATCGAAACCATTTGAGATGTTTGAGTATCGCGTTCCAACTAGTCTTCCTGTTTCTCCACTCTGCCCACAGGAAACAGGAACGATCGAGAAGCACACCTTCGCCACCAGTACTCTGACACAATTCTGCATTCTGTTCAAAAGAACCTTCATTACTATATGCAGAGACGTGGTAAACGCACATAATCTGAGCGATCATAGTGGGAAATGAAATGAGGGTTGTGATGATGAGAATAGCGATCCTGATGTGTGTCCTTGTCAGAATAGTGATTCTGATGTGTGTGTTTTCATGTGTTCGCAGGTGTTGACCCACCTGAGAGTGATGTCCCACCTGTGTATCGGGGTACTGATTGGCCTGCTCTATCTCAACATCGGGAACGACGCCAGCAAGGTCTTCAACAACACTGGTTTCCTCTTCTTCTCCATGCTCTTCCTCATGTTTGCAGCCCTAATGCCCACCGTCCTCACCTGTAAGTCACACACGTGTGTGTGTGTGCATGTGTATGTGTGTGTCAGAGGAGTTTTTGTGTAGGTGGCATGTTATTGGTGCGTGAACGATGCTGCCTCATATGTTGTTCATGTCCCGCAGTTCCTTTGGAGATGTCAGTGTTTCTGAGGGAACATCTCAACTACTGGTACAGTCTCAAGGCCTACTACCTGGCGAAAACAATGGCTGACATACCATTCCAGGTAAACTACGGCAGTGCCACTGCATTCTGCAAAATGATTCGCTTGCTTTAATTAGCATCAGGCAAAAATCCCTTTCTTTCTTTCCCCCACTTCCTTCCCTCGCCCAGGTGATCTGCCCCATGATGTACTGCAGTATAGTATACTGGATGACCAACCAGCCTCCCGAGCTCGTTCGCTATGTGCTGTTCATGGCCTTGTGCACCTCCACGGCCCTGGTGGCCCAGTCCCTGGGCCTGCTCATCGGGGCGGCCTCCACCTCCCTGCAGGTGGCCACCTTTGTGGGTCCGGTCACAGCCATCCCTGTGCTGCTCTTCTCCGGTTTCTTTGTCAATTTCGACACCATCCCAAAGTACCTCCAGTGGAGCTCCTACGTGTCATATGTCAGGTGGGTCAGTGTGCCGGCTGACCAGAGGGGTTGTATGTCAGGTGGGTCAGTGTGCCGGCTGACCAGAGGGGTCGTGTGTGGACGTTCTTGGGTTTTGGGCAGACGTCTGGCAACCCAACTCATGATGACAAGACTTGCGCATGTTTTATAAAGTATATTCCCCCTGGGTAATCTCTCCTCTATCCCTGTCTCATGCAGGTATGGCTTTGAGGGCGTGATCCTGTCCATATATGGGATGAACCGGAGTGAGCTGGAGTGCCCGGGGCTGGTGTGTAAGTTCCAGAAGCCAGAAGAGGTGCTGCAGCTGCTGGACGTGGAGGGCGCAAAGCTCTACGTGGACTTCATGGTCCTGGGAGTGTTCTTCCTGGTCCTACGGCTGGCTACCTACCTGGTCCTGCGCTACAAAGTCAAGTCCATGCGATAAGAATGCTGCAGTCTATGCCCAGTGCATAGGCACACTCAAACACACACACAAATTCACACAAACACACACGCTAACACACACACACACGTGAACATACACAAGTATGGATACATATTACGTCCATGTACACCTACACACATACATGCATTCAAATCGGTGCTGTATCATTATTACAGTACAACTGTTTCAACTGTACTCAATAGCTTAGATAATTAGAGGAGTTTAGTGGATTTGATGTGGGAACCGAATTTGCTACATTTTGCAGATCTCTTTTGATGGTAAAATGTTTGTATAAAGGGAAACATAGTGAAGACCACCACAAATGTTAATTTCTCAATCTGTTCCCAACAGTTGTTCTAATTTATCCAAATCTAGTTTACAGGTATATTATTTCGATTAATGTGTCACCTTCTTTATCAAAGATAGAAAGACAGTGGGAATGCACTCTACTCTTAACAAACATCCAGTATACTAATACCAAGCCTGTGTCAGTAGCCACAGGGGTCAGAGATCAGCTGCAGATGATCCGGTCCAGGATTCTCCAGGACTGTTAGGCACTGCCCATGACTGCTACACTTGCAGTGGACCTTATTCGGGGGGAAAGCCCTATATTGACCTGACAGGAAGGTTCAAACATGGCTGGGTTGTAAACTGGATGGAGACAGAGGCCCACAGAATTGGGATTGGTCTGGATTTCTGTCTGTCTCTCTCTCTCTCTCTATTTCTCTCTCTGTTTGGCTACCTGGATCATCATTGTCAAACTGGTTCCCCATAACTGGACAGAGGTCTCTGATGAGCACCCCAGGGACAAACAGCCAGAGGCTCTATAGGACTGGTGCTCCTATCGTCAGGGACGTAGCCACTCCAGGATCTTCACCCCCTTACCCCTACCTCACCCCGCCCTCACCCTCATCTCCCCCACCCCTGGCCATCCAAACCCCACTTTGCCTGACAGCTGCCCATCAATCGTCAATTATACATGGATGTACTGTAAGTGTCCTTGAAGACGTCGACTCACTGCGACCACACACACTATATCTCAGATCTCAGCAGCAGAGGATGTGGAGGACCAGGAGGTCCCTTTTGTTCTGCCGTTCAGAGCATCTGTTGATTTGGAGAACTTGTCAAGCTCTGAACGAGGAAATAGCAAGGTTCCTCTGAAACTTTGCTTTCTGATGTGGTAGAGTCTTTTTTGGACATACAGGAAGACAATACCATGCAGGGAGAACTTCTGGAGTGAGTATTTTCTTTGACGTAAGTGCAATAGCCAACTCTGTGGTAGAAAGTGTGGTCCATGTACCTAGTGTCATTTGACACAGAACCTTGTACTGCTTGTTTCTGCTTGTTATATGACCGTTTAGTTTGACAAAATTGAGCTCGGAAATTGAATTTCTTTTTTACTTGCATTGTTGCAGGATGACAGACGTGTGTTGTCAAAACTTTTGCTAGATACTTGAAATGCTGGCAAGGCAGTTTGTGTGCCTCTGCACTGGAATGGTCTTTGTTCCTTTTGCTTCGATGCACATTATTTGCACATATACCGTATGCCCTCCACACACACGCATACACACACACACACATATACCGTATGCCCTCCACACACACGCATACACACACACACACACACACACACATATATACACACACATATAAAGATACAAAGACAAGCATATACACATGAACACAGTATCACGCTCACACTCTAACATGCTGTAGAGAACGTTTTCTGTGTCACGAGGCATCGCATATATTCTTTTCAAGTAAACTTTAGACTATGCTACTTAGTAATCCTCATTATAATGCATATAATAGTGTGAGTATATAATCAATGATTGTACAGTAAGTATTCTATGCTGTAAAGAAATGTACATATGCACACATTTGATGTATGTTTATTGCTTTTCATTTATCTTTTATTTTATTTTTGTATATTGACGTGAGGAGTGCTGCTTGAAGGTATAAGTTGTCAGCAACTCGATGTTGCATGAAGATTTTGTGGAATGAAATACAATATATTGAATTAGTGAGCTTAGCAGAATGATGATGTACTTCCTTCCCTGATACCTACTGTACTTGTAGTACTAAGGGGACAGGGCAACCATGGGCCTCTCAACAATATCTCTCCTTGTGGCCATGACATTTTATATTTATACGGGAACCTACTCTCCCTCAACCTAGATGAACATTCCATCAGAACGTTACACAGATGTTTAATGCACTAGATGGTAAAAAGCATCCTATGGAAAAAAATGAGCCCCATTGAAAACAAATGAGTAGCTATAGCATGTGGGTGGGTGTACCTAGTGGTGGATTTGAAGGATTAGTATGGTGATTTATATCCAGATTAGTGCTACACTTGGTCAAGTCTTTTGTAATACAGTTGTGAAGCTGTCACAAATAGCAGAATAGCAATAGTTGTCATGCTTTATGTGTGTTCTTCCTCTGTTTCCCATTTGTGTTTCCGTCGGATGAGTTCATATTAGATTATTGGTCTGTTTGGCTTTCGACTGTTCTGTGTGCAATAGCCTACCTACAAGAAGCGTGTCAAACCTCTGACAAATGGGTTTAGGGTGAGAAGGGGGTGACGTAGTCACTGTGGCATAGCCTGAAGGCCGTTTTATATGTTTAGTATGTACCATGTTTTAATTAAGCCACAATCCGCCTATTTGCACTGTGTCCAGCATGGCCCATATGTCTTGTGTGCAGATCGACCAATGTCATGATGGTAATGATGCTGCTGATGACCAATAATGGAACAACAGACTGTTTACACCTAACAGATTATTTAACTGTTTTGTTGGTTTTGATTTGTTTATGATTTCTGTTGGTATTGTGTTCTCAACCTCAGCAATGCAAGTCACGTGTACTGAACCCTGTTCAGAGGATTATAATAAATACAACTATTTATAACCTGTTTCTCATCTCTTACTCAACACGTTTTTGTCGCACTGTTTAATGTTTTCAATCTAACACATTTTAACCTGCACAGACGACCTGAGCGTGAGCAAAATAACAATGTACGTACAGCCACCTACGTCATACGACTGCTGCTGGTTTTAACAGGAGAGCCCTCTGCTGGCTAAATTAGGTCACTTCACGCTATAACTGCTCCTCTGAACTGTGCAAAGTTGGTTGACCACAAACAGATATTACTAAAAGTTTTTTTTTCAGATACCAAGAATATTCTAGTGTTTGTAAGGTCTGTGTTGTAATATTTGTTGTCATTGAATATGTACAGTGTAGGCCTGTAGCAACTACTCCTAACCACGGTCGTCCTAACAGCCTGATCCCTCAGTGCAGGGTATCTTTGTGTTCTGTGACGGCCTGTGCTCTGTAGTGTTCTCAACTGGGTAACTGGGTAACTGTTCAGTCTGGGTGACCTTCACAGTCGATACAAGCCTGACAGCAGCCTTGGATAAAACTTTCCCTCTCTGTTTCTATGAAAACACACATACACGAACACACACACGAACACACACGCATACAGAGAGATAAGAAGAAGCTTTCCCTGATACTTATACCCCACAAATATGGTCATGTTCTCCTAGCTGGTGCATTCAGACCCACTAGAAGTTTCCAGCATGGCAACGTTGTGATGTAAGGTTGTAAGGTTTTATGATGTGGTCGGATGCATGAATAACGTCAGGACGGATAGGTGAGTATGTGGGACACACACACAGATTAAACATTAATCCTAGCAGTGTCTCTTAAGTAAGTGGGGGGGGTGGAGTCATGGTGGCTAGCAGGACTGAGGGAAAGGATAAAACATTTGATTTATTTGTTCACTTCACTGCGGACAGACTTGGGAAGGGACTCAACATGATACAAACTACAGGTACAGAACCATCTCTTACTGTCCTCTCACCTTTTCTGCATCCATTGTCCTTCATTTCTCATCGTCTGTTTATCTCTCAGATTGAATCAAATGTTTCCCTCATTGTTCCCACTAACACTGTAACGATTACCACTTTGTTTATGGTGACGATTATGGTGCATTAAGTTATGTTTACGTACGTGTAGATTCAACCTGTCGATATTACTCAATGTTGTGTGCCAGAGGCTAATTTACATTTCTACTGCAGTGTTTTTTGAGAATGAGTGAATAACGCAATCATACTGTAAGTGTTAGTACCCATTAAGGCTAGTGGGTTAGCTAGACTCTAATGACAGTAAGATCTCTAAACTCATGAGACTAAATCATTTGGGAGTGTGTGATGCCAGGGTTTCCTAGTACAAGGAACATTCTGGGGTCACAATGGTGACTGGAAAATCTGCTTTACGACCTCATCCACCAAGAGTGGATTTTTATGGAGGGAAAAACAAACAGCCCTAATAACAGAACTAAAAAGATTGTGGTGGAGGGAGGTGATGTGATGTGACCTCTCTCTCTCTCTCTCGCATCAGAATCCTCAGGGCAAGGTTACTTCTATGTTGTCACACATCCTGCTTCTATGGCATCATTGTTTGAAATATTAACAGTTTATTTCCAACAACACTCTAACTGACACTAACCTTTGCTAAGTTCAGCACAGAAGAGGAATACAAATATTTTACTATTGTATTTATCATCTAATACAACGGGATGGGATGGGAAACCCCACTAAAAGACAAATAGATTAGGTTGGGTTGGAAAGGGAAGCCTGCATCATTCCCTCAGTGAAAAACAGGTGATGGAGTTTACTGATTGTTCTGGCCCTGGTTATGCATGACTAGCTTGTACAGTCACTTATATCAGTCACTTACACACATCTCCACAGACTCCCACTGCTCTTGTTGTGAGGAGGTTTACGTAAAAACTTTTTTCAATGATCTGTCACTTGGAGGACTAAAGGTAGGTGAGGAGACAATCACAATGATCAGCGCTGCCTTATCGTGCCTCGTCTGATAACTAGGGTCAACAGTCATGGAATTTGAAGTGCACGGAGCACAGCAGTTTCAAAGCATTGAGGAGACAGCTTTAGAGGACACAGGACCCTCATGCAATTGTAAAGAATAAGTTCTAAGGTTTGTTATTCAGTTGCACTTTGAAGAAGTCATTAAGACATGTTAATGAGTTGCAAGAAATGTAGGCAAAAGATGCTGAGAGCTGTTCTGGATAAAGCTGTTGTAGACGTGATGTGAATATACAGGGTGTCTTTTTAATGGGTCAATTAGTTTGAAACTTGATATGGACTTAGAGTCAACATGTTAGTTTTGAAGGAAGTTACAATCAACAATTACTTCAGCAGTTCCCACTGCCCAATCAATGACTAATACAATGAGACGGCTAACCCTAATCTTTTTGTTTTCCAAGGGTTGCTGAAGGTCATCGAGCTAACCAAGTAAGTCTTCTTTCAACTGTCATTACACATTCTGAAAATCTTTGTCTTGTAATTTGCAACATTATTAGGCCAATGAATTTCCTTACTGTGTAAAATATTGAGTTGGGTTGATTTGATGCTGGAAATGTAAGTAAAGACTGCCTAATAAACAGCTGGTATTATAGCCTCATTCCCAATAATGTGATCAAAACAATGTGACAGCTAGGTTACAGTACTTGGTCTGAGCATGTGTTAATTAGCATACTAAACCTTTTCTGAAGTATTGTTTCAATACCTTCTTGTGTGCTAATTGTGGACTGATTAAATAAAAAGGATCATTGTGGTGCATGTTCTGTTTCTTGGCAATAAACAGTGGCTGAGCTGATTGACTTTTGACATTTTTTCTTGACAACTTCAAGACTTTGGGCTCAAGCACGAGATAGGCCCTCATGTGTACAGATGATTACAGCCCAGACTGCACTATTATATATATGCCTACATAACAGGTTATATGTTCATGTCGATACCCTTTTGATGTGGGAACCCCTTTTAATGTTTTTTTTTTATGCAGGACATTCACTTTCAATCCCAAAGAGGGAATAGACAACCCAGCACTGATGATCTCAGATGATACAGGTGACCTACAAGAGAAACACCTGTTACTCATTCCAGAACATTCTTCTTCCTAGGTATTCTGAAGGAACAACCTAGCAGACACTCAGTGAAAACACAGTTCCTATTTTCCCCCCTAGAATCAGTTTCAGCACCCATGCCACGCCTATGTGCGCTCAAGCGTCAAGAAGGCGAGTCCTTCGGCTTCCATCTGCGTCTGGAGAGGGGGCGCTGTGGTCATGTGATCAGAAAGGTGACGGCATGGGGGGTGGCGGAGCGGAGTGGCCTGAGGGACGGAGATCGGCTTCTGGAGGTCAACGAAAGCTTCGTGGATGACATCCCTCACGTGGAAGTGAGAACGACACAAACATGCTATAGAATGATGTTTGTCAACAAATACATTCACCTATGAACTGAGTCTTCCTGTCTCTCTGTTTGGGGGTCAGGTGGCTAGGAGGATACTGCTGAGTGGGAACCATCTGTGTCTGTTGGTGATGGATGGAGAGGAGTATGACCAGGCTGTGTCACAGGGATTTGACCTCCGGTCCCTGGCAAGAAATCACAGAGGAGAGGGCTGCCAGCAGCCACGGATGTGCCACATCACCAGAGATACTGCCACTGGCCTGGGCATCAACTTTGTACCTGTGGAAGGTGAGACAGTAGACATTGTAAGGACCATGTACGTTTATATGGGTAAGATCTGACAGTAACACCCTGAGACGTCTTTGTGGTATAGTATTACTCTGTTACTTGTTAACTTTCAGTTATGTGACCACCCTTTAGGGCAGAAAGGAAGGTTTACGGTTAACATCCTAAGTGGGAGTTCTGCTCACAAAGCAGGAATGTTTCAGGGAGACCACCTGGTATGGATGAACGGAGCAAACGTATCTGAGCTCACCCACTCTGCACTTAGCAAGATGGTAGGTTAGGCACTGCCCCCTGCATTGATGGGTTATCCACCCATTATGAAGCTGGTCTTTTGATTGTAAAACAAGTGTATATGTGCAGGTGATGAAGTGCAAGGATCACATGACCATCCTGGTCATTGACAATGAGAGCGAGAAGAGCTATGTCCGCAGGCGGATGCCCATTCTACCTGCCATGGTCGGTGCCCACAACCTGCCTTACACACCCCGGAGACTCCACCTAGTGCTTGGGCCTAAGGGTTACGGCTTCCTCCTCAGACAAGAGAAAACACCATCAGGAAAAATAGGTGAGATACACATGTGTGCAAGCTCTGTAACAAACTATCACAAACAAAACTCTGGGGTCACAAGACAACTGTGAATGTGATCCTGTTTCCATGTAGTTCATGTTATGCGTGGGCTGGACAAAGACAGCCCAGCAGAGAAGGCAGGCTTGCAGGAGGGGGACATTCTGTTGGAGGTCAACAGGGATCCTGTGGAGTCCTTGGAGCATGGAGACATTGTGGACAGAGTGAGGCAGAGTGGCCAGGTTGTCACCCTCACCTGTATTACTGCCCAGGGGCTCCACTTTTACACAAATGTGGGTGAAATCAATTATAACAGAAGGATTGTACACCCCTGAAACACAGAGTTATCGTTTACAGTAATTGATTAGTGTATCTAACGAACTCTTAAACGTTGTTCTCTCCTTCAGCTGGGTCTATCTCCTCTTGTTTTCTGTGGGAGTGATCCTAAGGAAAATGAAGAAAACAAAATGGTGCCCCCCATAACAGTAGGAGTAGAAGCACCAGAGGACGTTCCATCAGTGCCCAGTCAACGACTCTGTGTCCTCCAGAAAGGGCCTTTAGGCTTCGGCTTAAAATCGGTAAAATAAAAAATAAAAAAACTTTATTTTCATTGCCGTTGATACATTTCTGCATTATTTCTATGATATTATGTGGATTTTCTCTCTACAGAAGGAAGAAGCTGAAGAGTTATCATTCCTGTAGCAGATAGTTCACACCTTGACGACTCACCCACAAGACCATAGGACAGAGCCACAAACTCAAAGCAAGCCAAACAGTATTAACCTAGGTTATAAAAGTCTTCTTGTCTACATATCACTTGAGCTAAAAACTCACCCTGGTTTGTACAGTACTGTATATGAGGTCTGCATGAGTTGTCTGGTGGATTTACAAGAAAGACACACCACAAAATAACAATGACCAGATATGAAAATAAAATGCTATGCTATTAGTTTCCAAGTAATTTAATGTTTTTAAAGAAGAATGTATACATATATTGGTAAAATATTCATGTAAATTGTAGGCCTTAACAATGCTTTCTACATCTGTGAAAATAAAAAGGACATATTTCACTGGATTCACTGGTAAATAATGTCGTCATTAAATTACATTAAATTAAACAGTAGACCTATGCTTTCTACCATGCTTGACATATTCAAAGCAGTTATATCTGGCAAAGGAAATCAAAGTTATGTTACAATGTAAACCCTTGGTAAAAAAAAAAAGAAAGAACACGTTGCACCTGTGCTAGGGGGTGGTTACATTATTACGTAAAGGCAACCAAGAGCCAATGCTAATATTCTGTTCAGGCAGTCGTTTAAACAGCTACACGGTAGGGTCCTTCTTAACTGGAGGTGACATTCAGTCGCAGCGAAACAGTTGACGAGAAGCAGGGAAACTACTCCAAAATGGCACAAGCTGTGCAGAAATTGGTGGCCAAAGTACCAACATTGGTCGGCGGTAAGTTTTCCTGACAAGAAAAAGGGTTGTGTCAGTGAAATACAGAATGCACATTAGCTAACTACCTGTCAGTGGCTCGCTTGGCCTTGTGTGTTATTTCAGAGACGCACATCTCTATGAAGAAGCAGGCGCTATGAATTAGCTAGCGTTAGCTAGCCTGTCAACGTTATCCGCCACCGTAGTCATTAATTTAGATAAGCATATAGGCGATATATTTTCATAGCATTTTGCAAGCTAGCTATATTAAAGCCTGTGTATAGTCAGCTAACTTATGTACGTTGGCAACGTAGTTATTAGCATGAGTTAGCAAGCTAGCTAACGCTAAGCTAGCGCGAGCAGCAGCCTGTCAGGTCACCATTGCCCTACTTTTCATTAATTACTGCCTGTCTGGAATTGACTACTTAAAATGTGGTTAGAGAGCGTATTTGGTGCTAACGTTTATGACCAGTAATTATTTCGGTACTTCTGTTTTCTGTTTCAGCCGCTGTCACATACTCAAAACCCAGGCTAGCGACCTTCTGGTATTACGCCCGTGTGGAGCTGGTGCCCCCTTCCCCTGCCGAGATTCCCAAGGCCATCAGTGGGCTTTCGAACATAGTCAAGGGCTTCCAGTCTGGACGCCTAGGACAAACCACGGTTAAAGTGAGAACATAAAGCACATATACTTCAAGTTTATGGTCGTCTTTTTATGCATATTGTAATATCAGATCTCAGTGGACAGTCTGAGGGTGCTATACTATCACCCTGTGATTGTAAAGAGACATGGATATTTAAGGCATGTCCTAACTGTGGAATTTAAGCCAAGCATTAACCAACACTTTATTATTTTACAGGATGCTGTGAGGAATGGACTGGTTGCCACTGAAGTACTGATGTGGTTCTACATCGGAGAAATCATCGGGAAGGGAGGTCTCATTGGATACGATGTTTGAATCATGAACTGTCATGTCACTTTTTGCTCTGCTGAGTGTTGTATGCTCTCACCTTCCAGCTCCGAACTATGGATTCAATGAATAAATGTCTATTGTTTAAGTACAGCTTTGTGTAATTTTGTTTTGAGAATTTATTAGAATAAATTAACATATTCATTATACAAGCAAAGTGTATTCACTGTCATGTTTGCTTTTAAGTTGCAAATTCCACCCTAAAAAAAGGTACAAAAACTACCTAATACCCAACTGATCAATGCCAATCCTGTTAGTAGTTATTAGTTTTGAAATTCTTTAGATTTCCAAGACCAGCTAATGGGAGAATTGAGGCTTACATACAGTGTTACATATATGGCCACAACATTAGGTAATGATTGACATCTCCTCTTGTTCTCTGCTCTCTGACAACGTGTGGACGACGTCTTCTAAGTATTTTCGGAAGCCTTGCCTCACGTCCTCTGGCTCCTCTTCCAGGTTAGAGTGAATGAGTGTTATCCTGTTTAAATTTGAGGCTACACAGGAACAAAAACAAGCATGTAGATTACTAATGATACAGTAACCAAACAGTTGATGGTCCATTTAGGAGAAGTTAGAGTTAACTGCTGACCTAGTGGTGGTATGTTATCTGCGCCACTGCCAGGCTTGTGGTGAGCCATCAGAAGACACTGGTTGTCCTGCAACCCCTGAGAGGCAATGAACATCGAATACCATGTCTCTACCTCTTTTAAGTGGTTTGGCACATCTGGATTAAACACGATGATCACACCATTGGCGTCTTTCATCAAAGCTGGCCAGCAGGATTCAAACCTAATAAAATAAACAAGTTAGCAGAGAGCACTAAATTGCGATTTAAACATGAATGTAGGTTTGCGTCTCCTTACCTGAAATCGCCAGCACAGTCCCAGAGTTCCACCTCACAGCTGGAGTATTTGTCACTGCCTTCATTTTGTGATTCAAATTCCAGGATCCTAGAGACATGGGATGGTGGCACAGATACATCCATAATATCACATCCCAGTAGACCTAAACTGACAGAATGTAGCTAAAATAATCTAGTTATTGAGCCAACGTTTCCATTTTAAAAAGGTAGCTACGTACCTGACCCCCTGAGTGGGATTATACTCTCCACCAATGGTCTCCACTGTGTCCGAAAGGAAGTTGGACAATACCGTTTTTCCACTCTGAAACACATCACACATCTGATGCATCAATTGAATAAATATAAAAGTGACACGTTATCAAAAGAACATGCCATAAAAGCAATGGCAATTGAATGCAAATAGCAAGCCCAAGCGACATTCATACATTGGCTAGACAAGATAGACAGCCTATGCACAATAGCCCTAAACTGAATATAACACACAAAAAAAGTTTGTTTTTTTACCTCACTCGGCCCAATTACAATAATTTTCGCCTTGAACATTGTCACGTTGTTGATTTATTTTGTGTGGATAAACATGCGTGTTTATGGATGTAGCTAGCTAGCAGGTTCCTTAGCGTAGCCTACTGTCTGTAGCTTGTCTTAGCTAGTTGTAGTTTGTACTCTCTAGACGAGTACCGTCTCAACGCTAGCTAGCTAAAGTGTAGCTAGCAGGACTGTAGTTTAGCGCTGCGAATTAGTTATATATTTACATACATTTGGATTTGCATACGTTTGAATAGCCTTTGCTAGCTTGTTGAAAGCGCAAAGTAAATATTTTCCCTGCTTTGCTAGATTGCTAGATGGGTTTAAGTGCGTGTGTAAACTTGACGTTCGTCTTGGTTTCCATGGTGAAAACCTGTTTAATTGGACGCACACAACATCACTCAAATAACAAAGCACCGCCCATTTGCAAATTAGTTTCAATAGTGGAGAATGATTAGGAGGGCGGGTAGACAATATTCGATACCAAATGGTCTGCTTTTAATGTTGTGATGGACATATCATAGATATTCAATGTGCTTAAATAAACTTATATGGGATAATATATGATTTTAAACTCTACCAGTAGAGTGCACTATATACAAAGTTTAGTTAGTGAGGGCAAGAAAATAAAGCTTGCAATATTATTGTCCATTGGACAATATTACTGAATCGATTCACTAGGTGTTTTAATGATATTTTTATTACTGTCTTGATTACTATGTATGCAGATTCATTAGCCTACTTTTGTAAACAGGAAGCCCTGAACACTAGTTCTGAGGCAAATTTGTTTAGATGGATGCCTAATGCCTGCAGGAGTGTGACAATTTGTTGATTTTAGTGAAGACTGAAAACCGTTACTGAAATGTAGAAAATCTTCTCCTAGTAATGTGACATAATCGGGTCATCACCATGAAGTCTTTAATTTATTACATAACTAATCATATCAATATTCATGTCATGGAAAATGCCTAATTTGATTTAGCAGCTGGGATAACAAATACAATGTAAATACAAAATTTTGAATTTCTTCAGTAATTTGCTTTGACTATAAACCATAGACACTGCATATGTAAGGGATACACTGTAGATTATGTAATTAGACAATTAACCATGGTGTGTAATGTGTACAGTATGTAATTAAAACACATAAATTCAAAAGAAGCACAAATGTATTTTAATACATTCTTTATTGAAAACTATTAAAGAGTATTTTTGTTATCTCAATGAGCAAACAGATATCCTGTAAAACCACACTGGTCTTTGTATTGACTAGATAAATAGGACAGTTTGCACAGAGCATAATAAAGGGAACATGATAATGGATTAAGGGAAAAAAACATTACAAACAAAAAATAATATTCCACACTCACTTATAGGTAGAACATTCATTGAATAAGTCTTGTAGG
This sequence comes from Osmerus mordax, assembly GCF_038355195.1. Lineage (NCBI taxonomy): Eukaryota > Metazoa > Chordata > Actinopteri > Osmeriformes > Osmeridae > Osmerus > Osmerus mordax. Next base: position 9,130,458 of record NC_090068.1, read on the forward strand.
TCAGAGTTTACAATGCAGTATGAACAATTAGATCAAATAACAGCATGAAAAACATTTGTATATTTTTTTTATTGTTTTCTTAATGTTTTCATTAATAAATCAGAGGCGCATATAAATGTTCATTTCAGTTGGCAGATCTTAACTGAGGTTCCAACGCCAAAGCCCGGATAGAGAGGCTCAACAAAGCTGGTCTCAAATCTGTGAAGAAGGGTCATGTTGTTGCCTATACTGAAGAAAGACAGCACCCCTGCACCATGGTCAAGGTAGACTCCTATCCTGGGAGAGTGGGGGGCATGGATGGCCTTATCCACCCTGTTATGCCAGGCTGAGTATCCTGAGTCAGAGCACAGAAGACTCCAAGACTTATCATTGTAGCCCAGCAGGCACAGAGAGCCTTTGCCTTTGCGGCTGATGCCTTTGTAGGCCACTCCCATTGAGAACTCCCCACTCCACTCTATCTCCCAGTAGAAGCGACCTCCGGACAGCGCTTCACGACACAGGACCTGGGCGAAGCTATCAAATCTCTCATGGGTGTCGCTGTAGGATTGCAGGTCCCTGGTTCTGATCACCTTCCTGTTGCTGTCTGACAGGTGCAGCTCCTTGTAGGCTGTGGCAGGATCCAGTCTTAGCTGGCAGAAGTCTAGGAGTGAGGGTGAATTAGACAGGCTTACCATCAGACACCTCCCACGTGGATAACGCATTTGATTGAACTGATTGAGGTGAGAAGAACTGGGACACATTTAGGAGATACTTACACTTCAGAAAGTCTGCTCTGGTTCTGGGCTCCGCAGGAGGAGCACTGTCCACTGTTATTTCTTTCACTAGAGTTAAAAAGATTTTCTGTTATGTCTCAGTCAAAAGACAGCATACATTTAGTATTGTGATAAAAAAATAAAAAATAAATCAAATGCAATGTGGCATCATTAATTTCGATTTGATTTATATTCTATATGGTGACAACTGACTTACCTCTGCTACTTTTCTCTCTGGATCGAGTTTCCGTTGTATAAACAGGAACCTCATTTACTGTCAGGGTAAAAGAGGCACGGTAAGGTAAGCAACCAACCTGAACTCAACGTTCTTTGTAACCAACAACAGCTCTCCATGTCTTCTGCTGTTAGTACAGTGTGGTCCTAACCTGATTTGGAGATCTTCAGTAGCTCCTCCCTTCCGAGCTCTTCCAGACGTTCTTTGATCTCAGCCACGGCTTTCCTGGCTGCGCCAAAGGAGAAATCTGGGTTCACCGTTACTCTGGGTATGAATCCATCATCAGTGGGAGTGCAAAGATAGTTGAAATTCTGAGAAGAAAAGATAACTGTTATCAGACGAGCCTGCTCCAGTAGCAACCAGCAGAATTACTCCCATTAGGGTGAATAATGGTGTTGCGTCATTTTTCCTGGAGAAGCATTAAAAGCGTTTGAAAAAAAATCTCCCCCTTGCTAGAGCAGAGATTGAATGTGTTAAGTCTTTGGGGATTTTCTGCTGGAATTCTCACCTGCAGGAAGTGGATGTGGTCATCAGTGCTGTATAGCTGTTTGAGGCCAATCTCCTTTTTCTTCAGTTCATCAATCTCTTGCTCCAGCCTCTCGACCAAGCCATCGGCCTGGTTAAACGCAGCCTTCTCATTGATGCCAATGAGCTTAGTGACCTCAGACCTCATTCTCTCTATGGAACGTATCATTTCCTCGAACATCTTCTCGCTCTCTGCCATGGCTCTCTTAGCTGAGTTCTGTACGAAATAGAGATAAAATAGTAATCCAATCAAAGAACTTTCATAAGTAGTCATTCTGGTACGTTATGTAGATAGGGATGTTACAAGACAAAATATTTGTTTTTTTTGTATCTATGATCTAGATGATTCTAGAAGACCTTTTAGTGTTTCATGGAAACACTTTCACAGTCTCGAAACAAAGTTTTGTTCAGTAAATGAAATACACAATTCCTGCATTCACTAACATGTTAGATCATCTTACAGTAGGTGATTAAAGAAATATTATATATAGATTGTTGCATTGCGATAATTCGTTCTTACCTTTAATGAGTCCACTGCGGTCCTTAACTCCTCCAGCTCCTTCACCCTTTCTTGACATTTCTGCCTGATCTCAGCTTGAGACACCCCCAGGAGTTTCTGGTGATATGAACAGTAATTGTTTAAATGGTAATCAGCATTTCAAATTTAGCAGCATTCATGCTTTGAGTTCATGAAATCCATTTCATGCTTGTGAAATCACATTTATTAGTGTGCTGAATGCTCTCAACTTCCATTTATGTAGTGTAGTGTTATCTAAGGGATTATCCGTGGAAACAGTGTCTCTGCGACTTCACATCTAGTTATATATAGGTAATAAAACTGAACAAGGACATTTAACTGCATGCATGGATTATACATTTCACATATACTAGATATCATATGCGTTCTGCTTCCAGAAAGTAATGAGCTTCAGATCTTTTGCATTGCATTTTTGAGTAATTAAGATTTGTTTCTAATAAACCCAGTTCTGAGGATCTACTTAATAAAGGGCGACTTGATCTCAGAAGGAGGGAAAATAGGGTTGATGGAATCTGGACCATGCAAGGAATGTGAAACTACCGCTGCCTAACTTCTAAAGAGATGTTTCAAGGTGCACATGCCCTGGCCTATAGAAAGCTGTGAGGGGTTTCTAATTCAGCCTTTACTGAAGCCCACCGATCCATTCTTCAAGATAAGCTTGAGGAATGTTGGGAATCTGGGGAGGGGGGGAGAGAAGGAGGGAGTGGAGTGTGAGAGAGAAGCAGTCAGCCATGGGAGACTCAGGTTGTAAATCCAGGGATGAGAGGAACCAGACTCTCCGTTTAGTAAACAACAAAAAAGCTTGAATTATTACTGTAGCTTTGTAAACTAAGCTTGGACAGCTTAGTTTCTATTTAAGATGAGGTCATACAATTATCGGACATGCTTGATGCAAATGTTCTTGAGAAATCTCTGCAAAATCCATTACAGGTTTGTTTCTTGCCCGCGTAAATGTTTTTGAATCCGCAGACTACTGTGCAGTGCATAGTCACCGTGACAAAGTCCATGTTTATATACGTTGGTTTGTTACCAGGTGAAGTGCTTAGGGCCTTGACCCACCAATGCATATTTCCAGTATCACTAGTATCGCCTGCAGTCCCTCCCACAGGAGGGGTCCAGTCTAGGAGAATAGAGGCTGTGTAGTTTCGGTGGAAGTTTCTTTGGTGTCTGTCTTCCTCCACCGCCGTGCACAGCTGTGACACCACAAGCTTAGGGGAGTTTTCATCACTGATTATGAACACATTCCTTCAGCAGACCCCAGGTCTAATCAGAGTGCTGTAATTGTTTTGGCTGTACATGCCTTCAAGAGTGTCTGATAGCATTGGAAGGCTGGGTCAAAGTACAAACTTTGGTGATAGTGCACGGATGGGGGTTGGGAATACTACACGTCTGCTTTCACTCACATTCCTCCATCAAAAGACCCACCTCTCCCAACCCGTCCTCCCTACCCATACCTCCCTTCTGACTAACTCCCGAGTGATGTTCTCAGTGACAAAGAGAAATGTAGTTCTGGATATGCCTTTCAATAAACCATTAGTCAGTTAACCTTTGAAACTGGAACAGTGGAACACACCTCCTAAAGTGACAGAGTATAATAGTTTCTGTCAACCTGTATTTCAAAGTTCTTTGCTCAGTTTCTGACAGAATGACAGACACAATTTCAAACCTGTTCATGTTTTGCAATGACTACAATGTAAGCTGTTGTTTTTCATTCTATTTGGGTCAAACTGAGCAGGTGCATTTGTACAGCGTAGCCTGATACTGAGAGAGGAAGGCTGATTGCCTCTTACCTGTTTCTCACTCCTCTCCGCCTCAGCTGAGACAATATCATGGCCCCTATGCTCGCTGACTGTGCAGATGGCACAGATGCACATCTGGTCTGTACGACAGAACAGCTCCAGGGACTTCTGGTGCTGAGGGCAGATCTTCCGGTCCAGGTTTCCCAGCTCATCCACCAGCTTGTGCCTCTTGAAGGTGGCTGACTCGTAGTGGGGCTTCAGGTGCTTCTCGCAGTAGGAAGCCAGGCAGTTCAGACAGGACTTGACAGCCTTGAGCTTTTTCCCAGAGCAGAAGTCACAGGGCACGTCGGCTGGGCCGGCGAAGCTGTTTCCTGGGGACGTGTTGGCCTGGTTAAGGCCCGTCTTCTTGATCTTTTCAGCCACCTGAGTCAGCATGGTGTTGGGTCTCAGCACAGGCCTTTGGGTGAAGGTGATCTTGCATTGAGGGCAGATGTAGATTCCCGTGTAGTCAGCCTCATTCCAGTAGCCACTGATGCAGTCCATACAGAAGCTGTGGCCACAGGGAATAGCCACGGGGTCCCTTAGCAAGCCAACACACAGAGGGCAGCTGAAGTAATCCGGAGACATGGGCTCAGCCATCGTCACACAAACACACACAAACAGACCTGCGAAACCAGAGAGAGCCAGAGGTAACTTCCAGTGCGTTATGGAGCCCGCCCTCCACAAGAGTGTGTCACAGTCTGACAGAGACAGGATCTACGAGTATTTCTGAATTCCAGAGGTTATTGATTGAAAGCAGGCAAGGCCCTCCCCTTGTGCTGGGAGTATTCGGAGCTCAGCCCAGTTGAGATAGACAGATCGAGCAAAGGCTGCCGGAGACTTAAGAGAGAGGGAGAGGGAGAGGGAGGGGGCGGGCAGAAAGGAGGGAAAAAAGGGGATAGGCTGAGCCTTGAAGAATGAATGAATTGTAGAAGGCACAAGTCGAAGAAAATCTATGGGATTTCCAGTCAGAGATCTCTCAGTCAGTGTTTACCTGATGGTGTTGTAGAATGTTGTCAGAGGACAACCCAGGCCTCTCAGTAGAAAAACAAACAAAATGCTATTTGAACATTTTATCCAGTGGACTAGACACAGGTTGATTCTCATAAAAGAGAAGGTGGAGGGCTGTAGTCCACCTCCTAAACAAACAGACACTCAGACAAAAAACTTCCCTTGACCAGGAAATATTTCAAACAGACGTTGCATAGAAAAAAGAAAAAAAACGACACACCGGTAGATGTCTGAACGCACAGGTGTGTGTCAGTTTGAGTTAAGGTCATGGGTTGTATGTATTTAAACTACATCCAGTTGAACCAGTCTGGTTGCTTTACAGGTGTATGAAGTATCTGTAGATAAGATGTGTGTGTAATAGTTCATGGACGAATTCATTTTAGGGGTAGCCAAAAAAACCTTCCTGTTCATCTACTGTACTAAACCTTCCTGTTCATCTACTGTACTATACTTACCTGATGCTTGACATATTTTCATGTGTTCATCATTACAAGTAAAGTTGCATACATGTCAAGACAGGCATGTTATATTCTGTCTCACCACTGTACATTCCTGTTTCCATCCTTATCTATCAAATACTGTCTAAAATTCTCAGAGGAAGAGATTCCCGGTGATCAAAGTGAGGACAAACGCCTTGGGTGAGATGATGACTTTCAGGCTCTTGATCAATCAGCCTCAATGCATTGTGATCATTCAATCTAGCCAATCACAGGGCTGAAGAAACACAGGCATGGGTTGCACAAAAGGTATACAGCCCCTCCGTCATTGCACGTCTTACTTCACTTCATAGAGTTTCGCCTCAGCCCATATTTGGTCAGGTTTCTAGATAAGCCAGTTTCTCTTTCCTTCCTCTTTTTATGTTGATTAGATACCAGGAAGGCCTCCTGTGTTAAATGCACAGTGTGCTTACTGATTAACTACCTGTGAGAGAGCAGAGGTGGGTCCGGGGCTGGATCAATTCCACACATACACACACTTATGTCTTTTCTACCAGATGGCTGAACGGTTAGGGAGTCGACTATTAATCAGAAGGTTGTTGGTTCGATTCCCGGCCGTGCAAAATAACATTGTGTCCTTGGGCAAGGCACTTCACCCTACTTGCCTCGGGGAGAATGTCCCTGTACTTACTGTAAGTCGCTCTGGATAAGAGCGTCTGCTAAATGACTAAATGTAAATGTTCTACCCAAGAAACCTTGTTGTTAAGGTGATGACACAGCAGTACAGTAGACCGGGTTCAGAAACATCAACAAAGTAAACTTTCAAATTCCAGTATAATCAATTTTAATGATAGTGCAAGAACAATGTCCATCCCTCGAATGTTATTGCATTGGCTAGCTGGCTTATGTGTTTTATAATTATATCACATCTATACTGAACTCAAATTTTATATGAGCGCACAGACAAAAAACTCATAATTCCAATCAGTTAAAGGTCAACATTCATTAAAGTCAAGCAGAGTTTTTGCGTCAGGTGTAGTGAGGGGCAACCAGGTTTTCAGGCAATGTTTTGAAGAGAGAGGGAATACAAATGACTGACTGTAGGAGTCAAGGACCCAGCTCATACTGTGTGATTGGTCTGAACATGGAGACAAGGTATTTACAAGTGTTGCAGTGGAACAATGGTTACCTTTGTTAATGCTGGCAGATACACAGCGTCGACAGGAGGAGTCTGGATAAAGGCCAGACGAAAGTGAACAGATTGGACAGAAACCTACAGCCAGAGGGAAAGGGGACAGTTTTTGAAAAGATTTTGCAAACCTGCATTTAAATCAGTTTCTTGATGGAGCCTGCAATATGTAATTGTCAGCTGCATCTCTTTTAAAACCTATCTGTTAGATAAACAGGCAGGGGATCTGTCAATCACAGCCTTCCGGTGTGTCATCTGTTAAGCATGTTAAGGTGTTGAAATGAAGCAGAGTCTGTCAGGTGGGTTGGATAGCAATGTATTAACAGCCAGATGATGTCACTCACCACAGAACTAACAAGCATACCACTACAGTCTTGAAATAGCCCCAGTAAAAAACAAAGAAACCTGCCTCTATAAAATAGTTGTATTGTGTGCACAAAGCTTTTATAGGATCGAAGTTCACCATTGGGTTAACCAAGTTGAATCTGAGTCGATAGTAATTTGACAGGTCAACTAGCAACCAAGTACATAAAACATGAATAATACTGATGTGGAATGACAACTGAAGCTGATTTTGACATCACGTGTTATTGATCTCGTCAACCCCAATCAATTACAAGGCACAATATTTTGCCTCCTTTGTAAATCCCTGGGAGCAATTCAGGTCAAATGTACAGAAGTGTCATGCCATGTCAGACTTGTACCCACACTCCACAGCACCAACCAGCAAGATTGCATTTCCAGTCTTAAATATTACAGTCATGTCAGTTAGAGTTCTTGTGTTTGATGGCTTACAGACACTATAAGATTGGCATGCAGACTAGCATAGCCCTGCAGTGCTCTCTCACACATCACCGTTTTTTTTTTAACAGCCCCCCTTGACCCTCTTGTTATCTGGCCAATCTGGCCTGGTCACATTCCAGCCATCATTTAAGCAACCCTGGAACTCCAGATCTGACAGCTAGCCATCATGTGAGGATGTGCCTTCGATATAAACTGTGATTAAATGTTTTAAAGGGTTTGTTTTCTACTTCTTTGTGGAGATTTTGTATCTGACTAGGATGGGTTTTATTCAAAATATAATCACTTCACTAATCAATGAAAGAGGAGAACACAAACATTGCAAATCAGGGTTGAGGAGGGGAGAAGAAATTAGTGTGAAATGTTAATGAATTCAAATGGGAACATCTGGTTGATAATTAACGACTCTCGGCTAGATGGCAGGATGACTGAAACTACACCAGAGTTAACGATGCCAAAACCAACTGTTTTAACAAACAAGAACAAATGCCAGCTTCCGAAAGGTATGTGTAGAACAGCACAAATCAAACTGTGTTGATCACAACATGGTATAGTATTTACTGCCCTGTGGGTCTAAAAATGTGTTGTATATGTGTAAAAAGTGTGTGGAATACATAGTGACAAAGTAGCTATAATTTATGTCAGTCAAAACAGATTGTTTTAACAGCAAGCCACAAAGTCATTCTGAAGACAAGTCCTCTAAGAAAGATGTTTTAGTCTCCTCTCTTTGATTTGCAGGCCAACTTTACCTCCCTGTGCTGAAAGGTCAACGTGAGCCGGGGTTTTAGTGGGCATCCATCACAGAACCCCCCCCTCCCCCATCAGAGGCCATGCCCTGACCAGGCTGGCTGCAATCCACCACTGTCACTAGTCAAACACATTCTCATAAATTCCACTACGCCCCCATTCATTCCACCCATTTGGAAGTCTCTCTAACACCCCTTTCCGTTTGCTTCTTGGTTTAGACAGGGTGTGATGTATGGTGTGGTCTTGCATCTCCACTTGAACAAATATTGACATCAATGGGTTGTGGTGGTGTCTTTCTGATTGAATTGTTGATCAGACTGATCTACAGTGTCTTTCTCATCCTCATGAGGTAACAAAAAGAAACAACACAAATGTCATTCATTCTTTCCTTTATTTGTAATCCCTGCCCCCTGACTGATGCTGTTGGTAGCTAGGTCCTCACGTGGCCCCGCCTTCTGCTTAACCAGTTTCTGCTCAACCAGTTTGGCCTCCCACCCTGTTTACCCTATAAAACATGTTTCCGTAGCACCTGTGGCTCAGTTAGTCCCAGAGCTGACACACCTGACAGCCATTCAAAGTGTCTCAACTATTCTTTGCCGTATCAGAGAATTCAACCGCAAAGTCCACTCATGTCGTCTGACCAGGATAGCTGCTACCTGTGTAAAGAGTACCTCAGGGATCCAGTGTCCATTCCCTGTGGACACATATTCTGCACCATCTGCCTCAAGACCTACTGGGACCATGCGGATCACTCAGGATCCTACAACTGCCCCGAGTGCAGGGTCACCTACAACAAGAGGCCCACCCCGCGACGGATCGGGGGATCCCGACGCACCGGCACAACCCGGACCACCGAGTCCTTCCCTCCCCCTCCTCCATCCCCGGACTACCAGCTTGCGGGACCCCAGGACGTGGGCTGTGATATTTGTGTTGGCAAGAAGCACAAGGCCATCAAGTCCTGTCTGATGTGCCTGGCCTCCTACTGTGAGAAGCACCTGAAGCCCCACTTTGAGTCAGCCACCTTCAAGAGGCACAAGCTGGTGGATGAGATCGGCCACCTGGACAGGCAGATCTGTCCCCAGCACCAGAAGGGCCTGGAGCTGTTCTGCCGCACTGACCAGATGTGCATCTGTGTGCTGTGCACGGTTAAGGAGCACAAAGGTCATGACATGGTCTCTGCAGAACAGGAGAGGTCAGACGAACAGGTAAATATGTTTGTACCTTACTTCATGAGGATTAATGATGTAAAGTGCTGAGGATTCTATCATTCTTATCATGCAGTGATAGGACAACTTTATAACAGTACATAGGCCTTGTTTCTTTTGGTCAGCCGATTAGGGCTATTTGGTCCTTGCAGTTCTTTGTTTACTCTGGGTATTCAACCTGTAGTTTTGTGTCAGGTCATAATGAATGAGTATAAGGGTGTGTGAGCCAAGCCCCTAAAACAATCCCTCAAACCGTCAGGTGATCCGCCCATGTCAGAGTAATCAGGCGACGGTTGAAGTGTTGCAACTTGTCTATTCACAGCTCTTGTTCAGTGTCAGTTTACTGATTGGTCATGATGTTTGTGCAGGTTACTGTCACTGTATCATGTGGTGCTAGTGCCCCCTAGCACATGAACAAATGAGGTATTAAGTAATATTACAGTCAAAGAAAAGCTTCAGTGCACATTTTTTTTAACCAGTCAAATAAATGTTATCGACATCCTCTAACTTTTATTCTCTCCATAGCAACGGTTGGGAGCCACTCAGGCTGAGATCCAGGAGAAGATCCATGATAGGCTCAAGCAGATGGAGGAACTGAAACATGCAGTGGACTCACTCAAGGTTCAGAACACTCCTATTGGTCAATCCACTCAAATGATGAGTTGATCATACCGACAGTTTCCCTCAAACTCCCTATCAATCATGCCATTGTTTGTGATGCAACGCATCCAGTATGCAAAGCAGAAGAACAACATTCTAATGTGTGTGTGTGTCCCCTCCAGACCTCAGCCCAGATGGCCATGAAAGAGTGTGAGAAGCTGTTCGGGGACATGCTGCGCTCCATCGATAGGATGCAGCAGGAGATGATCAAGCTGATCTCCTCCAATAAGAAGGCAGCGCTGAACAACGCCGAGGGCCACATGGACCGTCTGAACCACGAGATCGAAGACCTGAAAAGGAGAGACAACGAGATCACCCAGCTCTCCCGCACTGAAGACCACATCCACTTCATCCAGGTAACTAAGCAGCGGACTAGAAGCTTCCACCATCCGTGACACCGTTACAAATCAAAGTGAAATACTCAACAAAAAATCGATTCAGGCTCTCATCTGTGCTGTTCCCTTCTCGGTTTGCAGAGTTACCACATGTTGATTGCCCAGAACGAGGCCGAGGAGCTGCCCTCTGTCACGGTGAACCCCTACTTCTCCTTTGGGCCTGTGAGCAAGGCTGTCTCTGAGATGAAGCAGCACCTTCACGAGTTCAGCAACGACGAGCTGGTCAAAGTAGCTCAGATCGGTGAGTCACTGACAGAGTATTTGAGTCAGGAATATGCAGCTACGGAAATGATCACATTCTCAGTGTTGACATGTATCCTTAACCACTGCCTGACCACCATTTTTTTCAGTGAACAAAATGCCTTTCTGCCAGCTGGATGATGCCAAAAGAAAACAATCAATAAAAGGTGAGAATCCCCCCAAATCTCTAACCTCCTACTTTTAAAGTCAAGACTGTTTGAACAGCCGTAGTCCAGAATACTAACCCACAGATAAGCTCACAATATTTTTGTGTGTTTCCCAATAAGAAAGATTTTGAATTAGGTTATGGGTACCAACATTTGAAGAAAGCACATGGGTATTTGAGCAGTAGTGCTTTTCTTTTGTACTCTGCATTGCATAAAAAATATGACCATCTGGAATTCAGTTTGTTTAGTTAAGTGGCCTGTGCACCTTCAGGGCATTTCGGGGTCACATAATAGCTCAAGTGGTTCTCATGTTTATTTTAGCGGACAATTCTTAGAATGCCAAACACCATGCAGTTTAACACAATGATAGTCTTCAATGCAGGATTTCCGTAGGATATCCGTGAACACAAAAGTTACAAGTCACACCTCAAACTACCAGCCAAGTTTACATTATGTTACATTTTAAATACACACAATTATTGGAAGAGACCATAAGTATTTCCCTCCATGCAATGTTTTGTTTGTACCATCATTGATTTTTGTGCGTCATATTTTCCGTCTTCATAGCTGAAACTGCTGAGGTTGACATGATGTACAGAACACCAACCCAGGAACCCAAGAGCAGAGAGGACTTCATGAAATGTGAGTCTGAATTTCACACAGTGGTTTGTCTATGTTCAAACAGAACAGGATAGTACTGTACTCTCCCTTACAATCACAATCACAGACATCTAATTCTCATGAGGTTTATTCTTTAGCCCATGCGGTTTACTAATACATTTGAAAATCTGTTATGTCAGCTAAATCAGTGACATTGTTGGACCAGTAAGGTAGTGTTTTGAAACAGTAGCTGGCACTCAGTGTTAATAGAAACTATTTGGAAAGGGAGTAGTCTCACTACATTCCATAAATACAAGGTTTGTATCGAGCATGCTCATAGAACCCACAGGTTGACTATCATGCATAGGAGTAGATTTGTGTTAAGGGTGTAGTAAGAGTTACAGTATGTGTTATTACATATGCCGAATAACTGTCTAATCTGTCTAAAATAACTTTCAGCAACACAATTGTGGAAAACAACAACAAACACAAAACAAAGAAATATCTCATAGTCTCATACAGTTGTGTGAAAAAACATGTCTTCAGAGCCTTTGACCAGAGCAAGCAATGTTGAAAAACAAACATAGGAACACTGTGAATGCATAAAGAGCATAATATAAGTAAAGTTCTGTTTGTGAAAGTCACAAGCAGTCTCTGACACCTCTGGCATTCCAGATACTAAACCTGCTCGCTCTAGCCGTGGTTACCGGTCCAACCGACTGTGACCTGGTGAGGTGGAGGGCAGGCGCACATCAGGAAAGCCAGGTGACTTTTAACCCCTGAGCTTCATTGGCATGCTGGTGTACACACCTGCAGAGCTACTTGTTAAACCCGTAACATGGTGAAACCCCCAGGAGGCATTGGTTACTTGAATGACTGCCACAGTATTTATGGACTTGCAGTCATTTGAATATCCACTTCTCTTGGTGATAAAAGGGTACGAAAATGGGTGTGATGTCCTCTCCTTTCACTAATAATCGGTAGTGGTGAAACTTAATCATTCACATTCAGTCACGATGGGCTTTGTGTATTGATAGCTGCCCTTGCTACTGTACTGAAAACAACTAAATCACATGGCTTTGCTTCTCCTCAGATGCCTGTCCGCTGACATTGGACTCCAACACAGCCTACCAACAACTTTATCTGTCTAGAGGGAACAGGAAGGCCGCCTTGAAGAGAGACCCCCAGTCCTACAGTGACAGTGCGGCCAGGTTTGACTGTCTGCCCCAAGTCCTGTGTAAGGAGCCCCTGTCCGGAGGCTGCTACTACTGGGAGGTGGATTGGAGTGGAGAGGGGGCCTCCGTCGGTGTCACCTACAAGGGCATCAAGAGGACCGGCTATGGGGACAGCTGTCGAATTGGGTACAACCGCAAGTCCTGGAGTCTCTTCTGCTCTGACTCGAGCTACTCGGTCCGCCACAGCAAGGACCAGATGGAGATCAACGCGCCCTACTCCTCTCGTATCGGGGTGTTCCTGGACCACACTGGAGGCACCCTGTCCTTCTACAGCGTAGGAGAAACCATGACCCTCATCCACCGCTTCAGTGCCTCTTTCAGTGAAGCTGTTTATCCAGGCTTCTGGGTCTGGTATGAGTCTTCCATTACCATCTGCCAATTGTAAAAACATGCTATACTATAACAATGAGAAATGTGAATCTGTAATTCCGTTTTTTGTGCAACCATAACTTTTATATCGCCACTCATACTGTAGAATGATGACATGGGATTATATTGTGGGAAATATATACTTTGTATACAGTGTTTAGGCAAATACATTATGATGATTCTGTTAGATGTGTAAGGGAAATTAAAATCTATTGTGCACATGCATTTTGTGATTGATTTGGGAATAGATGCTTGCTAATGATAAACAGATCAGTATGTGAAATAAAAACAAAAATGCTATTGTTTGCACTTTGTTTTATATATGACTATATTTCATATCAATAAAATGATGTAAAAAAAAAGAAAGGATTATGCACAAGTTAAATTATTACAGGACATCTACTGACGAAGGAAAGGCACACGCACACAGGGGTGGTTGGGTCCGTAAGTACAGAGAAGTTTGATCAGGGCGACCTCTGCTGATACGACGCTGTGACTACGCACACCTTATGCTTTCTGTTCATGCTAGATGTGCAGGCTGTTTTTAAACGATCTTTCTCAGTTTCTATCCTACTCCTTCCATCCTGTTATCTATTTATTCCCAATGACATACAATTGCTCAGCTTCACACGCTCTCACTATCATTGGTATTCCATAGCCACATTTTATTACCACTTCATTTTCTCGTTCTCTTCAAAAACACAAATGTAGAGTATAAACAGTACTTTTTATCAACATTTTAATTCGCTGCATCTGCTACAGTAAATCAGTTGTTTGGGGGAACGCTGCTCAATGGTTGGTGTTTCACATCGGACACATTAACATTGCGCCTGTGCTGAAACTAGCGCCGCATTTTCTCAAACATGGCAGCACAGGTCAGTAGCATGAATCATGGTGTAAAATGATTATATTTCTAAATGACCTATGGTTTTATTCATTGGCGATTCAGTGTAAAACACAATTGACAGTAACGCTTGAAATTTTTGAATTTGTGTAAACTTAGGTTGAAACATAAAAGTGAAAAAGACCGCAATCAATGAAAAGCCGGCTAACAACATTGCTAACGCGCATGCTAGACTAGCTAGCGTGCCTGTACGTAGTTAGCCGTTCTGTCTTTGCTAGATTTTGTGTGCGTTTTATCACTTGTATATATTATGATCTTAGACTGAACATTACATTTCAATGGGGTGCATAATAGATAGTTTGCTTAATGTTTGTTTGTTTTGGGTAGCTGGTCAGTGTAGAAGCTTATCGTTATCACTATGGCAACCTAGTGTTTGACTGGGTAATTGTAAAACTGTTAACTAAACGAACAATTCAACCAAATAGATGGCGGCTACGAAGGTACCAGAGGTCCGTGACATTACAAGGATTGAGAGAATTGGTACGTTCTTGTGGTGATAATTTCCCCCCTAATTTTATAAACGCTCATAGCGTTAGATGTATCTTTATCCCTTCCTACTACTGTGAGTTTTTGGCTGTTCAATTTCCGAGCTGCTCTCAGATGATGTGTGATTTTCAGTGTTGCCTGTATTTTTGTTCAGGTGCTCATTCGCACATTCGCGGCCTTGGTTTGGATGATGCATTGGAACCTCGACAGGTAAACTCTGTCCAGCTTGAACTGCACCCTCCATACATCTCCTCTACCTGCCAGTGATGCCCCACCTGTCTGACCTCCGCTGAACGACTTTTCACCCTCTCTCCCCCTCCTGGCAGGTGTCCCAGGGGATGGTTGGCCAGCTGGCATCTCGGCGGGCGGCTGGACTCATCCTGGAAATGATCAAAGATGGCCATATCGCTGGCAGGGCTGTGCTGATCGCTGGCCAACCTGGCACTGGGAAAACTGCCATTGCCATGGGTATATCTCATATTATTACATCTGCCGTCTTCTGGCACTTATGTTATAAGCTTAGGGTATTTCAAGCCAAGATTCTACCTTTGATTCACTGGCTGTGACTGTTATATTGAGATATGTATTCTGTACGTGTTGGTTTTCCGTCAAGGCATTGCCCAGTCTCTCGGCCCTGACACGCCCTTCACAGCGATGGCGGGGAGTGAGATCTTCTCTCTGGAAATGAGCAAGACGGAGGCCCTCAGCCAGGCCTTCAGAAAAGCCATGGGAGTAAGGATCAAGTGAGTGTTCCAAACGTCTGCTTACGTCCATGCTCTTCTCTTCTCCGCCCCGTCTGACCTGATGTCGATGACGTGCGTCTTGCAGGGAGGAGACTGAGATCATCGAGGGTGAGGTCGTGGAGATCCAGATCGATAGGCCAGCCACTGGGACGGTTGGTTGCAACTCAGCTTGATTTTTATTCAGTCTGCCTGCCACCCTCCTCCATATCCCAGTCATAAGGCTGTACGCTTCAGTAATGGGATGCTGGATTAATGGGTTTGGACTTCTGAGGGCTTTAATAATCCATCACAGATATCCCTTAATGAAAAGAAGAAAACTGCCTATCAAATACTAATTTGTTACTTTCATTTAGCAACAGACTGCTTATTACAGATACTTATCAGAGTGAAAGGAAATTAATTTTGTGGCAGTAACAATTTAATATCTTACCCGAACTTTGCTTTGCTCCCTGTTGACTAGAGACTGGAGACAGTTTAATAACAAGAGTGGGATACTTTGGCAGAGTTTTAAAAGCAATTCAATCCACTGTGCGGATGTGCTAGATTCATCACACATCAGTAAGGTAGCTACCTCTCTGGTCGGTTGTGTACAAACTCCTGGTGTTTGTGTGGCAGGGCGCCAAGGTGGGCAAGCTGACTCTGAAGACCACGGAGATGGAGACCATCTACGACCTGGGCAGCAAGATGATCGAGAGCCTGACTAAAGAGCGGGTTCAGGCTGGGTGAGTTTTGGGGGGCAGATGGGGGTTACCATGCCGGATTCTAACACTGAGTCACATGTGTCTATCTGAAGAAGTCTAACTGTGTGTGGTCTTCCTCAGGGATGTGATCACCATAGACAAAGCCACTGGGAAGATCAGCAAGCTGGGTCGCTCCTTCACCAGAGCCAGGGACTACGATGCCATGGGAGCACAGGTGCATCCTGGTCTTAAAAATGACAGTTTCACACAATGGTTGCTAATGGGCGGGTGTTGCATGACACGGTGACGCCACACCTCAATCTAACTTTCTCCCGCCTTTTGCGACTTTAGACGCAGTTTGTTCAGTGTCCAGAGGGGGAGCTGCAGAAGAGGAAGGAGGTGGTCCACACGGTGTCCCTCCACGAGATCGACGTCATTAACAGCCGCACGCAGGGCTTCCTGGCCCTGTTCTCCGGGGACACTGGAGAGATCAAGTCTGAGGTCCGGGAGCAGATCAACGCCAAGGTCTCCGAATGGAGGGAGGAAGGCAAGGCCGAGATCATTCCAGGGGTAGGTACCTCGAGAAGGATCCTCTACGGACCTGCTCCATAGGATGTTCAAAGCGTCCTACCGTAGAACTGAATGGGGTTTCCCCCGGGGCTTCCAGGTGCTGTTCATTGACGAGGTGCACATGCTGGACATGGAGTGCTTCTCCTATCTGAACCGGGCCCTGGAAAGTGACCTGTCCCCTGTCCTCATCATGGCCACCAACAGAGGCATCACCCGGTACGGTCCGCCTCGGCATCCTTCCCCTCTCTAACGTTCTCTGTGCTCCCAGCGCCTTTTTCTCACCTCCTCCCTCTCTCTGTCTCTCTGTCTCTCCCTGTTCTCCCCCAGTATCCGGGGCACCAACTACCAGAGCCCCCACGGGATCCCCATAGATCTGCTGGACCGCCTGCTCATCATCGCCACCTCCCCCTACACAGAGAAGGAGACCCGGCAGATCCTCAAGATCCGGTAAGCACCCTCCCCCAGACTGGAGGAGTACTCACCACCTCACCACCACACCATCTCCACCACCACACCATCTCCACCACCATCACCACACCACACCATCTCCATCCCCACACCATCTCCATCCCCACACCATTTCCACCACCTCATGACAGAGGTTCCCGTGTGCAGGTGTGAGGAGGAGGACGTGGAGCTGAGCGAGGAGGCTCACACGGTCTTGACCCGCATTGGCCAGGAGACGTCTCTCCGCTACGCCATCCAGCTCATCAGCACAGCCGGCCTGGTGTGCCGCAAACGCAGGGTGAGACTGGAGGCCGGAATTCAGCTGCAGCAACTATCCACAGGAATGACTTCATACAGCCTGAGCTGCTGTCATTCTGTCCATGAGTAGCTTGTCCTCAAAGACACAATGATTCACAGCTGGTTAAATAGATTGGTCCGATACTTGAAATTGAATCTAGAAACCTAGGATCTATTGATGGTCACCTGTCTATGCCATTAGAATTGCATCGTTATAGTGAGTTGTTGTTGCTTGTCTCAGGGCACCGAGGTGCAGGTAGAAGACATTAAGAGGGTCTACTCTCTCTTCCTGGACGAGTCGAGATCCTCCCAGTACATGAAGGAATACCAGGACTCCTTCCTGTTCAACGAAGCACGTAAGTCTCTGTTCATCCGGCTTTACTGCAGTAGAATCACTTTACTGCATTCCTGAGGGAGAGGCCTCCTCCATTCTGTACGGAAACCCCCCAGAATCCTCCTTTGCATGCGTTAAGGATATAAACATGTCACGTCCATGT
Organism: Osmerus mordax; assembly: GCF_038355195.1. NCBI lineage: Eukaryota > Metazoa > Chordata > Actinopteri > Osmeriformes > Osmeridae > Osmerus > Osmerus mordax. The sequence continues at coordinate 9,147,966 of NC_090068.1, forward strand.
ATTAACAGGTGTGTATGTGTTGGTGAGGGGGTTGGCGTGACTGACTTCTCTCCTTGTGTGTGCAGAAGCCCCTCAGATGGATACGTCTTCATGAAGACGGCTGGCAGTGTTTCTGTTCTCCTGTCGACTTGTTCTGTTCCTGCCTTCCACCATGTTTCCCATTGAGGCCTTCCTGCTGGAATATCCATTCCTTTCCTCATGTCTTGGATAATCTTTAAAAAAAAATATTAGAAGCTGTTTATTTTTATTGTCTAAGTACATTAAACATTTGTTTTCATTACACTTTCACTGGAATGTTTATTTTCTTTTTTTCTCCTCAAATTTTCATTCATGTTACATTTGAAGTTTGTTAATCATCCTGTTAAACTGTTGAAGGTCAAATGTCATTTGGGTTGACTTATAAATTCAAATGAGAATTTCTCAATTGAGCCACACAATGAACTTTTATATAAGTGTAGAGCGTTTTCCTCAAAGTGAAATAAAGGTGATCTTGAAGATCAGAAGTCTCTTCTCTTTGTAGTGTAAGCGTCTGTAATGTAACTGCAGGACCACTAGAGGGCACTTTAGAGCTACGTTTTGACCTCAACCTTCAAATGAGACCAGTCTAATTACCAAGCCCACCTTGATTGCATTGTGGCAAGTTAAGTGTCTTGCATATACTGATATGGTTTTGGAGAGCCATTCATCATGACTCATGCAAATGTACTAAGATCCTGTTGGATCAGTACAAAGACTTCAATGTGCCTGGGTAAGGAAGGAGACACTGCCTGCATGACTGGCTGCTGCTGTAATAGTAAGGAGCCAGTGTGTTAAAAAATAACAAAGGGGAACAAAGACCCAGACTGCTTTTTAGCAAAAAGAGGAATTGGGCAAAGAGATAATCCTTGATCCCACAGACACCCAGGCAGGCAGGAAAGCGGAGGAGAGACTGAGGGATTTCTATCGCTGGGAAGTGACTAGATATGTGGAGGGGGCCTTGGATGAGATTGGGCAGGGAGAAGAGAGCAGGAGAAGGAGACTTAATGGGGGCTGTGGGTGTGTGTTTGCGTGTGTGTGTTAGATTTCCCCAGTGTCTCTTAGATAAGAGTGCAACTCTAAACCAACCATTAACGTTCCAGAGGTAATGGCTCAGAAATGAATGGAAACGATGGGAATGATTTACTGTGGATCTGCAGGGGATGATTGTCGTTGTTACACCTTCCATTATCAATGATATTGTGGAATGCATAACAGTGTGTTTAACTTTCAAGTAAATACTGCATTATTAATTCCTCTGCATGGAGGCAATCATCATAATCAAACTGGCATTAAAATGCCTATTGAAGTTATCTGTTCTCAAACATACTGTGGTTTTCATCCATGCATTATTGAAGAACCTCATCTAATAACAATTAAGCATAATCATTTATCCTGTGGTGAGAGTGAAGCTGTACAGACCCACAGAGCTGTCCATGGGGCCGGCCCAGCAGATTGCTGGTTCCTCCCACGTGGAGATGAATATTTCATGTTTCTTTACCGTGCGAGGGAGTTATGCGTGGATTACCCTGCTGTCCACATCCCGTAAATCCTCCTTCCCACAATGCCTCAGTGGGCTGCTGCCTCCCACCAATCTGCTGCCAGGATTTAGAATGGCAGTCACTTCATTTGGATCAATTGGGAATGGGTGTGCACGCGTGTGTATGTGTGGCGGGGCCCTGGGATGGGGGACATTGAGAATCTGGAGGATTGTGTGCTTGTGCAGAATCGCTCCTCATGTAGGCAGGCATCGTGGCTGTTAGGCAACTGTACTGTCAGAGAACCGTGTACACAGTGATGATTGTAGAGAAGCGGGTGTCTCACCAAAGCATGACCGGAAAGGAGACAACCCAGCAATGTATCTGGCAGTAGCAGCATCTCTTTGTCTCTTTGTCTCTTTGTGTGTGTGTGTGTGTGTGTGTATGTGTGTGTGTGTGTGTGTGTGTGAGTGTGCGGAGGACCAGACGTGTGTGAGGCGGTTCACGGCTTTGCTGCTGACTCTGGACTGATCTGCCCATATGTCTCTGGAGTGTTTAACAGCCTTTAGGATCTCTGTGCCTCCCTCCGTAGCTGCCTCAATCCTCTGTTGTATACACCAGGCTTATTAAGGAAGGAATGGTCAGAACACATCTAGCTTCAGAACGTCCCGTCTTCATACCAGCCGGGAACTCTGGGTATATTCGGGGGGAAGTTCCCTCCGCCCCCCCCCCCCCCCCCCCCCCCCAGGGCTGGTCCTGGCCCAGACCTGCTATGTTTAGCCCAGCCCCGGCCCACGAGGCCTGTGGGGTCCAGGTGTTTGTAGATAGATATATGCTGTGGCGACCACAATATTTATCCTGCTGCTGCCGACTATGTTGTTGTCAAAGAGGAGGTGCAAGTTTTATTTTTAGTGTGGGAAAGCAAACAGAAACACCGATTTGGTGTGTTAAAGTCAGGACTGTACGTCCATCTGTGGCTGTACCCATCTGTTTTGCCATGCAGTGCTAACGAGGCCCTTTCGTTCATCACACAGCACGCTCTGAGAACCTGTGGCCATGAGACGTCTGAGTGGGACTTCCATAGAGGGGTGGGGCGTGGCTCTTTGTCACGGTAAGGCCCTCGGGCCTCTTGTTTCGCCGACATCCCTCTACCTGAGCTCGGATCAAAAGGAGAGAGGGATGAGGATGAACTCAGAACGCGGGAGGAGAGACACGCCCACTCTCTCTTGTGAAATCCTTTGCTCACGTCTCCATATCCACTCCCACTCAAAGCCTTCACACCTGCACACTTGACTGGAGCACATTTGTCTTTGTCTTGGTTCTCTGTAAGGAATCCTTGTCGTATCAGGGGAGTACTGCCAGTATCTACATACTGCCAGAAAAATCTGAGGTGTTGGAGATATCGGAGCAACAGGGAAACTTCTGTTTCTTTCAGAGTTATTTGTTTGCCTGCAACATGTTTCCGTTAACTTTTTTTTTTTACGCTTGTCCTACCTTTCCTGTCAAACAGTGGTAACATTCATCCCAGTCCCTCTCAGCCGCTCTCTACAGACATTTCTGTGTAGATGGGGTTTAACATGATCCTCTGTCACATCGCATACTGCCCCCTGCAGGTGAACCCAGACTGCGGCCTGCTGCTTGGTCAGCCCCCAGGGCCCAGTGAGTGGACCCTCATCCTGTCACAAAGAGACAACAAGCCACAATGGTTTTTATTAGCCTGGTTTAGACCTGTGGAAGCACTAAGTCCGGGACAGTCGCCGTGTTATCAATACTCGGGTCACAGGTCAACAGCCACACAGCCTAAAAAGACAACGTTTTCATCATACATTTCATTAGTTAAATGTGTTGCCACTAGAATCAATTATGCAGTCATAAAAGGAAATGGATGTATCGATTTGAAATGTGCCCAACTGCAGATAATTAAACAGGGGTGTACAGACAGGGACATCTTGATCTTCTCCTCCATCTCCAGCCCCAGGAGGCTGGTCAGCGAGGGGCATGGGGTCTCTGCGTCACCTGTCTGGGCTTGGTTCTGATCAGCAGAGCACCAGAGGGGCCTCCCAGTGAGAGCACCGCGGTGCTGTTGTAGTGCTATTGTAGTGTAATGGCTCTCAAGCTTATGACTCTCTCTGTTCTTCAGAATCCCAGCAGGAGAGCTCATCCCATCAGGACTACAGCTGCTTCGTGCCTGGGTCCTACTGTTCCCAGCAGCCTCTTCTGCAACTGGATTTTATGAAGTTTTTCTGCCTGGGGCTTACACTACTAACAATTCTGATATCAGCACGTGTCCCGTACTGTACACATCTGGTATTAAATCTATTTCAGGAAAGTGTTTCTGTGTGCACATTGTGGTACATTTACAGTAGTTGAGAGTAATTTGTCTCTAGAAGTTTGACAATGTTCTGTATGCGTGTAGATATATCTATTTTCCTTCTCTCTGTGCTCATTTGCGGGGTCAAGGAGAGAGGGAGAGCAGAGGAGAGGAGAAGGGAGTATCGAAGGGAACTCTAAATGTGGCACGTGTGGCCTCTTCAGACCCTGGACCCTACGAGTTGAACTCGGCTCAGCTTAAAGCCTAGAAAAACAATCGCTAATGCCTTGTGTAAACAGTGAGGAGTGGGCCATTTGGCAGAGAGCAAGACCGTGAAAGTGCTGTTTGTGTGTATGCGTGTTTGTGTGTGTATCTGTGTGTGTCAAGCAGAGAGAGTGAGACAGAGATCTCCTTTGATGGAACAAGTGCAAACCTTTGCGTGTCACGAACAGAGAGACTTCTGTTTCCTCAAGTGCTTTGCCCTCGGTCAGTAACAGACAGGAGGGAAAGTCCTCCAGCGGAGGTTCAGTCGTGTTCCAGTATCCGCTTCCTGTTGATCATTCCTTGACCATTAGAGTAATGGTCAAGGAATGATCAAGGGCAGAATTAATCTAACTTGACCAAACCAAAATAACTGTCAATAATACAATCATTTTTGTGTTACTTTAACTGAAGCTCACAATACTGGTGTGGAAGTGTGTTGCTCCCTGTTTGCAAGTCTCACATGGTTAGCTGGGGAGAATTATATAAACCAGGTAAGTAAACTCAGCCATTCCGTTTAATTATGAGTCTGTGACAGTTCACCAACGCCTAACAGTTTGAGACAGACAAAAGCTGTGTTGTATTTTAGAAAAAGGAGGAAGTCATTTCTCATGGAATTCCCTGGCTTAGGAAAGACTGAGGCTATGTCTTTAACAGCTAATGTGATGTCTGCCTAGACGTATCTGTCTGTTGAGCTCCATTTGACTAAGAGGCCTTGTCAATGTGACTTACAGTGGTCGTCTGTCTGGGAGACTGGGAGTGATGGGGACTGCGGGAGCACATGATGAGTGTGGCAGGTGACAGGAAAGGGACTCTGGGTATCGTCAAAACCTGTGCAGCATCAAGGCATTACTGAAGAATTTGAATAATTGTGTTTGGGCTCCATTTGTGCATATGTTTTAATGACTGTGGTGCTGCAAGATGGAGACCCAACCCCCCAAGCCCTAAACTCAGACTACTCCATCCCGATGGAAACTTTTGCAGTTTTATTAATAGAATACTAAAATGTTACATGATAAACAAATACAGCTCTGGGGACAGTCATTACAGAGCTGTGATTGGAGGGTTGGGACCACCTAATGGGCTGCTGGCTGACTTCAAAGCCTGGTGGCGCTTCTGTGGGGTTTGAATTATGCATCTGCGCTTGCTGCCTGTGTGCGTAAAATGTGTGCATGTCAATGGAAGTCTGTGTGTGTGTCTATGTGTTTCTGTACGGGCCCAACAAGGTGGTTCATGTTGACTCCTGAGCTGTTGGTGTGTGTGGTGTATCAGCCAAGGCCCTGTCTGCACGAAAGCATCTGTGTGCTCATGTGTCTCGCACACGCGTGTTCTCCCAGCCTGTGGGAACACGGGCCGCGTCTCACGTGCGAAGGCGTCGCGTGTGCGGAGCGGCGCGCTGCGCAGCGGAGCGTGCGTGGGGAGGGGAGCAGGGATAGGGTAATGAATGAAGTGGCTCTGGGAGTGAATGGAAGCAGAAGAGCAGCCTACTGGCTTGTGTGTACACAGCTCCTCACAAAGGAGCAGCAGCCCCGCTCGTTACTGAGATTATCATCCAGCGTGGCGCTGGCGTGTGCAAGACTCCTCAGCCCAAAGGCTACACACACACACATGCACACCTACCCACACATGCAAATGCACACACACACACACATGCACACCTACCCACACATGCAAATGCACACACACACATATGCACACCTACCCACACATGCAAATGCACACACAAACACATATGCACACCTACCCACACATGCAAATGCACACACACACTTGCATACACACACATACACACACATACACACATCACACTTGCCTTACCACATTCCTAAGCATATGGACTCTCCCGATTCGGCCTCAGGACATTCTGAGGACACTGGTGCCAAATACGGAGTACCATATTCAATCCAGTCAACCATAACATTTTTGATGATAGATTAGATTACATTTTCTCCACCGAGTCCTGTGTTGCGTATAAAAAGTGATATCACGATTAATCTGCTGTGTCAGTTTGAATTAGAGGGCGGTTAGCAAGCATGCTAATCAAATTACAGTAATTCCAGTCTCAAAAGGACACTGAACGGTCCACTCCTGGTGTCCGTGCTACTGACCACGGAGCGGGGGAACGAGAAGATTCATGTGCAGAGAAGTGCAGAAAAGAAGCCAAGGCATCCTCTCCCTCCCCCTCTCCTTTCCACTTGAGCGGACCCACGAATGGGAAGGCGGACATCTTGTCTCCCCCGCCTCACACGAGCTTCATTAGGAATGCGACAGTGAACTCGAAGATGGGTGGCGGGAGGTGAACGGGAGGCTCATTCATGGCTCATTCACAGATGAAGGCCGGGGCAGGTCTGAGGCTGCTTCGCGCTGCGGTGTTGGTTGTGCGGAGGTCGCCACCTCTCCCTCTGCTCAGGCGCTGGAGCATGCAGGAGCTGGGCGGACCAGAAGGATCATCTGGGCGAGGAGCTCTAACCACAGGGTGAATCTGCTACTTTGTCAGTTTGCATTTGAGTTCCTCCATATGTCATGAACTGAACATCTCCATTTTCTTCTAATGGACTGAAGGCCTGCATAAAATCGAGATTTATTCCCCGTTAAATAAACAGTGGATTTCTTTTTAAGGTCACTAAATCTTCATGATATCACCTCGACTGTCACATGAAATCACCCACAAGGATTGGGTATAAACATAGTTACACACAAACACACACACACACACACACACCTACACACACAAATACAGGGAGTCAGGTGGCTGAGCGGTTAGGGAATCGGGCTAGTAATCTGAAGGTTGCCGGTTCGATTCCCGGCCGTGCAAAATGACTTTGTGTCCTTGGGCAAGGCACTTCACCCTACTTGCCTAGGGGGGAATGTCCCTGTACTTACTGTAAGTCGCTCTGGATAAGAGCGTCTGCTAAATGTACACTCTACTCCGCTCAGGTACACACAAAAAGGCCTTACTGCTCCACCAGTAGAGTGATAGAAGACCGTAGTCACAGTATCTCTCAGCGCTCCCAAGGTGGAGGTTATTTCTAGAGTGTGGAGCAGCATGGAAATGGAGGCAGCAGGAGTGTGCCTGCTCAGATAGGTGAGACATTCACAGCGGAGGTGTGACGGTGGAGTGCAGCTCATACCCAACGATCTGTTAGTGTTCCGTCTTGTGTTCCGCTCCCACCCTTCAGAGAGAGGGTGGGAGCGGGGAGCGGCTCTCCTCTCATCCTCGCGGCCTGATTCCCCTCCTCGCTTCTGTCACCGAATGCTGTGGCAGTGTTGTTTCGTTTTAATAACTACAAGGGTGTAATCACTGCCTGGTCCTTTCTTTTACTCGACTGTGTCAAAGGTGATTTAATCAGACAACATAATCGGGCCCAGTGATGACAGCGTCTGTGCGAGATAACAGGCCACTCAACCTATCCATCTGTCATTAGGAAGAGTCATTAGTTAAGAGTACTTTGTTGTCAAAACTCTGTTATTAGAAGGGTGGGGGTGTAGGGGGGGGTTCAGAAGGGAGTATTCCGTACCCACCTTTTATGGTTGTGTGATGTCCTGCATCACTGTGGAACTAATAGACTGCACCTTTATACCATGAATGTATGGTCCTTGTGTTCAAAATAGTTATGTACTACACAGTATGTGGCCAACATGGAGACTCTAAATTTCATTTTTAGCATGGCATTTGCTTTTATGGCTCCAGTGTGTATCCATGTGGTTGACTGAATCCATCCTGTTTAAAGAGAGACTGTTCCTGAAGCAGTAGAATATTTCGTGTGGTATCACTTGCTCTGTTTACCAAAGTCGTATATGGACGCGGTGCGTGAACAGACACCGCTTCCTGCGTGCGTTGTCAATGGCTTATTCTACATTTCAGTGGAAAAGAACACACATGAGTTTCCACAGAAAGCTGAACACTGTCAGAGGCTCCCTTTTTCCTGCCTCCACCGCGGTCCTTCCTGTCCGCTCCACAACTCTGCTTGTTGACTTTGAAACGGTTTGGTACATCGATCGGGACACTGGTTCCATTGTGGGAAAGAGGGTGTTGTTGGTCATTCTCACCCGTTCTCCTTTGGTTTGGATGGATGCTCCTCTGATCTCCTCAACGGTTCCTGTCGATAATATCAGGAATTCGCCCCCGGACCGTGCCTTTGTGATCAATACCTCCGCCTAAACAGAGGCCTTGCTCTTGAACATCTCAGATCCTCCTCAATTGGAGGGTGTGCGGTACCAGAGCTTTGCACCAGTGCTGTCTAATAAACACAACCATTATCCTCATTAGCTGCCCTGTGGCGACTCCAGAAACACAGAGGGGAACACCCCTCTCCCTCTCTTTGAAGGTGTATTATTTGGTGTCCCCACCTGAGAAAGACCTCTGTACACGGCCGGTTGACGCGTCCGTCCTGGTGAGACACACAGGGTTCTGTGTGTGTGTGTCTGAACCACCGTGGGGGCCACAGGTCTCCTGACTCACAAGCCTCCCAGAGCTTCTGACTTCATGGAACCTCCACCTGAACAATACAGGGCTTCATGGAAGGGTTCAGGGTTACCCTCACTTCACCATGATAAAATCAGCTCTTTGTGAGGCTGGACTAAAGGGAGAAAATTGGCCAACAGCAAGTGAGGCTCCCGCTCCCATTGGGGAGGGGGGCATTGGAAAAGAACCTATGCATTCTATACATACCCTTCTACTCACGCTCCAAGCCTTCGTAGTGTAATGTTTACGCACACAGCTGACTGAGAAATAGTGCGAGAGCAGTGGCTTTGTCATGTAATGGGATTCCTTTGTTAAAGTGATTGTTCTATATGTGATGTGTGTGCTTCTATATTTTCTACTGACGCCGAGGAGACACGCAGTAACAGACACAGCAATCACAAATGGACACGACACAGCCGAATGATTTGATTAAATAAGTTTATTTTGATCATTTTACATAGACGTGTATATTTTATATCACCCCCTGAGAGAGTGTCACAGTTAGGTTCTAGATAAGGTTGTTTCTTTTCTTTTTTTTGTTGTTTAATCACACTTGCTCTAAAAATAAAAATAACCTGTTTTCTGCTTAACATCAGAAATAGGTTTCTTTATACATGACTCTTGTATAACAAGAAAGAGCACATTCTCAATACATCACTCCTGTGATTATTCAAATGGAATTACTCCATACAAAGGACTTCTACTTCTAAAGGATGTTAATCTAAATTGACTAAATTTGGCATTGTGAACCACCATTTATGACCCCTCCAGCCAGAACTACATCCCATTGGTGTCAAATGACGAAATGCCAGCATTTACTGTGAGCATGAACTGTGCAGTCTGTGGGAGAGCTCGTGTGTGAAGATAGTAGAACATAGCAGTATGAGTTAAAGTAAATCCCTGAACATGAAAGTGTTAACAATGTTGTGCAAAATGGTTTGATCTATTGGTCTAGAAAAAAAGAAAAAACCTTCATAGTACAATAGAAAATAGTACTGAGCAATATAGCATCGATCAATACTGGTGTGAAACGTCATGATACGGTACTGCTAGTGTGTGCATACCTTCAATATCCAATTCATGATCACAGTAAATGCAATGATTCTTAGTGATGTAAAAAGGTATTGTGTTGTTTCGTTGTAATACAATATGATAAACACATATGTAGGAGCCTTTTCCAAACCCAAAGATAGACAATAAAGTGTACTTTAAGCATACTTAACATTAAACTTCCCTTTACAGTTTCTTCATCATTATGGTAACAAACAAATAAATACATTGCATCCAAGCCATCATTTACAATATATTAGAATTGCTGCATAATATAGCTATATATATCTATTGTAGTTAATATATAAAACTCATTTGTAAAAAAAAAAAAAAAAAAGCTTCATTAAGATAATGTTGTGTAAACACGTCAGATAGGACGGAGTCACATTCAGAGAGATCCTCCATTTGTGGAGGAAGATGAAAGTAATTACAATGGCTGGCAACTACAACACAGCCCACAAATCATATATTCACCTCGGGTGAGTCAGAGCAACACCACGCAGACTCTTTCAAAGCCTCCTTTGATTTGATCACCCTCAGTCTCACACATCTGCTCAAGGCCGGTCAGGTGCTTCTCTTTCAGGGCCAGATTGTGACTCCCCTCGGAGGAAAGTCTTTTTTTGATAGTTTGATGATGTTGTTTTGGTTATTGCCATCCTTATTGACGTGACCTGTGTAGGCCTGCCGTACACGGCCTACAAGCTTGCGTGACATTGACCCAATCACTGAAGGGATGCACAGAATGAGGGTTTGAAGCCAAAGTTGTCTTGTTTGTTGACGACTCGAGCAAAAAGGCCAAAGCAAAAGGCTTTTCTTCAAATGTCAGTGGTGTGGTATGGCCAAGTCATGTGCTCGTCAAGACTCAGTTCCTATGTGTTTCTTCTGACAGTGGGAGTTCTTTATTACCTACAGCCTGTGAGCCAGTCCTACCTGGGACAGATATGCTTCTCTTCCCTGGGGTTTGATTTCTCCAACTAATTAGCCTGTGACTGAGTGAGGCTCCAGCTCTTTTTAAGGGTCCCTTTTTTCTCTGCCAGGAAATAGATAGCTTCAAATACCAGGGTAAAAGATTCAAGCACAAAGACTGCTATTGTAACTGTCTGGAATAGGGAAATCTATCCACAGGTGACTCTCTCTACATGGGTGATGTGTCCAGAAACTCAAAACCAACAGACTGAGTTCTGGCCTTTAAGGAAACTTCAGGTTTACAGATAAGCCCATGGACCTATAGATAGAAGGCCTGTCCTGTTCTGTAGATGAAGAAAGAGAGTTGTCCCTTCATAACTGCTCCAAGACTAAACGGAAGCATTTGATCATTTTGAGGAAAAACAAAAACAACAACAACATTTACATCAGAAATATAAATCTACTCCAGTGTCCTCTCTCAATCAGTTGAGTTAGTCCTAACTCCAGCCCACGGAAACAATCATAGGCAGAAACCTCCAGTTTCAATTCTAACCTACACAGAAAAATAACAAAAATCAACAAAAAAAGCTCCAGTAAGGTGCAGGAACCTGTCATGGCATCACCGGCACTGCTTTGTATTTGTAAGTGCTGAAAGACATTTAAAAGAACAGGGGAATCCAAAGCAACGACCTGTCTGCACTGATGACGTGAAAGCTTAAAGTCTTAAGGCTGGCTCGCCAGACTTTCATGGTTGATGAAGAACAAAGTCACTGACATTTACCACAGGTGTATTTTTGGCCTCTCAGTGACTTCCTTTTGGTTGTTGTTGTTGTCGATGGTGGTCAGTGCAGAGCCTGTGAAGGAATGTAATGTTGCTAGGGCACTTGGTGCACATCCACATGCAATGTGACAGACAGACATAAGGACATACACACAGACGGAGGACAAGGTCCATGTTCAGCATTCAGTAGTATGGCACTGTAGAGAGGGGCTCCATTGTCCCCCGGATGGTTCAGTGGCTCTTTATTGGACAAAGGTGGAAGGGCCACCAGCTGCCAATTGGCTGGCTCCAGCATACAGCTCTGTCTGCTTGTCAGTGTGTGGTGGGACAGAGGTGTCTGGTCACGAGCAAGGCGCTCTCTTTCTCCAGTTATCAACAGCCATGGGCAGCAGAGGAGTGGGAGGGGTGATGAAGATATAGCGATGAGGATGAGGATGAAGAGGAGGACAATAACAATGGATGGCTCCGGGGTAATGAAGGGGATCGGCTGCCCTCTCTGGTATTCTATGCCTTCATCGTCCTCCCAAAGGAAGCGTGCATGGTTCCATCGGTCCATGATTCCTCACTCTGGCGGCTTTTCACGTAGTGACCTGGGAGAGAGAGAGGGAGAGAGACAGAGGAGGAAGAGGAGGAGGAGGAGGAAGGAAACAAAGTGGGGTTAGGGTCTCGCTTCCCCACAGGATGATCACATGTAATTACAGAGCTCCTGAGCCATCTGTCTGGGTCATCCTGCCCCTCCACCTCCTCTTAGGCCTGGCTCAAACCTTCACATGTCAGCAACACAGAATTGAGAAATTCACCTGCCTCACTCTGCTAAACCTGCCTCACTCTGCCAAACCTGCCTTACTCTGACATACCTGCCTCACTCTACCAAACATGCCTCACTCTGCCAAACCTGCCTCACTCTACCAAACCTGCCTCACTCTGCCAAACCTGCCTCACTCTACCAAACCTGCCTCACTCTGCCAAACCTGCCTCACTCTGCCAAACCTGCCTCACTCTGCTAAACCTGCCTCACTCTGCCAAACCTGCCTCACTCTGCTAAACCTGCCTCACTCTGCCAAACCTGCCTCACTCTGCCAAACCTGCCTCACTCTGCTAAACCTGCCTCACTCTGCCAAACCTGCCTCACTCTGCTAAACCTGCCTCACTCTGCCAAACCTGCCTCACTCTGACAAACCTGCCTTACTCTGCCAAACCTGCCTCACTCTGCTAAACCTGCCTCACTCTGACAAACCTGCCTCACTCTGCCAAACCTGCCTCACTCTGCTAAACCTGCCTCACTCTGCCAAACCTGCCTCACTCTGACAAACCTGCCTTACTCTGCCAAACCTGCCTCACTCTGCCAAACCTGCCTCACTCTGCTAAACCTGCCTCACTCTGCCAAATCTGCCTCACTCTGACAAACCTGCCTTACTCTGCCAAACCTGCCTCACTCTGCTAAACCTGCCTCACTCTGACAAACCTGCCTCACTCTGACAAACCTGCCTCACTCTGACAAACCTGCCTCACTCTGACAAACCTGCCTCTGTTCTGGGTTGTGGTACTGTATAGTTGTGCCCTGCTGATTTAATCAGAAACACTATGGGGGTGTTTCTCACTGCTTGTTGTGCTGTCATCTGTCATGACAGAGGAATCATCTGCCCTGAATGCTCCAGTACACCCTAGTACACTACTGCTGGAGACACAAGCTACAACAGGATTACAGCTAGGGGTTGTAGGGCGATGCACACACACATGCACACACACACATGAATATATGAATATTAACACACACATACGCACACACACCGACACAAAATAAACAAACAAACATTCATGCAGAGAAACACAAGCCTCACACAACAAGGGTAATTAGCTTAAAGGCTGGATTACAGGATTTCAGAGAACAATGTATTTAATTGTTGGTGTGTCTTTGGTGGCTAGGGTGGTGAAATCTCACAGGCACCCATAGTCACAAATACATAATTACTGTTTTAGCCAGAATTGACGTTTTCATTGCAACAAACAAAAAAAAACTACAAAGATGGACAACACAGCCTGTATCAATAATCCATGTGTGGAGGATTTACAGCATGGGCATTCCTACACAGTCACCCCTCCTGACAGATGACGGTGGTGAACACTGGAGAACCGCTCAGCTAAGAGGACAACAGTGCAGACACATGCTCATTAGCTAGAGTGCTGCCAAAAAACTGTAATCAATCTGAAATGTGTGTGTGTGTGTGTGTGTGTGAGGGGGGTTTAGGGCTGGCTCCAAGGATGGCTGAACTGGTCTGGTTTTGCAGCATAGTTTGGCTTGACTGCAACAGGCATTCTCAAACTAAAGCTGGCCAGACTGACAGACTGGGATGGCTACTGTATGGGGGTGGAGAGAGTGGCTTGGTAGCATCTGATTGGACACATGGAGGAAGCCCTTCCCTGGCCACAGTGGGGCCTGGATCGAGGTTCTGTGTGGTCTATAGTTAAGCCTGGACCCCAACCTAGCCCAGCCCAGCCAATCCCAGCTCAGCCCAGCCCAGCCAATCCTAGCTCAGCTCAGCGCAGCCCAGCCCAGCCAATCCCAGCTCATTCCAGCCAAGTCCAGCCAATTCCAGCTCATTTTAGCCAGCCAAGTCCTGCCCATTCTATCCCAGCCCAGTATGGCCTAGCGCAGAACTCCTGGCTGAGGACTCAAAGCTTGAATGAAAGTAGAAAAAAGAGTGAATGTCCACAGCTGCAAAAACAGCGTTAAACAGCTACATTTGGACAGCATGAATGTAGAGGCTTTGCTTTCTGAAGGCTCCATCCCAAAGAAGCTGTTTAAAGCGTCTGGGGTCTTTAGACAGTCTCCAACGTGGAGCCCTCCCTGGTGAGAGAGCGGTGCTGTGAGAGTCCACCGCATGTGCTTGGCCAGGGTGCGTCACCCCTGTAGACTCACTTAATTGGATCCCAGCTTATCTGATCTCCATCTAGGATTGCATCACCAAAGATTAATGGCTTGCGATGCATTACAGCTTAAGCGATTAAAGCCTCTCTCCATCCTCAAAACCCCCCAGCAGTTTTCTCTCTCTCAACCCTCCTCTCGCTCTCTCTCTCCCTTCCTCCCACTTACTCTTTCTCAGTCTCTCTCAACCCTCCCTTTCCCTCCCCTACCTCCATCCCTTCACTGCTTTGGCCGATTCAGCCTCTTACATCAGACCCATGTGTTCTGACGAGAGGGCTGGGCCGCACTGCTGGGAGGGACCTCGATGTGGGCAGCTGCCATTGGCTACCTGACTCTTACCCCAGCGAGCTTCCTGTATCGATCTGTGTGTTCATGTTGGTACGGAAGAACGCCAACACAGAACTGTTGGAACCGACACAAATACTCATGCGCTTGTCGGACACGACTCGGCTTGGATTGCTCTTACCCTCCAAGGCCACTGATGACCGTCCGTCACCATAGAGACAGGGTCATTGATCTGTCCTTGAGGTGGCGTCACGTGGGGCTGTGGAGCGGGGGATAAACATCCCACACAGACGAGAGCTCGGGAAGCTCTCCTCACAGCTAGCTTCATTAGCTGCTCTTTTTAATTAGCCACTCAAAGGGCCGAGGCACATCGCTTCAGCCCGCGCGAGCGTCAGTTCAGCCGAGCCGATGAAAACCCCAGGCTCTCTGCGCCGAGTCGGCGACTGAACCGTGGCACGCGGCCCCCTTGCTGCCACATGGGAGCCTTCCATGTCACTTGTCATTCCCCCGCACGCTAATGTCGCCGTGTTACTGTGAGCAGTGCGGCTGGGTCTGCCCTCCTGATGCTGATAGCATCCCCTAATTAAGCCCAGTTAATCTGTTGTCACTTCCCCTTGACATTTACATGAACTGTTCTTTTGAAGGCCAAACACCGTGATTGATTTTATATATATTTTTAAACCATTCCTGTAAAAGGACTCAAGGAGGAGGTCACAGCTACAGTACATCATCACAGGTCCAATCTGTGCTTTTGATTGTAGGATTTAAACTGTATCAAATCAATCCAGGATTGAGAAAGCCAACAAGTCAATGCAGTCTGACTGGGTCACGGAGAAATAAAAACATTCTTGACTCCATGTCTTAACGTGATAAACGTTCGCAAGCAGCCACAATGGCATGAAACAAAATCTTTTGCCCCCGCAATCAGCGGGTCAGGTTTAATCTTGTTATTTTTAGCTAGCTCCTAACTAACTGGCCATTGTCCTGCTGAGGAGTGTTGGCTAGCGTACCTCCTCCTGCTTCCCTGCTGTTGTGTATTTTTTCTGTTGATAATTAGTGTGAGGGGCGCAGCGCTGTGTGTGTGTGATAAGAGAGTGGAAGGGAGGCAGGGCAGCTAGGCCTTGACAAGGTGCCAAATCGACACACCAAGAATGCCCCAACACTCCATGAACACAATAGCATCAGGAAGTGCATCTAAGATCAATTATGTGACGCTGTGCATCCCTTCCAACATTTACTATACGTTATTGCAATTAATGATCTAGGGAAACTTAGAAGACAGTGCTTTTTTAACATCTGAAGTTTCTAATGTTACCAGTCCTATCAAAGGCTACTGAATCTCTTCTCAGTAAAAAGAGGTTCTGGAGAAGATTAGGACAGCACAGAGCCAACGACTATAAAAGTTGAAAGTGAAACGTGAGGGAACGTTTTCAAAACCGCCATAGAGGTTTTGAAATACAGTCAACTCCAGCAGTTTGACAAACAATAGTTAGTATCTAACACATGAACCTAAACCCTCCGGGAGGCTACAGTGAAGGTATAAAAGACCTGGTCATACCTTTACTGTGGAGGGCGGCCTGGACAGCTGGCTCAGCCTGAGAAAAGAACAGAGACACTCACGTTAGAAGCCATCCATCCACCCACAGCATCCTAACCCAAGGAATCAAGCCAAACAGTAAAGGTGAACTCCAGAACCTGAGATCCACATGTCAGTGCTTTTCTTTAGTACTTCTGTCTACAACCACGCTATTAGATTGAACGTGTTGATTTAGCAGACACTTTTACCCAAAGGGACACACAGGGGGATACAAACCGGTGACCTCTTAATCTGCAGTCTGCTCTGCCACTGAGCTATACCCATCCTGAGCGATAATATTCTACCCATTCCATGGGCCCCCCCTGGCCAGAGTAAAACAGGCAATGTTGTTCCTAGTCTGGTCTCATGCTGTACTCACAAGGAGTACTTGCCCTCAGGCGGATGTACCAAGCCAGGGAAAAGCCTAGCAGATGAAGCAGGCATATGTGTGAGAGTGTGTGTGTGTGTGTGTGTGTGTGAGAGAGAGTTGACGTGAGAATTCAATGTTTTGGGGCTTCAGCTCCTAGCCCGAGCTATAAATGGTATCCCCTCAGCCCCAATAAAGCGAACAACCTAGAAATAACAAAGCGACTTCAAGGCTGGAAATAGACAGGCGCGCTCCAACGAGTAGCTTACTCAGTTCCTTGGCTTTTATAAATAGCCCCTGAATATCTAAAGACGGAATCACAGAAGAAAACTGCTCCTGTCAAGGCGGGAGAAAAATGTGTAAATGTGGAGCTTCGGAGCGTGAACAGTGGCTATAAATAACGTTCCACGTTTGTGGAATAACCCCTGCTTTATGTTGCCGTTTCACTGTCATCTCTCTGCGGAGCTGCTGAAAGCATCTTACATAACAGAGGCTGCTGTTGAAGTTTAGCCGAGCCCCCTGCACTGACACGTCACTGACCGTGCTGTGTTCAGTCGACAGAGGCTTCTGCAGCAAGGCCTGTTTGTAAACTATGCTGATAGGACTGAAATGTGGGAGTATACTGTCAATAGACCTTGTCATGGTTACATATCCAAGATGTGTACATAGTGAACCCCCTTGAGACTACGGGCTTACGTGGAAGGACCCTAATCTACAGGAACTCCTAGAAGTGGCTCATGTTCCAAGAAGCAGCTCATAGCTGGCATGTTCTATCTACTCTGCCCTGTGTCGTATGACGTGAGCATGTGGTTAGATTATATAGTTACAGCGATCAAGTGCCCTCGGGGCCACACTTAACAATACTGTGGCCTCGGCTGAGACCGCAGAGCGCTATCTGTTACAGGCATGAAAGAGTGTGACTTTTTATCATTGTTCCGCTATATCCTTCACTTCCTCCTTTCTGGACCGTGCCCAAAAGTTTGTCCGAGTCATGCTGAGTGCTGCTGGGTGCTGGGTTGTGGCTTGACTGGGACTTCATGCTGAGCTAGCAGCCAGACGCTGAACTGGTGAGGTCTATGTGTCATAGTTCACAGTAATTGCAGAAAGGCTCCGATCTGTCATACACTAAAACATATTAAACCAAAGTTGATTTAAAACTAAGAAGAGGAATCGTAGCCAAGCATCATGTCTTGTCCCCTTGCTGCTGAGCTGAGTTGCATTGTGGGAACTGCCAGTGACAGGCCCTGCAGCGTCTCACGTCACCCTGCCATCCTGCCATCCTGCCTAAAAATGTCCCCAGACTCCGACAGGAAGGAAGTCATTTTTGAGAAGCGAGGGAGTCTACTCCTTAAAAATTGCCTCCGAAAAAGAGAGCCTCTATACAAAAAGTGGATTGAGAGTGTTTGTCTTAGCCTTTTATGGCCATGTGATGCTACTGACGTTTGGTTTGGAGGAGTGGAGGATGGGGATGTTTTGGTGTGAACACGTGAAGGCCGGCGACTCATAAAACACAGTGTAAGCACACTTTAATAATGTGATGGCTTGTTGGAACCGCTTGTGTCAGCTCCGCAGACCTTTTAGCTGACGGAGGTGTTCTATTGGCCACGGCCCTTTCAGAGGATCTGGCACTGTGTCCCGATTGGCTGGCAGGGCCCGGGCTGGGCAGGGTTATCCCAGCTCAACAACTGACCTCCGAAAGCGAGGTGAAGTGCTGCAGCGTGCTCTACCTCACGCCTGACTACAGGCTGTCACTGTGAATGAGGGAGGAGCTGGAACAAGGCCCTTTATCTGACCCTCCCGGCACCTTCCTCTGAGTTCACTTAGCCCTGGATAACAGGGCAGTCCACGTGTATTCAGCTACTGTGTTCAGCAGCTTTGAATCTGAGGTGAATGTCGCCCCAGTGTAAAGTGTTTTTCCAGCTCCTTCCAAACGGCTTCTACCACTTCGAAATAAATCCTTTCTCGTCACATTAAATACATATGATTCCATATCAGAAGAAAGCTAAATCATGTATGAAAGTATATATACGTATAAAAGTATGGTACGACTCTGTGTCCAAGGTGTGTGAGGTCAGCTGGTACTCACTGCTTGTCTGCCTTCTCCCGGTCGTCCAGGAAGAAGAGGGCTGTGGCCAGGAAGAACATGCCCCCAAGCACGATGACAAAGGGACACAGCATGAGAGCATAGCCCAGGCTGAGGAACTGCCATAGGACGGACGAGGCGTAACTCTGCTGGAGGCCGTCCGAGATCTGGACATACACACGCACACATTAGATAAATATACATGACATTTTTTCACATTATATGTATGTTCAAGAACACATTAAAGGTTGTAACTGTTGCACACTAAAGTTCACTGACACACAGTAGATACTTCTGGCAACCCATTCCTGGAGTTTAGTATAATTGCAGTGTGCAGTTCTGCGAATGTCTTATGTGAAGTTATCCAATGTACTGAGAAGTTCAGTGGAGGATGACACGCTCAGCTTCTGCTATGCATACACACACAGTGTGCTGTATCTATGACTGTGAGTTACAGATGAACATATCCCTATATATCATTCCTGTTCCATTAGACAAATCAATAATGGAAGGTAACACACTTATCAGATGAATATTTCAACAAACATAAAAAGGCAGTTATGAAACCAGAAGACTTGCATGAACGTCTGCATGCACGTATGCACACACACACACCACATCATTTTTATTCATCGAAGGTTAAAGTAACACTGGGGCAGATTTTCCCTGGTCTGTCACGCAAGGCGCTAAAGAAAACAACAGCTGGGTAATGTTGTAGGCTGGCTATTTAAAGTGCTGACATAAGCACTGCTCTGTGTAGGGTGGTCAGACCCGTACCACAGAGAAAGAGAGAGAAATAGACAGCGAGAGAAGGAGAAATATAGAGGGGGAGAAAGAGAGAGAGAAGAGGAAGGGGGTAGAGTGGTCAGGCCGGACAGAGATTGCCTCTAGTAAATAGTGTTGTGTTGATTGAAGACTCAGTGACTGACAAAATCTTCCTGCTCCATGGCCTCCACCCCTCCTTCTCTCTCTCTCTCTCTCTCTCTCTCTCTCTCTCTCTCTCTCTCTCTCTCTCTCTCTCTCTCTCTCTCTCTCTCTCTCTGAATCTGTCTCTGTCTGTCCATCTCTCTCTGAATCACTCTGTCTCTCTCAGCCTCTCTCCCTGTCTCCCTCTGTCTGTGTTGGTCTCTCTGTCTCTGAGTCTGGGGGGGAAGGGGGGAACAGGTCACCCTGAGTGAAGCACATTGATTATCTGTTAGCATCAGCATAGTGAAACTACCCCTCAGAGAGGTGGTCAAGTGCTGACAGAAGTGTGTGTGTGTGTGTAATGGGATGAGAGTGTGTGTATATTTGTGTGTGTGTGTGAGAGAGAGAGAGAGAGAGAGACAGAGAGAGAGAGAGAGAGAGAGAGAGAGTGTGTATGTACCAGTGTGCTTCACCTGTGTCTTACTAGCATGAGTGTACAGTATGTGTGTGTAAGTGTGTGTGTGTGTGTGTGGGTGGAGCAGGGGGGGTTCTGGGGTATCAAGTGCCTGCAGGGTTCACTCAGTCAGGTGTGTTCTTCCACACAACATTAGCTGCCATTCCCACTTAACCACCGCCAATGACAAAATCTGGAGGCTAAAAATATATAGCCAGGGCATGTCTAATAACATATTAGCAGGCATTTCTCCTGTGAGATTGCAGGGAGATTGTTCCCGCCACCCACTCTGCCTCTGGCTCTGTCCCACTCACGCACGTAACGCCACTCTACACTTGTTGGCAACTGCTCTGGTCCACATGCTAGCACGATGCTAGCTGGTCAACACACTAGCATCCCTGAGCTTTATGGTCTAGCTGGTCCACATGCTAGCACGATGCTAGCTGGTCAACACACTAGCATCCCTGAGCTTTATGGTCTAGCTGGTTCACATGCTAGCATGAGCGCACAGCTGCAGCCTAGTTCATTTGTAAACACAGCCCTGCCTCACCGTGCAACACCTATGCACAGTAGGGGCTTCATGGTTTGGTTTGTGGAGCCTCTGGTTATGGTCTAATGTTTGGGGCCGAGGCACACACACTTGTAAAAATCGAACTCTGCAGGGTAGGCGATCAAGGCTTTGCTCTGTGGTTGCTAGGCAATGCCTTGCTGTATGTTTTTACTGTGGTTTTAGGTCTGCAGACTCTTTTCATTCCTCTGAGGCTTCAGCGCGGAGGAGGATTGGGGGGTTGTGGGTACACAGCGTCACTACGAGGTCATCATCGCACCGGCCCGCGAAACCTTCGCAAGGAAACCAAAGTAGTCGCTGGTGACGCATGTTGGTCATTCTGGATCTGCTGTGGGCATGTGGTTGTGTCACATAGAGGAACCGGATGGGTCAACTTCCTGAGGTCCACAGACTTGTGAGGTGGGTTACTGAGCAGGTCCAGTATTCGGACCTTCAGGGGGTGATGGTGGGCTGTTGGAATGTGCCAGATGAGTGGTACTCTACCACTAGACCAAATGTGAAAGCCTTGTGAGACTTGCGTCACAACACACACACACTTCCTCTGAAGAGTGCTGACCGTCTATTGAGGTGAGAACCTCCCAATACTACACAGTCCACAAGGACATAGAGAGAAAAAAGCTTCCAATTACATACTCTAATAATATCTACAACGGCATTTGGGTGGAATCCCAACATAGTATTTTGTCTTCATCAAGTCTTTGGTCTCGGTCTTATCTGTCGTTATTTTTTTTTTTTTTTTTTTTTTTTTGAAAGGCTTGCCACCGCTTGAATTATTCAGGGGATTCATGTTTCCCATTACAGAACATTCTGGATGTCCATGAGCTGCGTGTGTGTCTCTGTACTGCCAGCCCCTGTGGATCCTCTCCCTCTGTTTGATCCTCTAATTAAACACCAGCTTCTCTCTCTCTGCTGCCATCTTCCCTCGCTCGTCCAGGCCCGGGATACAGCTATACAAACTACAGCTTCACATACTGTAGGAGGACATGCTAGAAGGATTCTCAATTGTCTCTACCGTTCATTATAACCAAAGTACAAACTGCATCAAACATTAACAGCTGCTTTTGAAGTGAAACTCCCATATTGTTTCGTTAGTGCGTCAGTTGTGGAGATAAGGGGGGGCCACACACTGAGGCGATACTATACTGTTCCTTACCTCATGACCTCCCGCAGAGAATTTAGTCATAGTACGACTGAGTAAGAAAACAACCGAGAGAGAGGAAAGACAGATCAGCTTGTTCCAGGTCAGCCACAGCAACAGCACATGCATTTCCAAAGGTTACTATTTAACTTGGAAAATGATTGTTCTTCCTCACAGGAATGAGGGGAATGCCAGTTGGCAGTCAGAGGTAGGCAATGTTTTATTTTCCTTGGAGTGACAAAGAGGTGGCGTGCCATGGCCGCCGTCGTGGTACTGCACAGTTATTGTCTCTACAAGGACGCCAGGCAGAGGTTTAAGAGACAAGAGGGAACAGTGAGAGGATGCGGTAGCCTTTAGTAGCCTTGTGTGCCAGTAAGAACCCTGTTCTTTGGCCTGGACTAGTCTAACGGCAATACAGCTCTCCAGGGAACTGGGTTTACTGTAAAGTGGGCTAACAGAAAGAGAGCTGGAGCGTCGAGGTCACCCCTCCGTTCACCAGTCCCCCTGAGATGGGTTTTAAAAGCTACACTTGTAACTCACTTAACATGGCAGCGCCCTACTTAAGCCCAGCCCTGGTAAAGTGGATGTACGGTAGGATCAGCGTGTGTGTGCAGAGGCATGTATGATAGGGTTGTATCCCTGTGTGGATTAACACAGTGAGCTGTGAGCCGGGGTGAGTTTTACGCATACTTTGTGTGTGTGTGTGTGTGTTTGTGTGTACGTGTGTGTGTAGAGAGAGAGAGTCCAGCTGTTTTGAGGCTAAGATCCACGACCCATATTCAGTTATGTACCTACTGCGTACCGTACAGTACTCCCAGACACATGGTCAGTCATGGGTCCTCAGACCGGGGCTTACCAGGCCTATCAGGTAGGGGCTCCCAGCATCCCCCAGGAGGTGAGAGGTGAAGCTCTGGAAGGCGACCGCTGTGGCTCTCCTCGTGGGGATGACGACATACTGCAGGGAGAAGGAGTAAGAGAGAGAGAGACAGAGAGAGAGAGAGAGAGAGAGAGAGAGAGAGAGAGAGAGAGAGAGAGAGAGAGAGAGAGAGGATTGAGAGAGAGGGAGTGAGAGAGAGCGATAAAGGGAAAAGAAAGAAATGGAGAGAGAGAGAGAAATATAGAGAGATAAACAAAGAGGGCGAGAAAGAGAGAGAGAGAGAGAGAGAGAGAGAGAGAGATGGAGTCAGGTGGGGACAAAGCAGGAGTAAAGGTTCATCCATCCATAATACAACATCTTCAGGAGGCTTCAATTATGCACGCTGAGTCCACCTCATTGCCACGGAGCTTTTGCCCTGTCAGCTGCGGCTAAAACGACGGGACCTGACCTGACCTGGGGAGCTGCAAGGACTCTTATTCAACAGTGCAAGGCTGGGACCGAGGCGACAAACTCATAGGCTGTCTGGTGCTTCCACTTTACAGGAAGTCACATGTAATCTGGCTCTCCCCAGTGTCAAGCTGCCCTCCTGCTTACTTTGGGACTGAAAAACACGGGCTCTTTGAAAAAGAACTTATTTTATTTCCATGAGTGGTGTGTGCATCAAGCTTGGTCACAGGGGATAATTACTGGCCCCGCCCGTCCTATACAAAGTCCTTCTACGGTCACACATTTTTATAACCCTAAATAAGAAGCTGCATCTAAGGGGATGACCGCCTTTGTTACAGTGTGCTGTAGAAGTTTCCAGAGGCATAGTGGATAAGTATAGGTTCTCAGTACATACCATTAAAATGTCCGCCGTGATGGCCCAATTCAGAAAGAGTAGTGTTTCACCAATGAAGATACAGATCTAGAAAGGAACATGAGAGAGAGTGACATCAAGTAACTAATTACGATTGTTTATGTGCCTTTGACAGACTTTACAATGCATCAGAGTGTTTAATTTGAAACATTTGTCCTACAAATATGGCTACTGTCTGTGGGAATCTACTGGTGAACAAAACTGCTTCAGTGGCTGTGGTTTGGAAACTTGTTATTATGCTTTGGTCAAATTATACAAGGGTAGGGATTTTATATTCTATTGAATAGAGGGTTTGACCTTTGAGCACAAAACCAGAATCAGTCAGAGAAAGTCATTTGAAAGTGTGACAGAAAAGTGTAGCCCTGAAGCAACTGGTCCAGATATGTGACAACTCAAACATTTCCCGAAAAAGGATCTTGAGGATTTGGTTGCGACAGAGTTCACTGGTTCGCTTGCCCTGGTTGGTACTCTTTCTTTTTTTAAACACTGAGACAGGCCAGCCTGCTGGAGGATCCATGTCTTCTGACTGGGGCATGACCCCCCTGCCGGCCTGGGTGATGCACGTGGGGCCGGGGCCGGGGGCCGGGGGCCTGACTGACTGACACGGCAGGGTTGGAGGCCTGGCTGCCTCTAAGCTGCCAGTCAGACAGTGTGACCGCCACACGGCCTCGTGGGAAGGAGAACCCAAGCCGTGCTCCGATCAGCAGCTAGCCTGCGCAGACAACAGCTGTGGGAGCCCAAATGAGCCCAGACACTGTGGCCTGGTGTCACCATCTTTAACAGCACATCTGTCAATGCTTAGCTATGAAAGTAGACTCGCTCAGTTACATCTTGTTATGGCTGTTGTAAAACGAGAGGGTATCCCATACGTACAGCAGTCTCGATTTATCTACCAGGGTGGAAAAGCAATACCGTACCATGGCAAAATGGTCATCCTATTTCCTGCGTCTGCAGGTGTTTTATGGAATTGAAGAAGAGTTTGAGACAGCGGTGGGTGTCTGGTTGGATGAGGGTATTTTCCTATCCCTGTGCCACCAACATTACTCAACCAGGACTCACTTGAGCAGCTAAGTACAGCAGGAACAGATAAACCTCTCTGTCACTCACCTCTACAACCTGTGCTACTCATAAAAGTCTAAAAACTAAAGTTAAAATCCTACATTTCCTCTACCGCTACTCGAAGCGACCGGCTTGACCTCGCCAGCCAATGACGTCTGAGACCAGACTTTCCAAGGACTCACAAGAACACCGTTTGTCGTGAACCAGACTGTTTACGGGTATTATTTTCCATCTTTTCAAATATTATTACTCACACTGTTGAAAGTCAGTTCCTACTCCTTTGTCCCTGATAAGGGTGTTAAATGTCTGCCTGGTGACTCCAGAATGCCACGGCGCATTGTTCTAAAGCAGCAATTGTGAAAGTTGCACCCTTTCCTGCTTTAAATGGCAATTAAACACGCAAACACCCGGAACATTCCTCGGCGGCCCTTTCCTTTTGGCCCGACGAGGCATAAACAGACCTGGCTGCCGTCTGAGGACGTCCCACTGAAAGCTCAGGGGGACGTCCATTATTCACAGACCAATATGGTCCTTAGAGGACGGCTCCTGTTTTATACGGACCTTTGTGTCCTCACAGGGAACAAGACCAGCGGGGAGGTTTACAGGTCATGAACAGTTTCGCCCTAAATGTTTGACGAGCCGCATATTTCGTCCAGCCGTACGGTAGTCAGGTAGCCCGGTAGACAGGCAGGAGAAGGGGAAAAGAACACGTTTGGTTGCGGGTGTCAACGGCCACTCACGTAAGCTCCCACGATGCTCTTCTTGGCCACCACGAAGATGAGGCAGATGAAGATGGCGGAGCCCAGCATGCTGACGGCGCAGACCAGCGGGTCGGCTCGCTCCGTCTTCTGCCGGCACATGCGGGTGGTGACCGCCCCGATCAGCACCCCCAGCAGCCCCGTCACGCAGGTGATCGCCCCGAAGATCAGACTGCAGAGGGCCGAGGAAGAGCGCAGACAAACGAAAGGCCCGTTCAGTTTCCCCTCGACGCTACTTCACTAATACCTCAACTCATTTTTTCGTGGCAGGATAATGATGTGTCACATGATGTCTTCAGCATCGCTCGGTGCTTCCTGACTGTGTGTGCTTGTGTTTCCGTGGGGTTGACCTCTGACCTGTCCTTGCTGCTGCAGATCCCTGTCGTGCACACCTCCACCGTCTTCTGCACCACCTGCGCCCTGACCAGGTAGACGGGGATCCACATGCCGAACGCCCCCGTGGCGAAGGACACGGCCGACGACGCCAGAGACGAGAACACATAGCTCCGGCTGGAGGGGAGGGAAAGCAAAAACAAGACATTTTATTAGGAAACACACACAAACACACACACACACACACACACACAAACAAACACACACACACACACACACACAAACACACACACACACACAAACAAACAAACACACACACACAAACACACACACACACACACAAACAAACACACACACACGCACACACAGTGGCAAGGAGTCAGGTCTTACTTCTTGGCCAGAGCCTTCATGTCACAGACCCAGGAGGTCCGGGTCCTGATGCGTCCTCCCATCTGGTCCAGGGTGCCTCTCTTGGGCTCGGGCACGAAGAACAGGATGAGAGCCCCGGCCGTCATGCCCAGGAGGGGAGACACCTGCACACAGCACAGAGGACCGTGAGGAAAAAGAGATGCAAGCTATTGTGGTTAGGTGTTTGTGTGTGTGTGTGTGTGTGTGTGTGTGTGCATCTCTCAGTGGTTTGTGTGAGAGATGTTCCTCGCCAGCATGGAGTCTCACTGTCCATCTGCTGCTCTCCTTTCTCTCCTCTTTTCAGATTTACCACAGTGAGTGTACATGTCTAGTCTGGCTGCCAGCCCAACTTCGTCCCGCCCACAAAGAAATTTGATCGGGAAGTTGGGTCTGGAGGGTCTCGTATTGGGGACAACTACAGAAAACCAGAATCTGGGCGGACCAATGAAATTGCCAGGGCGGGCTTTATACGATGATGGACAGATGATCAACAGTAACGTAATCACCCACGTCACAAAAGAGCGCTTAAGTTGAATTCGTTTTGAACAAACATGGCTACCGCTGGAGATCTGGGATGTTATGATTCTGCCATCGAGTCTGTTTTAGAAGACATCGACAGCGCATTAATTTTGAAAGAGGAACAGAGAAACGCAATCAAGGCATTTGTCGATGGAAAATATGTTTTTGCCGTCCTTCCTACGGGATTCGGTAAAAGTTTAATTTATCAGCTGGCCCCGATGGTCGCGAAGAAGGTGGGACACAACTACTACGTTGCTCTGATTGGTTGTAGATCTATCCAATTGAGCGAAGAGGCATTTGTTTTCCAGGTTCGTTTGAAACACGCCCCATAGTCACAGCCCAACGGAGAGTTCTCAGACTCATATTCTGACTAGAATTATGAGTATGACAACGTCAGGCTAGTACATGTCCCCATGCTTGCTTGCTTGTGTGTTTGTGTGTGTGTGTGCGAATGACTCTGCCTGTGTGTGGGTCTGAGTGTGTGTGCGCATGTGTCTCCCTGTGTGTGTGTGTGTGTGTGTGTGTGCATTGCAGTTGTTTGGTATCAGGCTGGGTTGCCCACGGGGAAGTGATTTGAAAGAGCACACTGCTCATGAAAGCAAAACCAATTTTGTCTGTCAGATAAAATCCACCTCTATATTTGTTATGGCTTGTAAAAAACATGTATATTCATAACCAGCTGGGCTAATACATCTCAGCTAATACAGCTCCATGTGTGTACTGTGTGTGTGTGTGTATAAGTGCGCATGAAAGTGCGTGTGTGTGCGAATGTATGTTTATTCTATGTTCTGTAGCTGGGGCTGTCATGTTGCGATAGCCATGCCTCATGGCCCAGCTCAACAGGGATGTGTTTACACTAATAAAGACCCCATCCTCTGCTTCACTCTACTGTACTACATCTAAATCTCTGGTTCTGCAGTCAAACTGCAACATAGGAAAGAAGACCCAGGAGCTCCATAACAAGTTCTGTTTCACAAGTTTCATTTCCCCTTGTTGAGGAATTATGTTATTATTCAAACAGATGAAAGCACAGGCATTTAAGCAGGCTCGACCCCTGACCTCGACCCTCAGCCTGCCGCCGCCAGTGAAATACCTCGCTGTAATTGAGAGGTCAAATGTCAAGGTGTAGGTCCCAATAGGTCCTTCCTCCCTAGAGTGTGAGTGTGTAGGCGGTCCACACCACCATCTCCCTCTACGGCTCCTCTACTTCCCTCCCTTCATCCCTCCATCCCTCCGTCCCGGCCTAAGAAAGGAAGGGAGTCCAGCCGTCAGAGCACCACTAGGGACTGGCAAACAAACGGAAAGTGCTGCAAAGTGTTTTTGTCCTCAGAGCAGGATATTGCTGCTGAGAGGAAAAAAAGAAGCCTTTTCAAGTGTTTGTGTTGTTTTCGTCTTCTGCCTGCGATAGCGGTGATTAATTGACCTCGCTCTGCTTAGGGAATGTTCTATTGGAGGGTCAGCATGGCGGCCCTGGAACAAACCGACCCCGTGCTTTGTTTTCCAGACCTGCGCTCCTCAAAACAAGGAGGACCGGCCTTCCACTTCCCTCTGGGCAATAGACCTGTCATGTCACGACAAGTCTATAAGTTGGGGCCCTGCAAGAATGTTTAATGACCTTCTTAAAGTTTCCTAATAACATTGGGGTCATTAGGAGTGTTTTCAATGGCCGGGCTTTTAAAATAATGTTAACGTGAGTGGCTGTCATGAGAGGATACTCCCTGGCCAAGGGCCTCCTCCCTGGCTCGCTGTACGGTGGCTGGAGCAGTTAACTCTGCTATACAACTGTTAATGTTTATGGGTAAGGGGAGTCCTGGTGTTTAAATGGAAGCACCCATAAAAGGTGCCCTGACAGCCATGATTTATCCACCTGTTTAAATACTGCATATGTCCATGAATATGTATGTGTTTGCACAAGGGGGAAAAAATTCTGGGATACTTTTTAGAAAATACTGAATTTCTGCTAATTTCCCCCGATTAATCACCCTAGGACTGGAGAGAGCTTTTGATGGATTCAGTTTGGTGCTCCTGGAGCTTTGGGTATAAGGAGTGCCAAATACGTGGAACAAGTGTCTCTTTGTGTCAGGCCAGTTTCCCCCAGCGCCACCATCACCGGCCTGTCCCCCGGCCCACAAAGGGACCAGTGAGAGACTATGGACAGGTTGGAGAAGCACTGAGACCTTGTTACTTCATTAGAGCTGAGACCTGATATTGCACTGGTGGAAAAGACCCCTGGAACTGAGAGGTAACAGGAAATGAACAGTTTCCAGACACTGAGATGCTAGCTGGTATCAGCTTTGAACTTTTGATATAAATCCTCCTTCCGCTAACAGTGTTAACCCTTTTTGAACCAAATGGTGCATGGAGCTCTTAGTGACTGAAGGCATTTTTTATCATGTCAAATGCCTAAATATTATATTGGAAGCAACTGCAGCAAAGGAAGTTGTTGTTGCTGTTGATGGTGATGATGTGTGAAGTATGTAGCTTTTCGCCTCCTCCTCTTTGTCACTTTACAGCAGTGTCACCTCTCCAGCAAGTCTGTTTCAGCTGTGTGTGTCTCCCAGCTTGAGTGACCCCTCGCCCCATGCCCATACAACAACCCAGCCCTGAGGGAGCAATAGCATGTGTGTGTGTGTGTGAGTGTGTGTGTGTGTGTGTGTGGTGAGGAAGGATGATGGTCTTACCCTCAGTGCCCAGTGCCAGTCCCCAGCAGCTTCCTTAGCGCTGGAGCCCAAGATGTAGCCCAGCCCGCTGCAGGAAGAGAGGAGAGGAGGAAAGGGAGAGAGAGGAGGAGGGGAGAGAGAGGAGAAGGGGAGGGGGAGAGGAGAGGAGGAGAGAGAGAGGAGAGGAGGGGGGGAGAGAGGAGGAGGGGAGAGAGAGAAGAGAGGAGAGGAGGAGAGAGAGAGGAGAGGAGGGGAGAGAGAGAGGAGAAGGGGAGAGAGAGAGGAGAGGAGGAGAGAGAGAGGAGAAGGGGAGAGAGAGGAGAGAAGAGAGGATCTGTTAAAGGAAAACCTGTACACGCGAACACAACAATCCATGCTACCGCAGCTATTCTATCAATTTGTCCACTCTCATCCCTCTGGTTACATCCTAGACTTGTTTCACGACACTCTTTGCTTTAACAACATCTCTGATCAGAGAGCTTCATCCTGTGATGGGCTTGATTGTCCCGACACTCAGCCACCCAGCAGGGGGGCCCCAGCTGCCGGAGACACCACATAGAGATGGTCTCAGAAACACACCGGAGAAGAGGGGACCACTTTCCCCCCCACACACGTTTTCCTTCTTTTGTTAAACCGTTGGGACTGATGTTGACTTGCCGTTTGTAAATCCAAGTCCACACACAGAGGTGACCTCACCTACCATGGTCTCTTAGTAGGAAATAGCACGGCCTAGGCTTTCTCAAGGACATTTTTGCAATGAAATGTCAGAACCCTGGATAGATGCAGTCTGCTAGGTACGTGAGTAAATTAATAACTGATGACTCATGCCCTCTTGGGCTGGTGTCCAGTGAGCCATCCTGTCTCTAACTCCCCCCCCCCCCTCCAAGACCCTCATGTCCTGTTTCGCATCTGATAACAGTCTTGATGAGTGTGTGGGTGCTTGATGTGGAGGGAATCTGCCTCTGGTACTGATCAAAGCACCTCTAGCCACTATGTGTGTGTGTGTGTGTGTGTGTGTGTGTGTGTGTGTGTGTAGTTAAGCATTGTAGTGGTGTTGAGTGACAGTCCCTGGCCCCTTAGGAACATGTGTTAACAGGGCTGTCTGGCCATTAGGCCGCAAATCTCCCATGATCTGGGTGTCTCTAATGTAGTAATTATTCCACAGACAGACTGCACCAATGTCGTTATTACTTATTCAGTCACCATCTCTCTGTTCCTCAAGTCATCTGGATTAGAGCAGCTCTGTCTGGTCTCTGTGGCCAATGTCATCACTATTTTAGGAATTTTCCAACAGGGACAAGATTAAGATCGTGAGGTGGAGGTCTTGTTAGCGGTGTATGTCATTAGCATGATAAGGTCTGATTTGATGTCATCAGCATGGTTTGCTTGTCCATCACAGGACGATAGCCACATGTTTGGATGGAAAGAGCACAGAACTGATGAGATTAAATCAAATCTCCTCTATCCAAAGATAAGCCCTTCAATACCAGATACCCTCACTTTGGTAAAGGACAGAGGATTTGGATGCGGGGCTGAATCAATAAGGGAACAACATGGCTCTGATTGACAGTTTGAGATGGGGGGGGGATTATCTTGTAACCAATAGGGGTAATACTTATGTTGATAACCAATCGTTATATTAGGCAACCATTACCACTTCTTTAATGAAAAGTAATCTCCTGCTTGATGAGACGCTCTCTTGTGGGATTAAGCGGCAGTGGTGTGGGAGTCTGACACAGCCAGGCGGCTGTTCACCAGTTGGAGGTCTGAGTTTAGGTTGGATCTATTCCCACTCCAATAAAATCCCATCATAGCCATCATGTACTATCAACCTCCTTAACTTCGGGCGTTTCTCAACATTCCAAGAAACAAACACTTCCTTGTTTCCCGGACAACGTTGGGACAGTCTGTCTCTGCAGGGCAGGTACAAGACCCTGGACCGGGAAGCGATGTTTACCATTAATAATAACAGATTGGGGGACTAGATTTATGGCCAGGAGCAGCCAACATGGCCTCACAATGGCTTCTTATCAACATGGGCTTCCAAAGGCAAGGATACGTCCAACTGGTCTGAACGTGCACATGCACACATGGGGAAAACAGCCAGCATTGTTGTGCTAAACTGATTAGAGCTCCAAAAATAACAGTAAAACTGGCTCAGACAGTATATGATACTTCCACAGAGTGACTAAGAGCTAATCTTATCTGTCACCTCGGTGAATGTTTGGAAAGTTCAACACTGCTACTAAAACTAAGGTAGGAATAACATGGCCACCAGCCCAAGAGATGAATGAGTCCCAGTCCATTACAGGTTTGGCAAAACTTTAGGCTTTCTTCTAAGGGGAACCCATTTCCTGTGAACCCTGTCTCATTCCTGAGGTCACTTCCTGGAAACGGTCACAACAACCTGGGCAAAGATAAACAAGTTGGATGGGTGTAGGATGTTTGGCGACATTTAACTGAGGCCCAATCTTTCGCCTCCTATTGTTTCTGTTGCCGGGTGCTTCTCTGTGACCCAAACTCAGTGCCTCAGCATACCAGAACCCCTCAGGGAGTTACATTAAGCTTTCCTGTCACATCACTCTACCCACATTCAATCTGCCATCAAATCTATTACTGGAACACATGATTTTAGATTCCACCTCCAATGCTGTTTGCCTTTCATACGTTCTATTTCGAAGCTGCAATAATAGCCAGACAGCTGTTTCTAGGTTTTTCCTGGACATCGGCATTGTACAAGAATATGCACCCCCAACGTTGCAATTCTGTATTTTTTGTGTGCATTTGGTATATTGTAGTCATGTTCATATTAAAGATTTGTGCATGAGAACATATTAGTATATACAGTACCCAGCCCTTCCCCGGCCCAGCCCCAGACTTCAGCCCAAGCCCCAGCCCTAGCCCCAGCCCCAGCCCTAGCACCAGCCCTAGCCCCAGCCCCAGACCCAGCCCTAGCACCAGCCCTAGCATCAGCCCCAGACTTCAGCCCAAGCCCCAGCCCTAGCACCAGCCCCAGCCCCAGACCCAGCCCTAGCACCAGCCCTAGCACCAGCCCTAGCCCTAGCCCCAGACCCAGCCCTAGCACCAGCCCTAGCACCAGCCCTAGCCTCTTAAGACAGAGCACTGAGGGGAATCAGCATGTTAGGCAACAGTAAACCCCAGGTCCCGCACTGCAGTCACTGGCACATTCATCTTTTCACACTGTTTTGTTTGTTTTCATCGTACACTCCTTTTCCCAGCTGAATGAACTGAAAAAGCCAGAGCTTTATTCTTAATACTACACCCCCCATCCCCACACGCCTCATCCCCCACCCGTCGTAAAGCCTGTCACCCTCTCGAGAGCGTCTCCGAGATATTTCATAATCTCTCCTTTAATTCTGCAGAGTGCCGGGGTTCTTTGTCTGACTGGTTGGAGACACAAAGGTCTAGACAGGCTGGATGGAAGCCTGACCTTCTGTGCAGCAACGATTCAACTGATAAACTATCAGCCCAATTCCATTCTATAATCTCTGCTGCCTCCCTCTCCTCTCACAATCCCTTTCTGCTCTGTGTCACACAAGAAGCCTTTCTGCCTCTCAGATAGCTATTCATATTCATATTCATTTCCAGAGTGTGGTCGACTTCAAATGTGGCGGAGATTAAAACGCGGGCCAAATCTCATCACCATCGACCTTTACTTCCTTAGAGACTCGTTTCTCTCCTTCCATCACCGTGTGAGGCAAGTGTTTTGGCACGACCGCTGAATGAGACGGGGTTTCCCACTCACCTTCCCAGGGGGATGGCCAGGTAGAACACAGAGAGCATCATGGTCCGGCTGTTGTTGGTGAAGAGGTCCCCTATGATGGTGGGGGAGATGGAGGAGTAGCTGGATTCACCGATCCCAACCAGGCCTCTGGACAGGACAAACAGCCAGTAATACTGCAGGGACAGGAAACACAGGTCACAGGATTAGGGTCAGGGGCGAGTCACATCTGTTCTTATCGAGGAACACAGACCTGGGAATGACTCTTTCGTTAGAAAAGAAAACCCACGCTGGCTTTGAGTCACATCACAGGAGATGTTCTGTCCTTCCTCCGCCTCGAAACCTCCGAATGCCTAGTCAGCACCAGAGCGGGTTTATAAATCTGTCTCTGTCGCTTTTTTTTTTAAATCAGGAAAGCCAAGCTCAGTGACATGAGATTAGAGTCTTTCAACCCAGACAGTTCTCTGAACAGAGGCCAGATATGGAGCCAGAGTGAATGACAATAGATCTTATATTAGAAAAGACAACAGCCTGTTATGGGGACTGGGTGAAATGTGGGCTGTGACCTCTGCTCTGTGCTTAGGTGTTTTATAGTGGGCAGAGTCAGGAAGACTAACTGGCGCCCTCCTTTCCCTCCAACAACTGATTTAGCAGGTTGTATATATAACCACCTATAAAAACACAGCGGCTCCCAGTCACATCCTCTGGTGATGCTGCATCACAGTACAGTGGTAATGTGGGTCAACCAGTCCAGGCAGTGCAGGATCATCCTACAGAGCTATTCACATGGCAATCTGTGTCTCACTACTAGACAGGGAGGGATTTTAGTAATGATCCTCATATAGTATTCAGGGTGCTAATACTGTGTGTGTCTGTGCGTGTCTGTGTGTGCATGTGTGTGTGTGTGCGTGTGTGTGTGTGCGTGTGTGTGTGTGTGTGTGTCAGGGGGAGTAGATACAGGGACACCCTGTGGGGATTCCAGATGATGAGATTAGTGCCAGACGCAGCGTGGAGAGAAAGATTGGAAAGGAAGCAAGAGGAGGGTGGTAGGAGAGGAAGGAGGGAGTCAGGAAGAGAAGGAGGGATGCTGGATGGATCTTCTCACCCTCCCATATTTCTCTCCATGCTGCAGTGAGGAGGGGGGACAGAGGAAGAGGGAGTGGTGGGGGAATTGAGAGAGAGAGAGAGAGAGGGGGGGGGAGAGAGAGAGGGGGGTAAAGAGGGAGAGAGAGAGGGAGAGAGAGAGAGAGAGAGAAGGATCATGAGAAAGAAAAATGAAAATGAGAGATGGGAGGGAGGGAGGGAGGGAGGGAGGGAGGGAGGGAGGGAGGGAGGGAGGGAGGGAGGGAGGGAGGGAGGGAGGGAGGGAGGGAGGGAGGGAGGGAGGGAGGGAGGGAGGAGCCTGGGTTATCTGGAATTGAAAATTTGGTTCCACTTGCAAGGAGTCCTGTCAGTATTCTGACACATGCTGTGAAAGCATCAGGCTGTTTGTCAGGGAACCAGATCTCCTTGTCTCTCTAGTTAGTGTTTCCTGTGTGGGCAAGAAAACCTGCTTGTTCTTCCTGTCAATGATGCAACTGAAGCACCTGTGAAATGTCACTGGCATCGCCCCACAATGACTGGATGCTTCTCTGCCTAACACAGGAACTAGCATAGCAACAACATTAGCACGCATAGAACATTGAACAAACCTGAACAACGCATGTTATTATCCGGCTGAATCAAAGTAGCCTACACGCCAGCACATGAAAAGATTCTAAACAGATATGTCAGACATGAGAGGGTTAAGGGAGAGTGCGGTGGTCGCATGTGTGCGGGTGTGGGTGTGTGAGGGAGGGTCGTTTTTTTAATGCTTTTCAAAGCAGGGTTATCGCCACGCTCTGCAGTAATCATCCACATTCCATTAGTTTCTCTTCTCCACATCTCTTCCAACCTGACAGTTTGCAGTGTGGCAGTCATTCCCAGAAAAAATAATCTGTCCTTATTGTTTCTGTTACATAATACTCAGTGGGATGGTGCTATGCTGGGAGAATGATGTGACGGGAATATGCTCAGACTGAGGCAGAGTAGTGCACTGTTATTACTCTCCTCTGAGGGATTTCTGCCCTTTATCTAATGTAACACAAGATATTTGCTCTATCTGCATTGTGCCGATGCCCTGAGGAAGCAATCATTTCCGTCTTTTTGTGTGTGGATGCATAAGTGCATGAGTGTGTGTGTGTGTGTATGCGTGTGGGGGTGTGTGCCCCTCCACAGTGCTGGGTCTGACAGCTATGAGAATAGATTAATTAAAGAGCTGGAGGTCTCAAAGAAGGTGGTCTAAGCGTGACCTCTGTCCTGACCTCCGCCTCCAGCGCTCTCCCACACGCTGCTCCGAGGGAAGGAGCCACGGGAACACGGGGTCACGCACGCAGGCATCACGCACCCTCCGGAGCATGCGAAACACACACACCACCTCCCGCCACGCTACGATATGACACGGGGGGGGGGGGGGGGGGGGGGGGGGAGAGCAGTGCTGTGGTGTTCAGTGTGTGTTGGGTTGAACGTCTATTTGGTGCATGCTCCTGAAATAATGACGACCGTGATTGCCATCTTTCTCCCAACCTTTGGACTGTTATAGTTCAGTGTTGTTTTAAATGAATTATGGCAGAGCTATTTTCTCTCAGGGGTATGTCGTTTAGTGGATTCCCTAGGATAGTAGCTTTCACATTGTTTTGTTAGTGTGGCCACCAGACCCATTTAAACCCTCTGGTTTAAATGAGGCAGCAGCATCAACAACAACAACAGCGGTAGCAGCAGTAATACTTATCCTTCTGATTTATTAGAAGTAACCGAATGAAATATATCCAGTCCTTCCTGTACTGTCCTCTGAGACAGATGGAGGAATCACTTTGTAACTGGCTTTTTTGGTTGCTTTGGATAAAAGTGCCTGATAAATCCCTGAAATGTTCTTGTAGATGTAAATAGAGTACATTTGTAAAGCTTTGTAGAAATATGCACATATTTTCACTGCTGTAATCCTTGAAGATCCCCAAGACATTCTCTTCAGTTTTTGTTGCCAGAAGATTCTTCTGATTAAATCAGATGTGCAAAAGACACTTTCATAAATAATGAAACAGTTTATTAAAGAGGAACATTACTTAGGTCTAATTGGCTTTTCTCTTGGCTTTCTCAGATCATCCAGAAAATATAGTTTGATGATGATGACTGAGAATCACCCCAAGGGTGAGATGACAGAGGAGCAAACTACATCTCAGGAACACAGGCTACAGCCAATTCAGCTCAACAAATGAAACAGAATCGTTCCATTATATAAGGTTTGAGTCAGTTTATAAATGCATCGTGATCAGCATCAGTTGGAAGAGCTGTTAATGTTTTATAGCAGTTACGTAAGAGCTTTCCACTGTGCTCTGGTTTGATTGACATATTAGGAGACATCTCTGGTGGAGGGACACGATGGGGGGTGGGGGCGGGGGTGAAGAAGATGGGGTGAGGCGGGAGGATGCTGGAGGAACAGCCTGATGGCCCTCATGAAGGACGGCCTTTGTGGCATGTGTCAGAGTGAGAGTGGTGACGTGAGCTGGCTCATATCCTGTCAGTTCAGCACTGGGACAGTCTGGATGGGGGTCCCCCAGGGCAGCTGGCGGCCATTTTGGCTCTCAATGGAGGGTCCTATGGGGGATTAGTCAGAGTAGTGCCTCCGGGGGGCATGAGATCGTCCCTGAGCTGTCACTCTACACTCCACAGCTCTGGGCTGCAGGGCCAGTTTAATGACCACACACGGGACTGGCTCTATAACCTCAGAGAACCAGGTAGACTAGCCCAGACTCCTGCGCTACCGAAGACTGAACTAGACTGAGATGGTTTTTGCGGAGTTAATACATCATCTGGTGGTTGCTGGTATTATTGATTGTGTAGAGCCTCCATGCCTGATCAAGTCACTAATTAGGAGGTGTTCTCCCCCCACTCCTAGATCAAGTCAGTTAACCCTCACATCGCCACCTGGTCTTAAGCACCTGAGCCATACAAACACACCAACCAAATCCTGCTTTCAAAGTGAGTGACGCCCCACAATCCTGTCCTTTGATGAGCTACATAATGTTGATGTCACTACAGCTACAGATGACACCGCGGCGGACTGACAGATTAATGACTTAACTCTATTATCCAAGGAAGAAGTGGACAGGGTGAACAACGAGAGCAGCCAACCAGAACACAGAGATAGGGAGACAGACAAGAGGGAAACAGCCATGTCTAGGAAGGGCACGCGTCACGGTAAATGAGCACATCATTTAATCAGCATTAGCGAGACAGACAACTTTGTTTGGGCTACACACGCCAGTTAACTTCGGTCACTAACCTTCATGTCTCGATCCTATCTGAACAATTAGCCCTTGGTGAAGAGCTGGAATTCTCTAATCTCAAATGTGTTGAACATCAAAACATAGGCACAGCCGTAGGGGGCCACTGTGGAAGATAATATGATTCCCAGACATTGCGTTTGATCAAGCTGGGTTTTGCTGGAGTAGAACAGTGGGGGTCTAATTCTAAACATGTTTGGATATTACCCACTAAAGTAATAACCTGAAGACTGGCTTCCAGTCAATTGGGGGATCATGCTGACAATCCTTCTAGACTTTCCACTAGACAGGAAGTGATGTCAGGCTACGTACCTCTTTGCTGATGAAGGAGCTGGAGAGGGTGATGGCAGACCAGAAGAAGATCCCGCAGCTCAGGATCACCTTCCGGTTGAAGCGGTCTCCCAGGTAACCGAAGATGGGAGCGGCAACCATGAAACTGCAGATGAAAACTGTGGAAAAGACGGAAAAAAAACAACAGAAAGAACGTCAAACGAGATCGCTGTCACTGCAGGCGTCGCTTTTAGCGACAGATCATTAGCACTGTGTCGGGCTACGTGTCTCGCCTTTCAACGCCACAGGGTGATGTCACTCATCGAGCTCCTATGGTTGCAGCTCCTATGGTTGCAGCCCTAGCCTGCATGCCCCCTGGGCATGCAGGTCTGGCTGGAACAGGCCGCCAGCAGCCTTGTTGTGAAGGACTGCCAGAGGTTACTCTGCTACTCACAGCAACCCAGCAGCCCATCACTGAATGCATATTCAAAATGACATTAGCTGGAAGAGAGTGGAGGCATACTAAAGACAGGTGATGTAGGCTTTGTGTAACATCATTAGGATTGATGCTGTTTAGGATATAGGTTGATAGAAGGGCCTTTGCTCCGCCATGTAAGTGCTTCTTATCTGATTTAATCTAATCTGGATTAGAAGCAGTAAACAATGGTTGTTACTTCATCCATGGCCAATCACAACAATCACTTACTTAAACAGCACTTGTGTACACAATAGGAGTTACCGTACACACTGAAGGCACACAAGCGGTTAAAAGTGTGTTTTCCCTCCTTCTCAAACTGCTGAATGGACAACTATATTTAACCTAGAGGGGATGGAGCCAGGAACAGGGAGAAAGACAAAGCCAGAACAGGCTTGAATATTTAATGCTATCCGACTGCGGTGTATTTCTCCACAGATACAGGCCAGAGGGCAGACCACTGACGACAGGGAAATCAGACTGCGGGCTTAGGAGACGAATACTCTCTAGGAGTGTGTTGACACATAATCAGCATAAAGACTTCCTGCGAGGGAGGAGGAGGGGATGGAGGAGAAGGGGAAGGAGGAGGGGGTCAGGATGAGAATGAGGAGTAAAAGAGAGAGAATGAGGTTATATAAGGCCCTGGGTTTCTAGCATCACTAAGACATGGCGAGCAGAAGGAGGACAGCACAGACCTCAAAGGGTTAGCCTGTCTCTTTAGATACATAATACCATCACTTAGGAAAACGACGATATCTATTGATGTTACACTATGCACCACTAATGAAGTGAAGCCCAGCCAAGGTAGCAAGGCATGAACGTTGCTGGGTTTGTGCGTTCCACATGTCCAGCCAGCCCAGTGTATCCTGCAGTCATCCCAGTGCCAGAGGTCAGAGACCCACTGGATTTTGTGCTGGAGCCATCAGCACCTGGTTCCCTGCCAGCTGTTGATGCTCACATCTTGGTGTTTAATAACTTCACATTTGAGCGGAAAGGAAACTGCTGAGGGCAGCTAGATTGGGGGGGGGGGGGTCACTGTTGGCCAGGGTGCAGAGCACACGTTCCTGTAAACGAACAACAGAAAAGGAGGTTCTGGACCCACACCAAAGCTGTGGAGAAATCCATCTCCTTGCACACACTGCTACGAAGGAGGGTAGTTTTATACCCCAAATTGCCGCTGTCCAGTGGGATTTTATCTTTTGTCGGGCCTTTCAACTTTCATGATGATTTATTTTCATCCTAATGATTATACTTGGCACTGGTCTGGTCGTTAATCAACATTACTTTGAGAACAGAACTAACCACAGTTTTTGCAGACAGGTTTAGCCTGATAAACCACCTTTTACATGGAACAGACACTTACAATATATTGCACCTGGGCTTTCCAGTGCAGGAGGAAACACCCTATATTTATTTATCAGGGAATGTGATCACCTCCATCAAATAAATCAAACTATGACTGTGATCCCTGAAATGCGGTCTTGAAAGCCTTCAAAGTGGCAGCTATTAGTTAATCTTTCATCACACTTTATATTTCTCTCTTTCTCTTTCAGTTTTTCTCTTTTTTTTGCTCTTTCTGTTTCCCCCTCCGTCTCTCTCTCTCTCTCTCTCTCTCTCTCAGCAGTCTCTGTCCGCCATCCGTATTCAGGTCTCAGTGACTGATGACGGCTCCACGCTGGTCCAGCTCACTAAAGAGCTCTCCCGATACACCCTGCAGCCACACTGCTGCAGAGCCCCTCACACACACACACACACACACACTCACCCGCATGGACAAACACACACCCACACACATCAACAGCAGGGTGTCACACGGCACACACAGATAATACAGGCAGAGTTCCATAATCAGACCACACCAGATGTTCCACACTGAGAGGGGAGTGTTGGGGGGCTGTTTAGCAGACGGTCTAAACAACCTGACCTCCATTATTCAGGAGCCTATTAAATAAGAAAGCAAAAAGTGAGGTGGAAAAAAGGGAAAAGGAGGTAATTATGTAGGGACCACACAGAGTAATGCCTCACTCCAGGTTACTGGTGACATTGTGATTGGCTGCGACACGAACAGTGTCATATCTGGCCCGCTCATTATCACCTCTCTGCATTTGCACCACCTGGGAGTGGAGGCTGTTCCGACGGCGTGTGAGGGAAGACTCTGCCTCCGCCAAGTAACCTCTCATTAACCTCCCTGTGTGTTAGACTCCTGGGCTGCCTGCTCTGTTAGCTAGTGTGATAATGATTAAACTGGGCGTCCCTGGGCCTTTCGTATGAAGTTGAGCTCCAGTTTAAACAGAAGAGATTGAGGAGAAACAGAGGAGCGTTCAGAACAGTCACACATGCCTGATTACACAACGTATGTGCAGAGGAAGGCTAAGAACATCTCGGACTCTTTCAACACCATAATTGACTGCGGAATCGCACACACATACACACACACACGCAATTTGGTTTGACTGATACACTGAGTTTCCTGTCACTATTACAGACAACGTATCGGTAGGACGGGTCATACAGATGCCAGAGCTGTGACTTGCTGGAGAGCCAGTCTGTGGGGTATTGTTCACCTGCCGAGAAAACCAGCCCTCCACTGTCTACAGGTGTTCAATGACTACCACACACAGCTATGTTCAAGATTGAATTCTTTGGAATGTTTACCATCATTGTTATGACAAATCTCATAGTTTTCTTGTTTCCCTGACCAGGGAAACGGAAAGTGTTTTCACATTGTTTATTTGTGACGAAGTGGCCTAGCCCTTCCACGGAACCAGGGCTGGGAAACTCTCTGGTCATTTTCCCACTAACACTAAAACCAATAATCAATAACAAAGGCATCACTTGACTGAAGAACAGGATAAACCACTTCATGTAAACAGGAAGCAACACAACACAAAAAGCCTAAATTAGTTTCAAATATTCCCCTCGGGCCAAAGCAAGGCTGCTAAATATCTTGGAGTTGATGTCTTTGGGGGGGAAAACCGTACAAAAAATTTTGGGCCTTGAAAAAGACCTTGCTACAACTCTTAATCAGCTCTCCCGATAAAGATTGAAAGCACTTGGGTGTTTCTCTCTGTCATTCTTTATTCTATCAGCTCACCAATCATTGGTAGCTGCCCAGGCCATTTCTGCTGACTCATTTCCCAGCAGGATGAGGGGATTGCCCTGTCAGTCTGAAGAGCATCTTTAAAACACAACCAATGTTCTCCTTTCACTCTCCCTGATAGCCAGAGAACAAGAAGCTCCCCAATTTGACAGAAGGGCTCAAATTAAGACAGGAATATAAATAAACCAAGACACTTTCTTTCTCAATCCAAAATAACTCCATCCATCAGGGCAAAGGAGGGCTTTGAACTGTTTTCGTTTCCTCCTCTCCCCGTCACCGCCAAGCACATGTCCAGTAAATCATCGACTGACTCTCCAAGCCAGTGGCCAGAACAGTCTGATGTTGATAGGCAGCCATGAAACTGAAGCAATCAACATCCACACCCAGCCTCTACTTTCATTCCGAGGCCCACCACTGTTGTCTCCTTTCTACGGGACTACTTCTAAAGAGGACCACAGGCCTGTCAGCGCTTCACAGAAATACAAATAATCGGTCTTAAATCAAGAGCATAGGCATGCTCCTGTGGATACGCACATGGGAAAAGGGAAGGAAACCCTTCAAATCAACATTTGGGGGATTTTCAGCACGCTCTCATCTGGAGTGGGTTTCCTTCGTCCAGTTGATGCACTCCCTGGGAATTTACACCTCTGGTCCAGAGGAAGAAATAGTTCTGATGACCTCATTCATAGGACAATGGCCAGCTCTGACCACCACACAAGTCGGAGATAGTTTTTTGAAACTGGGTGGGGCAGGTGGACTCGACTGTACAGCCAGAAGGAACAGTGAGCTGCATTCACACCACAGTTGGTGTTTGCTTACAGGAGATTAAACGTCTATGAATGTTTGACACAGCCGTGATGCTTTATCTTGGAGAGGTAACTTTCTGAATAGCGTGAGTGTAATGAGTAATGTGCAATGTGACTTTGACATGTTTGACAAGAGAGGCCTATCTAGGGCTTTTATGAGTTCCACACTGTGTGGACGTTCCTGCACAAAACACTTTCCACAGACAGTTGAATGCTGGGTAACTGAGTAACTGGGGCTCATAAGGGCAGGGGAGATAGTGTGCAGAGTGCTTCTGGTTCGCAGCGCTCCAGTTGTTTATGGTGTGTGTCTGTGACAGCCGCCAGTAATACCGCTGAACAAACACACACGTCTGTCTGAGGGAAGTGACTCAACAACAGCACACACCATCTTATCATTATGGTTACATAACCTACTCAGTACTTGTAACTCTACAAATATTGATTATCTTATATTTTCCGAGGGGTTGGGTTAATCATTTAGGGCCTTCAGTTTCGTCAGATAAGCAATCTCTCTCATAGACATAACGTAACTGCCAGTGTGGACACTGGATTTCTATGTATCGCCACAGGTGAGACGAAAGATTTCTCCTTTACTTGACCGCATACCAAACACAGACACAGAGCCCAAGCTGCGTTCATAACGCCGCC
Source organism: Osmerus mordax (assembly GCF_038355195.1). Classification (NCBI taxonomy): domain Eukaryota; kingdom Metazoa; phylum Chordata; class Actinopteri; order Osmeriformes; family Osmeridae; genus Osmerus; species Osmerus mordax. The sequence continues at coordinate 9,190,411 of NC_090068.1, forward strand.
CCCTCTAAGTCTCACACTGTGCAGACGAGCTGGAGTACACTTCGCTGTGCTCACCCCCCCCGCTCATTGGTGTAGACTCTCAGTCTCGGAGGGAAGGAGCATCAGAGGCCAGTCTGGGAGACGTAATCTTCTGTCTCGCTTTCTGTAGGCTTGATGAATTAATCATGTGCCTCATTCCCATGCATCTCACTTTCATACAACTGTGTGTGTGTAGTTGCTTGAGACATTTACTTCCCCCCCCCAAAAAAAACTCTGCTAAAAGTCTCTCCTACGTTCTCGGATTCTCTTTGTAGATCAACTGACACTGTGTTCCAAACCAGAGCAGGTGAACGTCTATGTGAACGAGAGATGAAGCTTTAAATGTCATGTCAAACCTGTATAGAAATTCTGCAAATTCCAAAAGTCCAGACATTAGACGCTCATATTTTTTAGGTGAGCATTGAGGCAGACCTGTCTTTCGGAGCGCAAATTACAACAATTACCGAGATTGGCTGCTTCTAGAACATTCCATTACAGCACACTAGTGAAGTAACATAACACAAAAGTATTCTAATCTTATCTCCTAGAAACCTGTAACGTGGGTCTACTGTAATGATGCTCTTTAATCCCACATGTCCTGAAGTAACCTCTGTGTCGAGGCTGACTGGTGTGAGGAGGGTGACTGTGCTCTGGTGACGATACACAGGACACGAGAGGGCTGAGGATGAGGGCTGAGGATGAGGGCTGAGGATGAGGGCTGAGGATGAGGGCTGAGGATGAGGGCTGAGGATGAGGGCTGAGGATGAGGGCTGAGGATGAGGGCTGAGGATGAGGGCTGAGGATGAGGGCTGAGGATGAGGGGGTGTCAGCACGAAGGCAGCACACGGCTGACTAAGCACGCCAGGCTGCTATTGGACGTCACAAGAGTCCAGGCGTCATGACCAGGGAGCTTCAGAACGCCTCCGCGGGAGAAGCACCTCTTCAGGGAACACATTCTGTGTCAGGAAGTTGCCATGACGCAGGGGTGATGTCACACAGACAGGGACCAAATCCTTCCCGTGTGTTCACGGGGGACAGAGGGCGAGCTCAAAGTGTTCGACCCAGTGGACGAAAGACGTTTGTTTCCAATAGGGAATAGTATGTGTTTATTTGTGGAAGTCACTGAGGCATCACGCACGACACCCAGTCCTCTTTGGAAATCCCACAAGAGATCCAACAGGAGGTCCCACAGGACGTCCACAGAGTGTTACTGTGGGTAGCACCTGAGGTCCACTTTCTCCACACTAGAACATCCCTTCGTCCCCAGAGAGAACAGGGACACCCACAACTCAGGGCTCGGCTTCAATTGGTCAACGCAACAATCCGCCCGAGTGATGACTCACCTCCAATCATTTAAATCTGCTGGTTTATTCCCCATGAATAAAGCATTAGGAGGACGGGGTATGTGTGATTGATATTCAGTCAGCCTGTATGGATGCATTTCCCTATGAAACAGCTAGCTTCCAATGAAGGGAGCACCTGCAAGGCACTGCATTCAGCTTTGATCTTTTCCATGAAACTTTATAGATGGCAAATCCATTCAAATTTGACAGGGGGTGTACTGTCATTTTGATAACAATGTTTGTGTCCATCTCGGGTAGCATCATTCTGTTTGTGTGATGTTGCCCATGTGTTGGAGGGTGATATGGTTTAGTGGGACGGTGTAATGCTCTGGAAAAGGACTAGAACACGTTGGGACTGGACTTCCCTCTGATGCGAACACAGACACACAGACGACATACATGCAGACACAGACAGACAGACAGACATGCAGACGTGTAGACAGACAGACAGAAAGCTGAGGAACCTGTACAGACACTAGACATGGCAGGGGTGGCAGTCTGAGGGATCCAAATAGCTCTAGGGTGACACAGACAGAATTAGAGCGAATGGAATAAGCACATCCTAGCTGCAGGTTCGGACATGTCTGCCCTGTCGCTAAGCACCATGTACTGCGCATTTCAGTATCATGACACTCTGACCTGTTTGGTGTGTGCGTGTGTGGGTGTGTGGGTGAGGGAAACACCAATGTTTGTCGATGTGTAAGAGTCTTTGTCACCTCTCAAGAAATCTCCCTCTGTAACTGCAACTCCCCTTTTGAGTTTCTATTGACATCTCCTCATCTCTGTTATGGTCAAGGGTTATCTACTTGGAGTTATACACTCGCTGGATGACTCACTAGGATACATATTCATGATGTTGTCAGACATGCTTTCTTGGCCTAGGTCGCTTTTTATTGGGCTCGGATAAAACACTGACCAACCTTGATTACAGATATCAAAATCTCCCTTTGATGTTTATGCCGCATTGTCTTACCAAAAGCATATCCATTTCTCGTTGTTGTCTGATGTTCCCCAACAAACACGATCAATGATTTATGTGGTTCCAAACATGCGCAGGGGCCTTCATCTTTCACCGCTCATTCCGTCCAATAACTCAAGGTATGGGAGCGCTTTTATTCTGACAGCCTGTGATGTTGTTGTGATCTTAGCTCTGCTCGTGCACTGTTGCTGTCCCACTTCCTCTCTCACATTCCCACTGAAGAAGAAAACTGGCTAAATGATTTTGTTTCGGTAGTTCATGCTGAGAATTTGCGGCATCGAAAAGGATGGCACCATAAACAAAACCCGAGCCACTGTTAATGTTTCCGTTGATATATTGAGAAATTAAGTTGTTTCGCCACATTTCTACCTGGTGAGATATCGGAGCCTTCATCGTGAATCATCGGACGTTTAGTCACCACAGTCACTCCAGTAGAAAACAACATTTCTTGATAATGCAGCTACATTCATGACCACACCTTGTGTAACCGAGTGGATGTTTGTTTAACCCCTGACGTGGGATTCAAACCCAGAACATTGAAGGAAAGGTAATCCAACTCTGCATGCCACCTTCAACTATTTGTGCACCAAACAGAGAATATATGTGAGGCACGCAAACTATGAATGTCAGGCTAGCAAAGAAACATAATACCTGCTACTCTCTCACATACGTAGAACCACTTGTCTTCACTGTGACATTACAGAAACCAATTTGCAGACAAAAGAAGGTCCATTAGATGAGTCTGGTGTATGAGTCTATTCTGGTTCAACAGTGACAGGTATGTTGAACAGGTTGGATGATATTGACCTATGAGAGGATACTCAGACACATTCAGTGACAAAGGCTCGTTTCCAGTCCCCTCTGGGCATGCTTAGACTTTGATTGTCAAGAGCCGAGATTTTGAATGCATAGAAACCTCTGTGCGGTAACTTTATTTGAATATGTGTTGAACATACATAAGGACTACAGAGGAGAGAATAGCCCCAAAGCGGGGAGATTACGAGCAGGAAATGATGTGTTTGCCAGGTAAATAAGGTGGCACAATAGGGTGAACTATTGTACGGTTCGTTGAACAGAGGCAGGAGCCATGTGTAAAGGCTCACCTGGCTCTGCAGAAAGCCCTGGTTTCCCCTATTCAGACAGACACTGCTGTAATCTCCCGCTCCACTTCAAACGTCCTCAGACTGCCAAAGACAGAGACTGCCCCGGTGTCTCACAATGCTGGAGACAGCTCAGTGATGTGCTGCCATCACATCTGATTCAGACAGGAAGACGCAATGACTTATGTACACACACAAACACACACACACACACACACACAGACACACACCAAACATACTGTACACACACACATATGCATGTACACAAACACACACAGTAATTCTGTTATCCAAGAACCATCACGTCTCTTTTGTTGTCAGGAGGTGAGTGATGTAAGGCACAGCTGGAGAAGTGAGAGGCTGAATCATGGTGGGTCTGGGCGGAGGTCCCCTAATGTCATAATTAGTGTAAACTTCAAGTGCAAATTGCCATGAGGAGAGCCAACATGCACTGCCATACAGCGGAACTCAACTTCCTGTAGTTCTGTATGCGGCACACAGACACCATAGAAGGATATCCTCTGTAAGCATGTGTGGGACTCTGTTTGTGTCCGATACAAGATAGACATAACAAAGATAACACTATTTCACATGGAGTGATAGGACAGTGTGGGACTCCAAAAACTGCTTCATACAGATAGACTTTGAGAATGATGCCAATGTTATAATGTATTCTTGAGGAGGAAAAAAGAACTAGAAAGAGAGACGACAGCTCGGAGCCTCTCCAGTTTGCTCTCTGAGACAAGAAGCTAGCACCTGAGGGACCAACTATATTTAGCTCAAGAGGGAAGCAAAATGGTTGTTACGCAGGATTTTAACCAAATGTCTGTGTTTGTGTGTGTAATTATGAGAATACTGCGAGGTAAGAGGAGGAGGAAAAGGCTAAGTGGATTAGCTTTGGCAAATAAAGGCTGATTCCCCCAGGAGCAGAGACAGTGCTGCAGACACACCAAAGCACACCAGGCTGGAGCTCTGCAGGGCCTTGCCTTTATCACATCGTATCAAACATAAGGCCCTAGACGGATCTCGAACAACACCGAGTGGTAGTCTAGTTTGTAGTGACACAGAACAAGAAGAAATCATCCTTAAAGTACCTCTAGCGCTAAAAGGAGGAGTCCGTGTGTGTGTGTGTGTGTGTGTGTGTGTGTGTGTGTGTGTGTGTGTGTGTGTGTGAGGGGGGAAGAGGGGGGTGGGTACATATTTGATGTCCCCCCTCCAGCTATATGAGCTCATACCCCACTCAAGTCAAACATCCTCAAGAACCATTAATCCACAATGCAAAACTAAGGCTGGGAGAGATTGGAGGGCCACCGGTCTGGGATAGGATATCCTGAGAGCTTAATCACTCATCCTGATAGCTCAGTTCTGTCTGCTACTGAGGTAACTGAGAGGGACCTCATGCAGTCCACTTTGTTTACAGCCTGTACTGTATGTTCAGTCACCGCCAATTACAGTCAAAATAACCTAGTGTCACAACAGCATTGTGTGTGTCCAAGGATTTGTGAGGCAATGGGCTGTTGTGTTTCACTCGAATGATTCATGCCATAACTGCCTGGGGAGGGTGCGACTGACAGTCATACCGTCTCCAAGGGTCAATGTCATACCTAAACACTGCACCTACTGCCTTCTCACGCGCTTTCTTCCTCCCCAGGATTCCCCTGGCAAAGCCTCTCTGAGACTACACACTCACTCAAGGGTGGAACTCTAAACATCCCCACATTCCTCCCGTTTACGTTCAACAGCGAATGCCTTCCGCGAAACCAACATCTTAGGCTTCAGTAGCGCGGTGTTACCACCAGGCCCGTCTGCCGATTGATGAATGCGTCTTGTGGCCTGGGAGCTGCCTCTGAGGACTAGGCCTGCTTAGGTGTGGAGGAATGCAGTGGTTAACTTCTATAGAGGAGCAGCGAGCGGGGTTGCCAAGTTTGGGGTTGAACCTCCTTATGTTTTAGTGAGCCCATCTGGAGCTGTGAGGGGGTTGCTAACCTCCTCTTGTCAACATGGCCGCTAACGCTGGCCCATTAGCCTCCAGCCCTCCTCGATGGCCTTTCAACAGGCTGCAGATTGTTCCAGGAGGCCCGGGATGGTACGGCCCGATGAGAGCTGAGGGCGGGGGGGGACCGCAGCTGGGGACTGTTAGCGGCGGAGGCAGCCTCCGGGATGGAGAGAGGACGGGAGCCGTCAGCGTGCGTACCAACTGTTTCGCACTTCCGAGCTGGCTTGAGCACAGACTGAGTTTTTCACGGTGAGTTTAGGCTTAACTGTATTCACTTACTTGTGGAGAGAGAGTGAGACTCAGACAGAGGCCCTCGTGCAGCACATAAACTATCCTGTCACTTTTCGTCTGGGAGCAGACAAACCCTAGGATGGTGGCTTGTCTGTCACTGCAGTGGGATCCAGGGGAAGACATTTTTGCGCGGGGCGAGGAGATTTTCTTTCCGGCCATTTTGCTGCCATAACTACAGGAGCTGCTGACTTAATGACAGGCCTGGGCTGAAATGACAGAGGATGGAGCAGCAAGTCTCTGGATGTGATTCTGCTTCCAATGTTGTTGGGACCAATGGGTCCAAAAAACAAGGTTCTGTAAACACACACACACACACACACTTGCCCCCTGCATACACTTTCCACCATAAATGAAAGCAAACACTGAATACAATCGCTCTACCCTATCTTCGACCTTGAGAGGGAGAACATGTAATGAACTATTTGACTAGTGGGCCGGGTGTGTGTATGTGTTCCATATTGATCTGTTGATATCAGTCAAAAGAGAAGGAATCATTGCGTCTCCCCTGTGTACAGGCAGGGGCCAGGGGGGGCTATCGATCCGAGCTCAAGCTCAGAGAGTCCACAGAATACACCACAGCGTCTCTACGAAAGCTTGATCAGTCCTGGAGACAGCGGAGGAGGGAGGGGGACCAGGGAAACCAGAGGCCATGACAGGGGGGGGCAGGGGGGGACCCTCCACTGAGGCAGAGGGGAGACCTGATAGGTCATTCACCAGAGGCAAAAGGATTGACCGTTTCCATGGCCTCATATTGATGGCACGCCTGTTTTAATTGGTTCTGATCTCCAGATTGGACAGGCAGCCAAAGAGAAGCCTTTTGGCTCGGGGACAGGAAGTGAGGCGGGAGAGAGGGGGGGATCATAGTGTGGCAGCTGCCCTCCTCTGAGACATGGCCTATAAAAACAGCCAGAGAAAGAGAGCCCAGGGGCTAGGACTGGGTCGACGATGACCCCGACACACGCATACACACATGCACACAGTGTCGTCTTGTGACCGCGAGCGTTCTTGACCGCTAAGAGCAAAGAGAACTATTCCTCAGAGGTCCTGTACAGAAGCACTCCTTCGACAGCGACCCTGTGTCTGATTTTGAAGAACAAACAAGCCTTCAGACGTGGGTCCAGTGACACCACACCATCGACATCCACAGAACCAGGAAGAGGATTTCCATAGTGCACTCCCACTCTGTTCCTTGCCCCTCTCCACAAGCCCCATTGAGCTCCAGAGAAATGCTTTGGTTGGGGCTTGGAAATCAATACTGTAGCATTAAACCTTACAATGAGCAGGGATTCACAGGTGTCTCTCTCTCTCTCTGTCGCACTCCCTTGCTCATCCACCCCCTCTCTCTGCCTCCACAGTCTTGATTCCTGCAAGGTGCCCATCACAGTGACGGCAGAGCGGCAACAGCTGCCAAGCAGAGCTGAGACGGGAGCGCGTCTTGTCACGCCTAATCACCGACCGACACGGAGGGAGCGAGAGAAAGAGTGGGAGAGAAAGAGAGAGAGAGAGCAGGGAGGGATGGAGGGGGAGAGGGGAGCAGCTGTGAGGAGCCAGCACAGCTGATCAAGCACTGATAGCTTTACTCCACACCGCGAGAGGCGACTGGAGAAATCACCTCTCCATTATAGAGTAACCGGAGACCGCGACCAACACTCGACATAGAAATATGAAGTTGGACACACTTGTGACAGTTATTCCTAGTTGCTAAGGGTTTTCAGATGGCCACAAACCACCGTGTAAGCCTCTGGTTTTAGTCTCTGCGCCCAACGAAAATCAGAGGCATTAATTGTAAACCTTGGAAGTGTGGCGAGCAAATCTCCCCTGACTCCTCCTCGTGGTCACAGCTTCAGGAGAGTGACTAGTGGGAGTGTTGTCGAGACTCAGTCCACACCTGTGGCCCCATTCCACGGATCTCACAGTCTGGGGGTGACTGACTGACACCCTGGTAAGTCTGGCTGTGTGTGTGTGTATGTGAGTGTGTGCGTAAGTGCCTGCGTGTGTGTGCGTGCGTATGTGAGTGTGTGTGTCTGTGTGTGTGTGTGTGTACTTGGTGTTTGAGGCGGGGTGGCCTGCCCCAGACAGAAGAGGCTACTGAGACTGTCTGCAGCCTGGCAGTGATGAATGGAGGACAGCCATAAGAGAACAGAGGCTCCTTCCTCAGACCCCCCCCCCTCCACCCTCCTCTACCCTGACCTAATAAAAGCTGCCCCCTGCAGGAACATTGGGAATGGATCATAACGCCGGTAATGGATTGCATTTAGCATTTGTACAGGCGGATAAAAGTGCTCGCCTCAAAGCAGTACAGCAACAATCACTCGCTGATGATAACAAGGACGCAGAGTTCCTTTCTCACGTTCCCTCTCTCAGTAGCAGAACAAAGAAGAAACCCTGAAGACTCCCGTGGACCTGCACCAGGTGAAATATCATCCAGGTGAACCCCCCCGGCCGTCCCATACCTTCCCTCCCTGACCCCTGACCCTCTCCCCTGGCCTCCAGGGGTCCCCACCCCACTTGCTCACCACCCTACCCTTCAGTCTCCCAGCCCCCAGGCCTTGGTAAACACACACACCTGTCACTTCCCAGGCCCAGTGGTCTGACAGGTCTGCCTGTCCCAAGCCTCTTGGGCTGGGGCTGGGCTGGCCAGCACAGGTATGACAGGGGCCTTTACCTGTGTCTGGGAACATTCCACTGTGTTGATGGACAGGCAGCAGGAGTGGGGCCCCAGCACATGCCACACATCACCTGAGTGAAAGCCCCTCACCTCACAGGCCTCTTCACACACCTACAGAAGTATGTCCGAGCTTGAACACACACTTACCGGTACGCAAACACTGTACAATGCAGTACACCCACCACTGTTTTTTGTGTTTCGCCAAGGTTTGGTATGTTTGGTATGAAGGCAAAAGCCGAAAGGCTACGTTTAACGCACATTAATTCTTCGCTCAATCACAGACATCTGTCACATACTACCACAAGAGCTGCTGCTGGTGGTTCAGAGTGCTCCTCTAGTGGCTAGTGGGGTTATTTAATGTCCCATATCCACATTGGGAAGACGGTTAGTGCCACAGATCCCATATTTCCTTCTGGAGGCTCTGTGCCAGCCCTACAGCCACAACCAGAGCCAAGCACAAGAGCCAAAACCACAATGGAAGCCAAACATCCTAAATGAACCTGACCAGAAGTCAACCAGGGCTTGTAAATAGCCCTACTAGTAATATTGGTGTTGAGAGCTCAACGCTGCAGCGCTTTAAGGTGACCGGGCAACACACAGGATCCTGGTGTCAGCAGTCTGCGGTCCCAGGTGGGAGGAAGTGAGGAGGAAGCCAAGGAGATGGAGCGAGGGAGGAGAGAAGGGCAAACAGCGGGCAGGGCTTGCGTGCAGGTGCTCACAGAGGGGGAGTTTGTTCTCCCTTATGAATGAGGGGAATCGGGGAGGGGGTGGAGCACACACACACACGCAACCATGTGGACGCACACACATGCAGTGTTCCTCTCCACCCCCAGCCTCTCTGAGATCATGCCAGCCGCAGAACCCTCCCTTCACACCTAGGCTCCCGGCCCCAGAGCGGCCGCTCCCACAGCTCCGGGCCCGCATTCCTCAGGGCAGCGCCAGACTGAGGTCAGCCGGGGATCAAGGGCCAAGCAGAGTGTGGCCTACACCAGCCCACACCACGACAGGGGAGGACAGGGGAGGACAAGACAGGGGAGGACAAGACAGGGGAGGACAAGACGGGGGGGACAGGACAGGGGAGGATAGGACAGGACAGGGCTGCCTCAGACAGGGAGGAGGGGAACAGCCTAGAACAGCACAGGACATGGTAGGACATGGTATAGGTGCCTCAGACTGACATAGCTGAACTGCTGTTTCTCACAGGTCTGCATCAGCAGACAGGGGGCAGGGGGCAAAGCAACTGTACCTGCCACTCCCCCAACTGTGTGTGTGTGCATATGTGTGTGTGCGTGTGTGCGTGCGTGTGTGTGGAGGGCAGGGAGGGAGATGCATGAAGGGGTTTTGTGTGCCGAGCTCAACGCACAAGAAGAACAAACGCAACCTCTTTTCTGAACCACAGAACTGCAGACATTTAGGATATGTGGCCTTTGGAAGTATTTTATATGGGTCCGATGCATTCAGGGTTCTGGAAGGAGAGACACATGCTAAATGTGCCTGGGCAGAACAGCTATCCCTGCAAAAGGTCAGTGTGCCCCCTCAAATGCCAGCCCCCCACTGATTCTAAACTAATACCATGCAATTTCTCCCCCATTTCTGCTGGAGCTAGACTTAAATATGCAAGGGCTGATTTCACACATTACTGCTGGGTAACGATGACCGTCTGCATGGGCGGGATGTGAAAAAGGTCAAAGCCTTGTGATGCGATGTGGAAGCATGAGAGAGCCTCTCTAATGGAGTGAAAAGTTCTCTGGGAGAATTCTCACCTGTCACTTCCAACACAGTGACATCATAGGGCTAGACTATTATACCACAGTTAGATTCCTCCCACCTTTTAGGCAAACATTCTCAGGGAGATGAATTACCTCCATTTTAAGAGCTAATAAACTATACTGAGAAATATAAAATAGCCTCCATATATATGATGGAATGGAAAAGAAAGACATGATGATTATAGTGGTTAACTACTGTATAATAAATTTGAGTCGTTCATTCGAAATCCAAGCGATTTCATTAAAGTGTCATCTTGTAAAGAATGTTTCTGCCCTGAACGCTTTATTCAGTCTGGCCATGGTAATGGATTATTCATTTAAAAAAAGTAAAAGTAAAAGAGGAAACACTTTAAAACCTGTATTTTCTGTATCAGTCCCCTAACCAGCTCCCCAATTTCTTAAATAACACACTGTTTGTGTGTGTGTGTGTGTGTGTGTATGTGTATGTGTGTGTGTGTGTGTGTGTGTATGTGTGTGTGTGTGTCATCCAATAAGATCTCTTCTCAGGGACACACCCTCACAAAAGGTAGATTTATTTTGGGCCAGAGTGGAGCAGGAAGCCCTGCCCAGACCCTTCCACTGACTCTCACTACCCTGCCCTGCCTGCCCGCCTGCCTGCCCGTCTGACTGCCTGTCTTTCTGCCTGCCTGTCTGTCTATATGTCTGCCTATGTATCTGCATACCCGCCTCCTTGTCGAACTGCCTGCATGCTAGACCTCACTTGTAGGTGTAGCCGTTAAACTATGCAGTCGAAACTCGCATTTGCATATTATTTGCTGTGCATCGTTTGTTGACTCTGCGGTTTAGGTACAGTTCATTACCCAGCTTTAGGAAGGGTGGAGGTGGGGAGACAGAGGGCCTAAGCCGAGGGCTTTCATCCCTTTGTCGTCCCAATCTGTGGGGCTGAGAGAGGCTTAGTGTGCTCAGGTAATGTGCCTGTCCACAGAAGGGAGGACAACCAAAGATCTGGACCCGGAGGGTGTTACAGATGTAATTATGAGATAGAGAGAGACTTACCCGTTTGCAACAAGCCAGCTCCGCTGTCAGTAACGTCAAAGTGTTTCTGGATGTCAAGAATAACGCCTGCAAATAGAAGAAAGGAAAAGAGGAGAGAGAGAGAGAGGTGGATGTTATTGCTGTGGTTTATGATGTCGCGGTTGCAGTATTATGATCATAATAAACAATGTTTAAACAATCAGCTCAGTTTGAATGATAGGTAAAATAACACAGGGCTATATGGCGATCCATTAATATGGTGCTTCCGTGTGCAGACTCATCCTCTCCCTTAACGCACTCAGAAGTACCGCGTGTTGGCTGGTAAGTGCTCTCTTGGCTGGCATACAGTTTAGAGATCCTGAGAGCTCTGCAGGGGTTTTAGGCCTTTCTAGTTTCAGTTCTCCATTTCTTTCCGTCAACTCCTAGCCTCGAACCAGTCTGTCTTCCTTTTCCCTAAACAACCACGGTACACAAACAACCCCCCCCCCCACACACACACACACTCTCTGTCCTATAGGAGGTGCAGCATACGTGCCGTTCTGGTTCATCACATGATACCGTGAGCAGGGCAGATATTTGAGGTTAGGTTTTGCGCCACAACGCCAATTAAGATGTCACTCAGTGAGGTGATGCAGAAGGTGCGCTTCCCCTGCACCTTCGGAATGGGCTTTGATGTGAGTGCTTTGTGTGCTCCTGTGTGCTTCTGTAACCAGAGGACGGCTATGTCGCCACGGAGGGAAATTCCTGAGAGAAGGTCACGCTGGGAACTGTACTGAGAACTTAATGAGCTCCGTGGCATTTGGTGGTTTAGGCTGGCAGCAGATATGTAAGACAGCTGAATGTTCTGTCATCATCGACACTAAAAAGCCGGCTCGAATCTCTGTAGCGAACGCCGAGAAAGTCCCTTGTGAGGTGGGAAAAGTAGTCAAACATGGCTACATCCTCCCGAAACGCCAGAGAAGGATCTAGAGGACATGACACATGTCATAAACAGTGAGATGAAAACAGAGAGAATCCGGGAGCGACTTGAGGGCTGGGAAAGACTTGTCTCATGACAGGTTCCAGTGGGAGGGGTGAAGAAACAGCGATGTATGTCTAAAGAATTCTACCGCGCGCCTTTGAAACAGAACCCTTCTTTGCTCTCTTTCCTCCCCATCTTTAAAGGCTCTCCTTCGGGGCAGTGGTGCTGTGTGTTTAGGTCCTGTCGGTGGGAGTGACAGCTCAGTCGAGGGGATGACAGCACAGTCCTCATGAATATGGAGAGGCTGCATCCTTCGACAACCCAAACAACCGCAGAATCTGGAGCTGTGTTCCACAGACCTCAACTACACTCCACCTCCTCTCCTCAGATCTCCTCTCCCCTCCTGTCCTGACCTCTCCTACAAATGAAAGTAGCCGCTCCAAAACCCCACTAGAATGTTACATGTTTTGACAAGTACCCCCGACAACGATCTCATTACCCAAGTCATTTAGTCTGAAGCAGAGATAGATCACTTAAGTCACTAGGAAAATAACAAAGAAGGCACTTAGCCGAATGGCTTTATCAGGCCCCAGGCCCATTTTCTTTTCTATCCTTAGCATCGTCATCGCCGGCTCTATTTGCTCCCTGGGTCCGAGATGTGTTTCAACGAGAAGTGGACTGGGGCAGGTGCAGGTTGGAGTCTCAGTAGGGGCATATGTCAGATTCCTGTCACCCGAGACAAGACACCTGCTCACATTCTCACACTCCAACCAGCATTCTTCCTCCTCTGCCACCACATCCCGTCTGCTTCAGCCCCTCGCTGCTTCATAATTACAAGTAAGCACCGTCATGTTGGAACAAGGTCCAGCTGGAACAAAGAATAACGCTCCGTCGGGGTCAGAATTTTAATGAGAAACTCTTCGTTTCGTCCTCAACGACACGCGCGCATGCACACACTCAGCACGCGTGTTTACACACACGCGCATGCGCACACACACGCAGACACACAGGCACACACACTGGCCTGGCCCTCTATTCTTGTACCATCCAGACAGATCGGCTGTGGGAGCCAGACGAGATTCTTCCTGTCAAGTTGGTCAAACATTGGCCACGGAGACCGAGCTGTCACTTTGCTTAGGCTGTGCTCTAATTAGCCTGGTGGAACTGTAAACACACACACACGTACACACACACACACTCACACCGTGTGTGCCCGCTGGGAAGGGGATCCCTGTGCCAGATGGTAGAGCGCCTCTCACCAGTGGAGTCAGCACCTGGTCATGCCACACCCACTGATACTCACCGGACAATTACCAAATAGCCCCCCGCCCCCTCCCTCCCACCAACACCGCCCACCCATACTCCCCCCCCCCCCCCCCCATCCTATCGTACCACACCACGTCCCTGATTGGAGGTGAAGAGGAGAGGCAGGAAACACACGGAGACACACAGTTGCACTCCGGCTGATAAGATGAGGACGCCAGGAACTTGAGTCCCAGTGTTGCAGTGTACAAAGATCAGGTGTAGTGATTTGTGTTGTGAGCCGCACTGTGTTAACCGGAGAGATTACCGGAAGCAGGTTGCTCCGTGTTGGTGAGGCAGCATATCAGCCCTGCCATATCCACCCACTGTGAGTGCCTTCCCTGGAACTCAGACTCTACATGGAGGTTTGCCCTTGATCCGAGCTGTTCTTTCCCTCCCACTTAAGCTCCCCCCTCTCCCTTTCTATGACAAATCTCCCTTTTCACTCACTCCTTCCTTCCTTCCTTCCTTCCTCTCTCTCTCTCTCTCTCTCTCTCTTTCTCTCTCTCTCTCTCTCTCTCTCTCTCTCTCTCAGTCCATCTGTCTCTCTGTCTGCCTTTCTGTCACTGTCTTTCTCTCTATTTCGGTCTCACTGTCTCTCTCTCTGTCTGTGTCTGTCTCAATTTCTCTCTTTTTTCTCTCTGTCTCCCTCTCTTTGTCTGTCCGTCCTTTTCCGCCCACTCCATAGTATCTCAGTTTAGCATAGCTACGGTCTGGATGGTGTGAACCAAACACCTGACAACATGAGTGTAGTTCATGACTAGTTCTCTGTAAAACAGGACCTGGTCCTAGGGTGACGTATTAGATGAAGGTGTCATGCACACAGCCCCATCGCCCGCCTTGGTGCCACCGGGGCTGCATTGCCATGGAAACGCCGTGTGGGCACAGAAGGAGGAAAGGTCGAGACGGCGGAGGATGTCAGCCTGTGTAATCCTGGAGACTTCACATCAAAAGCCTCGACACACCTCTCATTCTCTCCTCTTCCCTCCTTTCTCCTCTGATCTGCTTCTCCTACCCTCCCGCTTTCTCCTCTCCTCTCCTCTCTCCTCCTCTCTTCTATCCTCCACTTTCCTCTTCCTTCCTCTCCTCTCATTTCTTCTGTGCTCTCACTTTCCAGACCTCTTCTGTTTGATAGGTTTTAGTTCTCTCCCAACCCGAATTCGAGTAGAACACTTCAAGGTGTCCGTAGGTGAAGTAGGTTCGCAAAATACCTCGGAAATATTTGAAAACATGATTGACCCAGCTCAAGTATATTTGGGGCTTGCGGTCATGTTTTCAGTGTATTGTAGGGTGCATTTAATTGAACTCTGAATTAAACAACTGAATGAGCTGCTCCAGCCTCCGGGCCGCTCTGTCTAATGTAGTGTGCCAGCGAGACACTGGAGCACGGCAGGAATGCCTAATAACACAACATCCACTTCCAGATAAGGTAACACACAGGTGACACACACACGCCCGCACACACACACACACACACACACACGCCCGCACACACACACACACACGCCCGCACACACACACACACAAGCCTTATGCAAATGAGCGCCTGTGGCTGTACCACAGTCATGCAGTCTAAAAGCTTCTTTGTAGGCCACGCCCTCAGAGGAATGAGCTTCATTCTCCTTACCTCCCCAGGTACCTCGACGATGACAAGCCAGCGGAGCAACCAACACAAAACACAAGAGTGCTCAAATGGAGCCTCTTATTTTCGCTTTGCATGGGAGATGTCAGAATGACTTCATTTTCAGTTGTAGCAAATAGGCTCTCTGGCGGCGCATTGGAATATACATCTATCAAGCCAACTTTTTCGATGGCAGACCTACACAGTGGCGGTTTCTTCCGAATGTCACAGTGCCACTTGGACACACTGACATAGCCCTGCAGTGTTGTTTTAGTGTGTGTGCTGGGACAGCCGGGGTGCAGGGCAGTACTGGAGCTGACACCTATTCAGAGCTCTCATAAAGAAAGCCTTCATGGCCTCTCCTGTCAATGCTGCTTTATGAGAGCATGCACAGACCGACCCCGGCCACATGCACTACACTACACTATCACGCTTGAACGGTCAATCCGTTTTCTATGGCATGAAACTTTGCTCTGCACCGAGGTTAGACGGCCAGAACCAGAGGGTGAAGGGAGGGGGAGAAGCCATAGTCAGGCATCTGGGAACGTTCCGGTGTCCCTGTTGTCTTCCGGAGCAGGCCGACACAGAGGAACCAGGAGGAACATTCCGGTCATAAGTCCGTGACTGCTTCTTGACAGTGTTGGGTTTCTATCTTGTTTATTGGAGGCGGGTAGGCCCGTGAAGATGAATTTGCTTGGGAAGCTCATGGGTTCACCCACACAGCTTCAACCAAAGCAATATTGTGTAAATAGTCTAATCCAGATGAGATTTTCGAAATAGGATATTGTATGCAATTTTGTCAGACCAGCGTTTGTTGTGCTATGACTCACCGCCCGCATAGGTCTCCTGAGACTAAACCCGCGCGAGCACACACACACACACCCACACCCACACACCCACGCACACATAATTCATCCCATCAGTCAGGATAGGACAGACTTCATTTTCCAGTCCCCACCAGGGATTCATGGATCTCCGGCCCCCAGTTTCTATTTCTGCTCTCTGAAACTAGGCTAGGGAGAGGGAGGGAGGGAGGGAGGGAAGGGAAGTGTCCCATATAGCATGGAGAGGTGCGGGGAGGAAGACAGGCAAGCACGAGAGGAGAGACTCTCTTCACCCGGGTCAAGCAGGGCCTGTCTCTATCCCGTGTGTGTGTAGCGCTAGTCCAAGCAAGGGAGTCAGGTGGCTGAGCGGTGAGGGAGTCGAACTAGTAATCCGAAGGTTGCCAGTTCGATTCCCGGTCATGCCAACTGACGTTGTGTCCTTGGGCAAGGCACTTCACCCTGCTTGCCTCGGGGGGAATGTCCCTGTACTTACTGTAAGTCGCTCTGGATAAGAGCGTCTGCTAAGTGACTAAATGTAAATGTGACTAAATGTAAGCAGTAGCACCTCCGCCCTCCCCTTGCTCACTCGGCTGCTCTGGGAAAAACTCTGGAAGTCCTTCATTTGACCCAGTGTGACAGAGCGCTGGCGAAGCAGGCCTCTCTGCAGACGAGCTCCCTCTGGTCCTCTACAGGGTTTTCCCCTTTCATGTGTCCCTAGAAGCTGTGTACATGGCGGGGGAGAGAGGGTGTGTGTGTATACGGGGGGAGAGAGAAAGAGAGAGAGAGCCTTTTGTGTCTATGTGTGCGTGCCCCTCTCAGGCCCTGTGAGCATGAGGGAAGCCTGGACCACAGTGAACTGATCCTGCAGCGGAGGAAAGGCTGACCACAAATATGTCCGCCTGCGGCCGCCGGGCTCCTGACCGTCGGCTCTCCTCCCTCTGGCCCGCGCCACTCTGCTCCGACGGGCGGGGGGCTCTTTTTCCATCCCACTTCCTCTCTCCACCACACGGAGAAGAAACACACAGCAGATGTCTGAGTAGCAGTGAGTGACTGCGTGTCGGGGTGTGTGTGTGTGTGCGGGGAGGGTGAAGGAGTGAGAGTTTTTACAAGCGCGCACAAGGGATGGGCTCCAGTATCTGTGCAAGCCTTTGTGCGGGTGCGAGGTGTGGTAATCTGAACGTATAATACCGTCCCGTGAGACAGTTCTAATCTTGTCTTGGGTTCATACCAGATCAGTCACTACACCTCGAATAAGCATGACCTCACTGTGGCTGGCTGGAGGCAGCCCAGGGTTCCAGAGCTCTGTTGACACTCCAGAACCCCGCCTACTCCTCACCGTCTGGGACCGAGGCTGAAACAGTAGCTGTCATGAAGAAGAAGCAGGCTCCTTTCCAGCATAATCCCTCTATGCATATTCACCGCCACAAGCTTGGTCAAACACCTGAGTCAAGGCGAGTCAGCCGCCCCCCCCCCCCCCCGCCGCCCCCCCCACTCTGGGCCTGTCTGTCTGTGTACCACTGCTGTTGACTCTCTCACTGCAAACAACATGAGCGTGCGAGTGACTCGCGTACGGAGCCGGAAACGCAGCCGACCGCTACAGGCCCCGCGAGCACCGCGAGCGCCCGCGTACCACGCGTCTCCTCCAGCCGATGAGCGTTCAATATTTCATGGCGCTGTGGACGTTCCCTGGAGCAGACAGGACATACAGCTCATCCATAATGGATGCAGCTCCAAGCTGCTCTGCCTGCTCGTGGGAGCGAACGCTGCCAACGTATGGAGGAGGAGGGCAGCGGAGCGAGGCCGAGGCCTTTTAGGAGAGGCACACCGAGGCTGCCACGAGACCGTGGTGTTAAGCTCTCTTTCACATCATCGTTGTCTCCTTCTAGGGACGCTAACCTGTCTGGGATGCCTGCGTCCAGGTTATGTGGGCTGGCAGTGGCAGATAGAGAGGCTGGGGCCCCCTGGAGAGGGCTTATGGGTGGGGGCTGGAGGAGGGCCACAGGGGAGGACCACTGGCAGGGGATTCCACCAGGCATGGAGCACGGCGGAGGCCAATACAATCCAGCATCACTGTCCAGGATGAATGAATCCAGGGTAGTGATACCCAATTAAATCAATCTGGCAAACTTGCACTCTCGCACTCACAGTCACACTGGGTTGCCGCGAACCCACACATGGATGCCTGCACACAGAGATACACACTGACTTCCCTGTAATTAGGGGGAGAGAGGCTGCAGCTCCACAGACGGGCACAAGACAGACAGGATCATCAATTAGCGTACAACGTTCACACTCAATGTGCGTGTGTGAGCTATGTTTGACCACGCCGAGGGCTAGCACACGGCCTGTATCAGCACATGTGAAATTGAAAAGAATCCTCTTGGTAATCCCTCTGCTGTTTTACATGACAGAGCCGGAGATTCCAGTCATTGTGTAGTACTTTTCAACGAGATTTAATTTCCCTCCCTCTGTCTTTCTCTCCATCTCCATCTCTCCCTGTGTGTGGATTGGATACGCCGAGAGGGTCAATGAAGCCAACTTGCTGCATAATTAGCACACGCGCTAAAGCCCGTATCGTTTGATTAGCTGGCTTAATTACGGTCATTTACACATGCAGCGATTCTCGGTGTGCCTCTCTCATTACCCTGAGGTTCCCAGCCTCGGGGCTGGGAGATTCTGATTGGTGGCAATATTGCTGCAGGAGATAACTGATTCTCGCACGGAGAATCACTGCATGCCGGACAGTTCCAACTCCCTGGTTGAAGTCTAGAATATTCCAGCTCCTCTTTGATTCTGTCTGAGCAGAGAAGCAGTACAATCAATACCCTCCTCAAACAGCATAGGACGGCCTCTCTCCTCTCTGGGGAGAGAGTAGAGAAAGAGAGTAGAGAAACAGAATAAAATAGAAGAGAGGCGGGAAAAAAAGCACTCTTCAACATTGCTCGGAGCGTGAAAACCGAAAAGAAAATTGTTCAAGACTGCTGTTTCAGGCTCAATTTAGCATCAACGGGCTGCAGCTTTGCTACCTTGTCACGCTGACCACAGTGTCTAAATAAGACCCACTGGGAAAGGCTGGTACAACAGGGGACATGCTCTTAGCGCACAGCAGTGATCTTCAAACACATCTCCACGCCAGTAGTAACAAAGTTTCGTTGTTATGTGACGAGGGAATACCACACTTCAGATGAGCGACCAAGCAGCCATTTTGTGTCTCCTTACCATACACACAGCAGAGTAGAGGTGCTAACCAGGCGCTCAGCTGGAGCGCTGGCTGACAGCTGGAGCCGTGAATCATAATAACAGATGGAAAAAAGGACTTCCTGCTAGAGCTGTATTCACTACCCATATATTTCTTAGCTATTCCGTGCTCAAGTCAGGCCAAATTTCTCATAGTACTCTACACACATTCCTAGACCCCTACAGCACATTAATGGGATACATTTGTCACACTGTCCCATGTGCTGCAATTAAAATAAGGATGCTTACTGTCCTTACTAAAATAAGGATGCGTACTGGAACACGGTTCCTTACTGTCTTTACTCTTTCATCCATCTCAGCTAGACAACAAGCCTGTGGAGACTACACTTACATGGCTTCCCCATTATCAAAGCACTTCCTGAATTTCCCCGGAGGTTCAAATGAAGGACCTGAAAGGGAAGAGAAGGTCACTCCAGCCTCCGGTGGAGGTGCTCTTCTCCACCATGGTGCACCTACAATGGGCTCGTCTAAGCTCTTCAGGTACAGGCTGGCTAGCCCACTTCCGGAGCTTCTCCACCCCTCCGACACCTCTGACCCCAGTACACACTGTCGTTTCTGATGTCACCCAGAAATGTTCTTGTCGGAGAAAGGGCACAGATGGTATGGCCCTATTTCAGCACCCTCGTTGGAACAGTTGAGTTAATGCCCTCTGATTCAAGGCTCCTTTTCTCATGAATTAGAAATGCTTCTCATTTGAATCTGTGAGATTTAATATACAGGTGTGAGAGAGACCCAAATATGTCTTCTCCAGGCATACTTATGAAAAATGAGCTCTGAGACCAGACCAAAAACCAAATTTAGACCTTTAAAGACAACGACTTCACTTCACCTTTCTTTTACGTGCTGTTAGTAAGGAACAGCCGACTCTACAGCGACAGTGTTTTGTTAAATCTCTAAAGATACTCATATGCAAACACATCACAATGTTGTTTTACCAACTGAAAACATGATGAGAATATCTGATACTAAGATGTAGCGTGGGAAAACAAAACAGTCTTGTTTCCTCATTCCGGTCCTACCTCTCTGCCTTCCTCACACATACTTTATTAGGAACACACACCAAGCAAACATACCTACTGTAGACCACATAGCCCGCCCCAAGCTCATCACCACCAGTTACAAACATTAAACTACAAAGAAGACCTACTGGTGCTAGGCAAGTGTGTGCGTGTGTCTGTGGTGTGTGTGTGTCTGTGGTGTGTGTGCACATAATCTTTTTGAAGCAGTGAGGTTGCTTCGCTGCCTGGGGTGTATACTGAATGTTTAAAATGGATTGGTAAACATTTAAGCAGCTGAAGAATCAAAGGAATGCTTTATTAATCCATGGATCCACCCTGCGGAAACCTGAACACCCAGCCTGTCAATCCACTCCTGACCCAGCATGCACCTGGAGCCTGTCATACCACTCTGGCATATCCCTGTCACTGGCAGCCTCAAACACAAAAGTCATGACACATTCTCACAGGCATTCACAAACCAGGTGAGAGTGTCTTTTTTACTAAAGTCACACGCACATACGCACACACATTGCCACTGGCTCTCACACACAAACTGGCCACCTCTGACCTAAGGCAATAACAGATACACATCACAGACTAGAGGGGTCAGCATCCTCTCACACTAACTGTTTAAACACAACATGCTGGAGGCTCTCGGCCCATCAGATAGAATGAATTAGATATACTCTATCCACGCTATAATCTTCATCCAAATGTTCTCTCAGGAAGTGCAAAGTAAGGAAACACACTCACGCGCACACACTCACACGTACACTCGAATAACTTTTGCTGGGTGGACAGACATATTACACAATCATGTCCTGTTGATTATTGACTCCATCACATGTGAAAGGGGGAGAAAATGACATGTTTTGCTCGTGAAGAAGAGCCTGTAAATAAAGACCTGCCGTAAATAGGAACTCTAAATATTATTCTAGACCCAAAGCAGAGCTTGCAGGAACGGTTTCAAGGGAAGTGCTAATATTGGTGCAAGATGTGTGTCAGAAAGAGCAGCTCTGGTTTCAGAGCTGACAAACGACCCTGTGGGTGTTTGTCTGTGTGCATTTCTCAATGAGTTGTAGGGAGATACAGATTAGACCTTCAAATCCAATCCAAACAGCATTTTTGGCTTGGGAGTGTGTCTCTAATGCATGTGTCACTGTCCTGAACCAAAGCTCAGGGGAGCATCTGAATATGCCCTTCACGGCACAGCAATCTCTAAAAACACTATTGTTTCCCTTGGGATGTTGTGTGTTTTTGAATGTCTGAATGTGTGTGTGTGTGTGTGTGTGTGAGCTGGGAGGTGTTTGACATGAGGGAATGTCATATTTGTGCTTTTTTGGGGGCCTAAAAGAGGGTAAGGGGGAGAAGGGAATGCTTTGACAGGACCTCTAACAAGCATGTTGTTGGTTGCAGCCTTTGTCCTAGGGGATGGAATACCACACAAACACACCCTTCTGCTGAAGGTCACCAGTCAGTTGGAGGCAAGGGTAAATTCGGGCCCAGTACTTATTCACCTTCACTAATGCGGAGAGTTGCGTGATTGTTTGACAGTTCGACAACAGGACTTAGTGAAGAGCTGAGCACATCTCCAGTTCCTGGCCCGCACTCGCAGCAACCACGCTGTCTGCAGAGAGGAGTACTCTAACAGCAGGTAAACAAGCTAATCCTCTCAGATGAGTAGAAAGCCTGATAATAAAAAAAAGAACCATTACAAACACGAGAGGTAATATAATCCCGGTGTTTCTTGAGGGTTTCCGAGAGGCAGAGTGAAGGCTAGGGGAGAACCCCTCTCTCCTCGACACGACTCATTTAAGTGCCACTTCTGTGTCTCATTAAACACACCCTGGCCTCCTGCTCCACTGCTCCGTCTACACCTGTGGTCTTTAATCCCAAAACAAAGGCAATAAGTGAGGAGGACAACACCAAAGACGACACTGCCAGCCTCTATTCTTATGTCCCCTCCTGGTGCCTTTGTAGCTCTGTTTGTACGTGCTCGGACGTGGTCACAGATGACATGGACAGCGGTCACTGGAGATCACCTGAGCACTCTGCTCCACATGTGAAACACAAACACTAGGGTTTGTGTAGCCACTTTGATTGGATCCAACGTTAATCGAGTTTAGCTCTTGAGGCGATGCTTCCGACACAAAGCACTCAGCCAGACACCTTCGTAGAAGGGAGGTTATGATAGGAAATCAGGAAGGAGGCTGAGTAAAAATATCTGCTCTGGAACCCAGTGTGTCCTTGGACTCATTGTTGTGGTGAGAGATGCTAAATACCAGGTCGCGCGCCAGGCTGAAATAACAGCCTCCGAAGGGCTTTATACCACACTCAAGTCCACGCAGTTCCGCCTCCACGGCTGAGAGCGGGGTCAGGGGTCATGCGTACAGAGCTGGGGTCACCGGGTCACAGCGGTTGCCACAGATATGGTATGGTTATGGCTGGCGTGCCCACATGAAAGCGTAAGCTCTGAAAGAGGAAGAGGCTCCGTCTGATTCCTACGCTTACTATTACCAAGTTCTGCTAAATCGGAGCCTTAAGAACACACACACGCTGTTTTCGCAGAGTGAGGGGAAACACACGCTAGGAAATGAGGTTGAAGGGAATTCACTAAAATCTATGGAAAATCCGTTTGGAAAAGTCCACTGACAGGATATCAAGTAAATTGTCAAACACGACTACCGTTTCTGCTGAGTAGTATCACTGTCCGATTGTCCACAGAGACATAGAAGGTGCCTAGGTCATTCAGGGAGACAGAGTTTCCACTTGCCTAGGGACAAAATAGCATGATGGCCCATCCATGCACAGTTCATTATACCACAGGGCAGACTGGGATGTAGAGACTGAGTCTCTCTCTGGCTCTGAGAGCAGAGCACAAACAGATGGAAAAGGGCTGTGGAGAGAGAGAGAGAGAGAGAGAGAGAGAGAGAGAGAGAGAGAGAGAGAGAGAGAGAGAGAGAGAGAGAGAGAGAGAACCCTATAAACAAAATGACTGGAGCCCTTTCCATGGCTTTAATACTCTTGTTGTTGTTTGGGAGCCTTTAATGTGAACTCTGTAAAAAGAGTGACAGAGAAGACAAGAGAGACGCCTAAACCAAAGTTCAATTAGCAGCAAGAGCCAATCTGCACATGTCTCATCCTGAAATCATCCAAAAGTAACACTTCAGCACCTCCACGTCTGGAGAGGAAATCCAAGCAACACTTCCCACGACAGGCACAGTTTGACTAAACCAAACACCCATTTGACATGTGCAGCATTTCAATAATGTGTTTTCATCTCCTTTTCACAAGGAGAATCTTGACAATCTACCGACAGACTCCTACACCATATTTGATTGTTTTTCCTATGTAAAAGGCGATGGGTTTAACTGAATGAGCCACCAGTGGGGTCGAGGCATGGGTGGCCACAGGCCTCTGGCCAGAGTGACCAGGCAGGAAATGGCAGCTAGTCTGACTGGATGGATCACCAAGCATGAGGCCCAGTGGTCCTCTCTGAACCAGTGTCATAAACAGGTTATCTGTAAAAGGATTATATCCGTATCTATCTAATTTGGTGTGTGCATGTGTGTGTTGGTTTTTAGGATTGGAATGTGTTTAGCCCGCCCCTGTCCCCTGCAGCCATGGTGTCCAGTCAGTCTACAGGTGCTGCTGAGGGACATATTTCTTCAGGGGTTCCTCACAGGGCAGGATTATCGTCACACAGACCACTAATTAAGCTCTTGACTAAAACTAACTAGCCGGACGCTCAGGATGCCTTGAGATCAACACTAATCTTCTGCTCTCCAGCTTTCATCAGCAGAGCCAAATTAGGCCGGATTAAGAGTCCTCCAGCCTGCCTGTGTGAGGGCTGAGGAGGGGGTTGACGGCATCAAGCAAATAACTTTAAGTGCCGACCGTCTGCCCTCTCCACTGTTTGCCCCCATATTCCCCTAAAACACCTAATCCTGTCTTTCTAGTAAGCTGTCGGGGAGCTTGGACTGTCTGAGGGATCAAGGGGGACCACCACTAGGATCGTGCGTTTCAGAGGGACTGGACAATTAAATCAAACCTTGCCGTTTCTACCCTCAGCTTCCTAAATGTGAACTCTCATACTCTAAAGAGCAGTGGGCGTGGAAGCGACGGCAGGTTGAATGGATCCATCGAGGGACCATAAAGCTCCGAGCCTGTGACCCGGGCTGACCGTCGTAACTCATCAGGCTCCTCTCTCCTCCACTCCACTCCCACCCGGCCGAGGAACCTCCCTGCCAGACAGGCTTGCTGCAGGGATCAGACACTGCAACGCTGCCTCCCCTCCCACGCCGCACGCTCTCTCCCACACGCTGTTACCGGGGGAGGGAGGAACAACCACATCAAAGATGTGAAACCAACCACGGTCGAGGGGGCGCGCACACTCATGCACACACACTCCCGTCCGACTCTCGTTAACAGTCACGGTTGGCTCGAAGTTTTCGATGTAGCGGCCGTTCTTCATTGTTAGGATTAAGTGGAGGAGGCCCAGATGCCCAGCCTTAGCAGCAGAACAACAGCCCAGCCCACTCTAGCCCGGCCCAGCCCGGCCCAGCCCAGCCCGGTCCATCCCATCTCTCACAGTTCTGGGTTTGGGACTCGCCTTGTCATTTGGAACGCTTTGTTTCTCTAGCACCTCAGAACCACATGATGGGGTCCTTTGAGTGTGTCCGCATGTGGGTTTGGCTCCTCACCCTGCCTGACTAAAAACAGATTACCCGCCCTGTCTGTTTACTGAGCCGCTAGAATGCCGAGGTCGCAGAAATTATAACTGTGCAGCTCTCTCTTCCCAGCATGTGTGTCAATTAAACACGAAGCAGTCTGAAATTACAGAGCACTAACAAGAGGAGAGCAAAACGGATATTTGAAACACATTTTTAGAGGATTTTTTTTTGGTGTTGGAAGCATGTGTTTTGGTTGCCTGCAGTAGGACCAATTATATTTCCAGAGGGTAAAGTCTGTATTCAAGTCACTTTCATGAGCTGATGGCTGTTATTGACAAGGTGTGTTTCCCTGTATGTAAGTGTAAGAGCTAATGGTGGATTTTGCAGGATTTCGTTGGGAGACGTGGAAACCCTTAGCCAAATGCAGCGGTTTAATCTGCTCCAATTACTTTGTGTTCCAGGGCTGTCATTCCCTGTAAAAATCCCACAACTGATAGTGAAATATCTTATAAAGAATATTGGCAGTAAATGACATGGCTTTGAAAAAAGATATACAATGTAAACCAAAGCAAAACATCTGGAGTCATGCGTCAACACAGACAGTGTCTTATTTCTCCACTGTGGTGTCAACGATCATCTTGAGTCAGACTGGCACTAAATAATGAACTGCAGTTGGCATAGAACACCTATTTTTCTTTTCATCTGTGTGTGTGTGCGTGCCTGTAGGTGTGTGTGTGCGCGAGTATCGACGTGCATCAGTGTGCCTCTAGGTACACAGTATGTGTGTGCACGTGCCTGCAGAATGTGCACTAAAGTGTGTGAGGGAGGAAAGGCGAGGTGCGATGCAGAGGCAGTCTGAGGGGCGAGGCTGCAGGGGTCCAGCCCACAACTCTAACTGCTGTACGCGCAAGCATCTTCTGATGGATGGCTGTGGCGAGGCTGGGGCTCACCTAGCCGCCTGCGTTCTGCTGCGAGTGCACCTGTCTCAGACACCCTGCCACTCGGTCACTGCAGACAACCCCTCCCTCACCTCTCCCTCACCTCTACCTCAATCAGTTCCACTTGAGCTCGGGAAAACCCATGTGAGATAGAAGGAGAGCGTGAGAGAGAGAGAGAAAGAGAGAGAGAGAGAGAGAGAGAGACAGAGAGAGAGAGAGAGAGAGAGAGAGAGAGAGAGAGAGAGAGAGAGAGAGAGAGAGAGAGAGAGAGAGAGAGAGCTGTGAGCACCTTGCAAAAGGGGAGAGAAACAAGCAAAGAAACGGGCGGGAGTGGAAAGGAGGGGCAAGGCAAAGGAAGGGAAGGAAAGGGAGGAAGGAAGGGTGGGTGGAAAATGGTCCCAATCATTCCTGTTTCCATGGCCGCTGTGTGTGCTGTACAGATCCATCATAGGGCTCACTGAGACGGGGAGCTGTGGATACTGTGGCTAGGAGGGGGCCTGGGGTGGAGGGCTCTAGGCTGTCAGGAGTAACCCATACATTACCCTGAACAGCCCCCCTCCCACCGAACCATCGACTACTAGCGCAGATGTGCTGAACAGACTACTTGCTCGTGTCAGTCAGATAGCTCTCTTTATACAGTAGGAGAGAGGAGGGGATGGAGAGGAGAGGAGAGGAGGAGAGACGAGGAGAGACGAGAGGAGAGCCCCCCTCCCTTTCTAAGAGGGTCCTGTGCACATGCTGAACATGCATAAAACATCAGCAGCCCAGTAGTCAGGTGCAATGGAGGGACCCCCTCTAACCCCCCCTCTGCACCCCCTCTGCACCACATGCACTCCGTGCAGCAGCCCCCCACCTCCCGCCCCCCCCCCCCCCCCCCATTAGGATTAGCCAACACTACTGCAATCCCCCCACGTAGCCCTGTCTTCCCCCCCTCCCTCCATCCCTCCCTCCATCCCCCCCTCCATCCCCCCCACCCTCCCTCCTTCTCTCCTCCTGTCACAGCAACATAAGTGCTCCCCTGTCAGTGTCCAGTAGTGCAGAATCCAGAGAGCTGATTAACTTGTTTGATATGCATAATCCCCCTAACAGAACTGCCTGCATTAGAAACACATTACCAGAGAGGGGACGCTTGAAAAGCACAGCAGAGGTTTTCTGTAGTCCCTTACAGAAGTGACCGCCAAGAGGATGAGGAGGTGTGCATGTCTGCAGGAGGATTTCAGAGAGAGAACAAAGGATGGGGGCTTTGTAAACTACTTGTATTGTGACTGAGTGCTTCTTGGAGATGTTAGATGAGATAGGATAACTGCACTATCAGGGCAGTGTTTGCATTGTTGCGAAAGCGGTACAAAGCATGGACCGCTCTCCCACTGAGACACTGTCACTCCTAATCTGTAGTTGTTGCCTACTTTTGAACGCTGTTTGCTTCCTTGGGGTAATCTGTCAAATGCAGCGACTGTGAAAGAGAAACTTGTCATCTAGGCTACTAACTGACATTGTGTACTATATACTGTATATCCAGTCAAATCTGTATCTGTTACAATCGAAGTACGCCAGTGCATTTTATACAACCTTAATTATCACCTGTTTCCGATTGTAATACATTGCTAATCTGCTGATAGTTATCATTGCGATGTCTGAGCAGAATGTGTCAATGTAAAAGCAATGGCGTGTGTTATTTAACTTGAATATGGTAATAGTTGTTAACATATCAGAGTTATATAATCTTGTTCGATCAAATTAACACATGATTAACGAATGATAGATGTGTAGCTTTGTTCAATATTACAACAATGCAACACCTACAGTCGAAAGCCTCTGCGCAATGTAGGCTCTTCTCCATACTGCACGCTGCGGCGGTATGTTTAACCCTTTAACGTAAGAGTAAAATACAACTGACAACACTTGCGCCTACAATATTGATCCACGAGGTTTGCGCAATTCATACATTAATTGTCACGTAGTTACTACGACCATTTTTACGGCAATTATCTGTCATTTCAGGTTAACATGTTGCATAGACATTTTTTAATTAATATATTACTGCATTGCGCTACCTAACAAAATATAATTTGTGATATAGTAAAGGACAGTAACGATGCCGATAACTACTATAGCCTATCATACGTAATAATCTGTATCGAGCACGTGCTCAACCAAGATGGAGATAGCTAAAACGCACTGTCTGAATGCTCTGCCTTGGTATGGTTCATCAAGTATTCTCTGACATTTTTGTGAGGTTGAAAAATTAATCTCCAGATGTCTAAAAATTTCTGATTTTATTTTAACCAAAACCAACATCTGATAGGCTACTCTGGTCGATTATAATCGTATAATTATTCATTAAATAATATTTCACGCCAAATTACAAAGCGCATATGTTGTTATCGTGCGCTAGTTACCATAAACTTTATCAAATGTGCCTGGAGCATGTGCGCAAAAGATAACAACACGGGTATGAAATGTATACTCCAAAACTAATTGAACAACTGCAGTCTGGATGGTGGTCCGATTTAAGGGTGATGTATTAGCTTCAGGGCGAGGGATAAGGTGGAGTAAATTGCCTATACTTCCCTTACGCACGGGAGTTGTTGCGTGAAAACGTCCAATACAACACTGGGATATGGATATGAAACTTTCGTGAAACTTGAGAGTGCACAGTCTCCTTAATGAATTCCTAAAGTTGTTTGACTTTGATTCATTACGAAACAGAAATTAGTTTATTTTTATTTTAAATTCGTTTGACTGATTCTGAGCGGGTAGGCTATCAGCCGCATGCAGCAAAGGTCCTTTGAGTGAGACCCTGGTTCAATTGATCTGCGATTATCTAGCGTGCTGGTAATCAATAGTCTAATTGTCCCTTAGCTTCCGAATTGATGTCATTGTATCGAGGGTCGTGAACCAATAAATCATCTCATCTTAAAATTCATCTCAGACAATACATTTTTGTTTTCTTCAACAATGAGGTGTAGCAATAGACACATATGCGTGGCCAACGGTTCACTATCAATGTTCTGTCATTGTGGCAAAATCACTTGCCTACTATCAACACCAGCACCCGCCTGTCTGAACGGGTAGGCTGTTTGGAATAATGTTGACAAACTTAATACTAACTGTGATCTAACTGGTCAAGTCTCTGATTTACACAAAACAAAAGTAAGATCGTACCTGCCACTGTGTATCTGTCCATGTAATTGAGCACATTCCCAAAACTGAGAATCCCGGCAGCAGCGGTGGGAGACCGGCACCGGAGCAAGGCTGCTCGGAATTTCTGCCCCGGCTTGCAAGGATGGAGGTCGGGGTTGGATTTCAGTCCAGGACTCATGCTGCCGGACAGAGTATGCACCTCATCAGAACTACTGCAACCTTCTATTTCGCATCCATCGCTCTCCACACACATCTTCTGACACGACAGATCCAGCGCAAAAGAGAATTTGCCAAACAGTACGGAAAGGTAAGACTATGGCCAAAATTCCCAACGACGCTATTTTAATAAAAGATTAATTGAGTTGAAGATGTTGTCTCAGACGTTTAAGAAGGAACCGCTCGATCTGGTTCATATTTTAACAGCACTGACTGCCTTTGCGCTCCTTGGGTTTTTTCTCACTGAGCAATGAGCTTTTCAGCGAAGGGGGTGTGAGCTGCCTCTAAAAACTCCGCCCCTTGCTTCAACGGCTATGATGGACCTGACTGCCTGGTACCTGACGTGTTGTGAGTATGCACGGAACTCAACCTGGGTGCAGTGCATTTCACAAAAATGTTGTCCTGGACTCACGACAGCTTTGTCTCTGCTATTCACAGAGAAGCACAATAGTGTCTGTGGAGAATGGCCCAGAATACACGGCAACATGTATTCACCTGGGACAATTAAGTTGAGTATTTGTGGTTTTAGAATTTAACTTATCCGTCACATAAACTAGTAAAATCAGCAAGGAGTTAATTTTGCGATTTGGTTCCCTTTATCTTTTTTGTGTGTTACGATTTTGCCACCTCCGCTGATGTTGTTAACCAATCTATACAATCAACTGATTGGATTGACCATGCGTTGCATTATCGATAGAGACCTCCGACCTAAATCTCAAATGGGTCTAGAGACATTGCATAAATGTGGAGTTTATCTTAATGAGTTGCAATGTGCAATCTAATGAAGAACGAAAGGCAATCTAATTGTATACAGCTCATTCGGTTTTAAGGAATTGGTTCATTGAACATGAGAAATCCTGATGAGAACGTGCGAAGCCTCACAAAGAACAGTTGGGCATATAGCACGCTGGCCTGCGCAGTCCTTAGCTCGCATTAATCTGATAAAAATACATACATTTCACAGTAAAATCTCACTGAGATTGAAATCTCACAGTGTGATATGAGGTAGGATATTAGAGATCATTGTGTTGAAAAGTGATCTAATCGTGGTCTCTTCCACGCCAAGATCACAGGAATGCCATCATCAGGTGGATACCACTTCTGTTATCTGCTAAATGTTTGACATAATGACATTACACTAAGAATGACCTCTCTTAAGCTTTGGTGTGGGAGCCATACAGAGAATAATTTCAATGTAAAAGGAGTTTCCAATCAGACTCACTTTATTTGTCTTGTGACACAAAATACTTTCAGGCTGAGTAAAGTAGCTACTGACACATCTTTGATTTGTTTATTAGTGAGAATCCAACATTTCAACCAATACCTGGTTGTGTATGTTAATCAGGCTACGTGTTGTATAACCTGTAGTCATTAATGCCCTCACTATCATTTACAAATGTCCCACTCTCAATTACCTTATTAATATTCTTAATATGGGTGTAATTCATATTGCGTATTGATTTTTTTGGCGTCTGTGGCCTGACAAAGCAGTTATCAGGAGCATTGTGTTAATGTGCTGCGTCATAGATAAGACTGGGGAAGATCCGCGCCCATGGGTGGTCAGGGCTAATGAGCGTTCTTAAGGGTTATAGTCCAGCATCTGGCATTATCATGGAGGAAATCCTTTTTTCCATTCAATTTGTAGAATGTTGTGATAAGACCAAGAGCTGGCTGACAGGCATTCTCAGGGAAGGGGACAGTGAGACAAACAGTTCGAGGACATCATTTTTGTGACTTTGTCACAGAAAAATGCTTCATTCGACCTCATTAGCACAGGAATCTTGTTTAATGTCTTAATATATTATTTACTGAATCATCATGTAGTGCAATAACAAGGAATTCCTGGAATACAGTTGCATCTATATCCTGGTGGCATTGTCTGATATAAAACACAAATGACTGTCCTTGAGAGAAAATCAATACAGTGACATATGAGCAAGAAAAAAATGAATACCAACACCAATTCGCATAGTAAAAAAAAAAAATGTGGTTGCCTTGGAGACTGTTCTGTGTTCTCAAGGGCATCTTGGACATCTCTGACGTGGAGATTCTGAAAAGTAAATCACACATCCCCTTACATGGAGCCTGGTTTCAACTTGCAACATAGAGCATAGCAGCACTTCTAAAAGCGAGTGCAGCTCGATCAAAGACAGAGACAAAGAGAGAATGCTGCCACAGCTCCTCTATCAAAGAAAGAGAGAAACCGAGAAAGAAAGACACGGAGAGGAGGGGAAGGGAGGGGGGCAGGAAGGGAGGGGGGCACAGTCGAAGCTGTGTTTTGCCTCTGCAGGCTTTAGCGTGCTGTAGCCCATGCTGTTGGGAGAAAGTGGGCCCTTTAAAACAACAGCCCCCATTGATGCCAGCCTCAGTAAGGAGGGCTGGAGTACACTGGTCCCCTAACACAGGCCTGAACACAGGACCAGACCACAGCTGTATGCTTACACAGGGAGAAACTGGGAGGGAGAGCTGTGTGGAGACTGAATGTTAGTGTTCCTCTATGTGAGACTGACCTTCCGTAGCAACACTTGTGTGATGTTAGATGAGTCATTTGATGTTATGGTCAGAAGCTTGTGAATTAAAGGCATAGTCCCTCATCAAACAAAGAATATATGTCAGCCACAAATTCAGAAGTTGAATATGAACAAAGTGGATTTTCATGAAGGAGAGGTGCAGTACTTCTTGGATGTTCAGGATGATGTCATCCGTGTCCACGGTGACCACCATATGAAAGATCAGTGGGCGTGCAGAGGGGGGCGTTCCCAACAAGCACAGTACAAATGTAGCTGGATCGCAAAAGAGCCAAAAGAGGATAAGAGCCAACAGGCTTTTGTTCAACCGAGGAACTGTGTTTTAATGACTGTGTAAAAGAACGACCCAGTTGAATTTGTGCGCGCGCTGTTGAGATGAAATGGAACGAACATGAAACATATCGCTTCAAAATATCCTCTAGATCTTTCCTGTATAACATGTAAATGAGGTATGCGAGGAGAAGAGTCTGGAGGGTGAGGATGAGAGTCCTGGCGTCCGTATGGGATATGCCAGGGAGCCTTGTTGGCTCTGCTCGCAGGTCTTTGGCCGCAGGTCTGAGGATGTCATAGGGTTGAGGGGCTGAATGGGCTCTGACTCAGCTGAACCGCTCTGCGCGGAAGAGATGGTGTGGAGGGACAGAGGATGGGGCTGAACCAAACCTGGGGCCACACTTGGAAGGCTCAGGGGTCCCCTGGAGCAAGTTGTGGTGTTTGCCACTCTCTTACCCTTCTCTCTTTATCCTCCTCAGATAAATGATGTCTCTCTCTCCCCCTCTCTCTCTCTCTCTCTCTCTCTCTCTCTCGTGCGTTTGACATGCTGGTCATGTCTCTGGGTTCCTGTGTGTTTTTTTTCCATGGTACAGGGCCTCTCTCTCTCCTCTCTCCCTGAGGCAGTTCTGTGCTGTGGGGCTTGGAGCCGTGGAGCCGCTGCTGCAGCCTTCCTTCCTGTGCCCGTCCACGGCCAAGCCCCGAGGCCCCCTGTGCAGGATGGGAGATAAAGCCCTAATCGCACGGCCCCGGCGTCTGCCACTCGATAAGAGAGGCTCCCTTTAACAACACGAGGTTCACGCCGAAGTTTAAATCCCCCTTAACACGTGCGTCCATATCATCAGCTGTGAAGAGCAACTTACTGTACTTTATGTCACTCTATACGTTGCAGGGGAAATGATGAATACCATTGCATCCTCCCACGTGCATTTGTTGAGGAACCAACACGTCATGGTCAAACACGTTGGCATTTAGCATTCGGTGAAAATGAATAAGAACTCTAGTCCCACATTTCTAACTGTGTTATTCTTTTTTCCTCAATGTATATATGTTTTTGTCAAATGTTTTGGTCAAATGTTGTACGGTGCAGGAACTTGGAAAGAGCTGTGGCATCCTCGTCCCCAGCTGGTCTGAGCTGCCTCTGTACAGTACAGCTCCTGTCTGGGAGAGAATAGACGGACTTACTCACACTTCCTGAGCTGTAGTGTGACCAATCAGCAGGACGTCTGGCCTGTGCATTGTTCTCGGTGGAGCAGAGGCCATATGGACTTCTAAGACTGCTCACTTCCACAGTCCAAAACATTCCAGCTTCGGGTCACACTTATCTGGTCCCTGTTCCACAAAAACAGGCTCCCTCTTTTCCAGGTTCCTGTTTAAAACGAACACAGCTCAATCTCGGGTCAATTGTTTTCAGGCTTGTTTCGACCGAGATAACTGGTCGAACTGTCACGTTGTGTGTGTTTGATTACTGTGGCCCAGGAAGGTTATCCTCTACTGTCAGTCTTCTCAAGGTCCTGGTCCTGGTCGTGTTTACAGCTTGGAGCTTTCTTCTTTGCTCCTGGTGCACATTAGTCACGAGTGTGACCCCCATAAAGTCACGATGAAGCAATGTTACATGATATATTATATCATATCGTACATTCTGGACTCTGCCCCCTATTCACTACCACCGATTGAACGCTAAACATTCTTCACTGTGCTATTTACAGAAGAGGAGAGTACAGTATTTGTCCCATTCCCATCCTGGGCCTCGTCTTCCATTCATGTTAATGGTGGCACTGATGCAATAGGCAGCCAGTGATGCGACTAACTGGACCGATTTCACACAGCCCAGCGAGTAGTATGATTGTGGAATATCTCACTCAGTAGTCTACAGGTCAAACCACACGACCTTCGCCTGTTGGATGTCTCATTGCAGGCCTATTCCAACAGCCTGACTATATACAGTCACTCCGTTTCCTGAGGACGATGAGGTGGACTTAACACAGGAGGGAAAGGAGGAACTAGATTGTCCCTTCAGCCTCTAGGATTGAACCTGGTGTACATTCTGAGTAACTGTTGACTATCAGCCAAGCAGGAAACCCGACTCACTTGTCTAGCGACATGGTTGTATCTGTTATCTACAGCACATGTCTGAAACTGTGAGGCTCAGCCTTCAGAACATGCCCCACCGGGGCGTCTGCATCCTCCTACACACAGACATGGGCAGCCGGAGCCAGGGAAGTCTGGGCTGCAGGCTGACTGGAGGGTGGGACCTGCCACCGCTGACCTCTGGTAGCCCCTGTGACCCACTGACCTTTCCTGCTGTATTCTGGGGTGTGGAGTCCATGCTGTATCTGACTGTGGGGCTCAGTTAACCTCAATACCTTACCATGCTTACTGATGGTGGCTCATTCACGCAGTATGCTGAATGGTGTGGTCACAGCCAATGCTAAAACAAAAACGTATTCTCCTGTATGGTCTGGGAAGAAGATTTTTAATCGGGTGAGCAATCTATTACATAGCCAAATGAAGATGTCTGTAAATAAGTGTTTTCTGAAGCCTTTCACCCTCTATCTAAGACACAGACTAACACAGACATCCAGGCTCAGTGACAACTAGACTCACACCAGACAGACTTTGTCAGCAGTGTGTGGCCAGCGGAGAACAGCTGAGAGTTTGGTTGGATCTGAGCTGACGTCTCCCTTCCTCAGGAGTCTCATCTGGGGCCTGTGCAGCTCGGCTACGGGGCTGCTGGAGAGGCTGGCGCTAAATATAGTCTGCCTCTTTTATCTCCCTATTTAATTATTTATCCGACAGCTCTATCAGAGTTGGACTCTTGGTCTCGGGTCATTGGTCTCAGATAGTCTGTCTGGCTGCTCATCCACATTTAGCTTCAGCCCCAGCTCAGCTGTGCTCCTCCACTCCCTCACAGACAGGGGGTGTAGTATCGCTGTCAGAGCTGGTGGGAGGCTTCAGCGGAGCCGGTGGATGAGAAGTGGTATCCAAGTGTAGACGCAGTCTGTTTCACCTCTCTGTGTGGAAGTGTTGTGGGGAAGGGGGATGTCTGTCCTCGCGCAGCAGGGCTTTCGGAGGAGTACTAGGCGCAGGGCAGAGCTCTGGGCAGACTTATTTGGGTTGAGGTGGACCTGAGTTTCAGTACCATGGATACCAGATTGCTGTTTGTGGCATGGTAGTCTTTATATAAGACATAATTACCTTGCTGTCTATGTGAACTGACCAGTCACTGTCACTTTCATTCACAGTGGCCAACAGGCTGCCGGAACAGGAATGCTAAATACATACAAGCACAAAGCACACATGTCATTATAGGAAAAACCACGGCCTTGGCTACTTTCCCTCATGCTACATTTACTCTCCTTAAACCCAGTGAGATTGCTGTGGGAGAATGTTGTCTTGATCTGCATGGCACAGTCTTGTGTCAATGTAGCAAACAGTGCTACAGGATCGGTGAAAATGCTTTTTCTAAACGGTTTGCCCCTTCAACCCACATCACAATACTTCTGCTTTTCAACAGCTTTTTTTCACTTTCACAGTGAGAAAGAAGGATCTCTAGTCTTATTTGGATTTCCTGCCACATTATTATAGCATAATTTTGTTAGTAAAGTTTGCACTCAAACAAAGACAAAAGAACACATGTATTCAACCATTTTTGTACAAAGAAACGTCAATTTCATTCGTGTTCATTCAAGTTCTTTCAATTTGACCTTTTTTCAATCCCTTAAAAGTATTTCCCTTTTGCTTAAATTAAAAGACTTTGTTCTCCTGAATACTGCCACTGAAAAGCTATTGCAGTAAAAAACCCAAGCTGAAACAGGCTGAAACTCACAAAGGCTCCCAGGATTCTAGGAAAGGTCTAGTATGATGTAATTGTGTGAAGGAAGATCCCAGAAGTGGGTGTGCAAGGATCAATACATGATATACTCAACCTAGTGGGTGGGGAGGGGTGGGGGTCTGTATGATGTCACTTCATGTTGAGCAGCTGGAGATAAGGAGATAAGTAGGGGAGTGCAACTTTACATCCCCAATAGCATCAGACATTGTCTTATCATTCAGCACCTTTCGAATGAGCCAAGGCTGGTTAAGATGACCGAAATGTCGTCACATTTCAGTGCGACTCAACGCCAAACTAACGTAAACAAAATTACTAAATTAGTGTATTAACTACTGTAAAGTGTATGTGCGCATTTGTGTGTGTGTTTGTGCACGTACTGTCCAATGTCCATGTGTACATATTTCAGTGGCCAACAGAGTGTTTTGTATGGTCAACGCATCACTGTGGAATGTGCCCTATTCCTGAGTAAACATGGACCATATCCGCCCCCCCCCCTCGCCCCGACTCCTGGGTCTTTCCATTGATCGCCCCTGCAAATTTATTAGCCATTGTGACAGCTTCCTGTACAGGCAGGGCCAACAGAGGAAACCAAGAAGTATGGAGATAAAGTCCCTAAGAAATGAGGTACACAATACCTATTGTGTTTTAATTGCAGTACCTTGGTACCTCTGGAATGTTTTTCACATAGCTCCTGTGTGTGTGTGTGCGTGCGTGTGTGTGGGCTTACTATTGCACGTACATACCTACATATGCCAAACTACCATGGAACTGGGGTCACGGCATGACGTCTGGAAAACGACAAGCTCATTGTTAACTAGTGGTAGAAAACAACAATAGGAAGAACCAGTATTTACACCAAGTAGCATTGCGGAATAACAGTTTTAAGGGGGTGAGGAAACTGACAACAGGCTTGTGCGGTATAGAAGCAGTTTCAGATCTCCAAAACCAAAATATTTCCCCTCATCAGTCAAGGCATAACTGCACACTCAACATTGTTGCTCTGGAAACATACCCCCATAGCCTTTTCTCTTTGGCGTTCCTTTATGTTCCATATACAATGAATGCTACTCATGTAGCATGAGTGGCCTTGCATTTGAGCCTACCTCCTGCCAGGACATTGACCTTTGACCTTGCCCTGGGGTCAGCCCTGCTCTTGCATGATGAGGACATGTGATGACATGCCAATGTCCGTCCCGGCCGGGTGACATCAGACACCTCCACAGCAGCTGGCAGGACAGCTTTGTCTTTGATTGACAGGTCCCTGTCACTTCACAGCGTGCAAACCTGAATCATGTCTCTCCGGCTGGGATAACTCTCGTGCTGGTCGGTGAGAACACAGGCCTGCCCCCAGGTAAGGAATGTTGGAGCCCACATACAGGTTCTCTGAACCCAGCACAGGGCAACTACTAATGGCTGAGCTTGGGGGTCCAATGGCTGTCACAAATAAACACTCATGGAACTGGGAACATGATTGCGGTGTGGTGATAAGTCATCGTGTCAGCTGTACAGCGTGTCTCTTCTACCAACATTTCACAAGTGGATGTGTGACAGTGTGAAGGAGCACAGACAATAGGCCCGACAGTTATATCCGTATCCGGATACAGGGAATGTCACGAACATGTCCCAGTTGCTGCTTCCATCCTGGGCTGTCAGAGGAGATCTAAGCGGAGCCATGAGAAGGTTAGGATCTGCATGATCGTCATGGAAGGAGAAGTATCATCCCTATTGTTAGTAGATTTCTAATTACCTCTAACAGGTATGCTTATTAGTCGAATTATAAAAGGCCATCCAATTTATTACTGGCACTGCCCAAAACACAGAGGCACATTAAAAGCCCATTAGGTTTGCATGTGGCCAGCATATTGTCGTGACAGATGATGAATGTGCTTAATATCCAGTCAAAACCTGCGAGCTTCACTAATGGTAGACGATCGTGAGCCTGTGTAGCAATATCACAGCCTGGCAATACTGGTTAAATAATGAGACAGTGACATCTAGTGGAGTGTTCATAAATTGCAAAGTTTTCACGTGCGCTCACAGTGTACAAAAAGAACAACGATACATCAAGACACGTATGCCATTGCATATTTACATCAAATAACACTTCACATTACAAATACAATACTAATAAACGTACATTCACAATAAATAGCAATAACTGAGCTGCATATCCCTAACCATGACAGGAGAAGGAAGTCCCGGGTGAGGTGGCGGGACACACACACACACACTCCCTGGTGGAGGTGGAGGAGAAGCCTCCTTCTCAGGCACAAGTGTGTGTGTGTTTGAGCCCCAGGCCCAGTCCTCATTAGCAGACAGCAGGTGCTGGCTGGGATGTGAAGGGAGCCTGGGGGGTCAGGCTGCAGCTCGCTACTAAACAGCTGGCTAGGCACATCCACAAATCACCCCTGGGTGTTGGATGGGATGTTGGATGTGTGACGTTTGATGGGATGTTGGAAGTTTGATGTGATGTGTTTAAGGTATGTTGGATGTGGGATGGGATGTTTCTGTGGAGGGCACGGTTCAGATTAGCCAGGAGGGAACACCAGTGGACCCTCACAGAAGGATACATCAAAACATATTACAAAAATACAAAATCATATGTTGCTGTTGAAAGTTAAACAGAATATCACGTTTACAGTTCAAACAGCTTACAATTGACATCTTTGGGTTTGGGGGCTGCAATCTGCATTTTTTGTCATGTTGCAAAATTGGCTGGACAGTTCTGTTGTCCAACAGAGTATCATCCTCAGGAACACAATGTTATCCACACACCTCAGACTGACCTTCTAACTCTAGGCTTGAGTGGATCTTAGAGTTGAGGGTATCAGAAGGAGGCTGTCCTAAAACACACACAGGAAGAGGATTGTTTCAAGTTTCAGGTTTATCGCTATTTGTAGCAAGTACAGGTATATTGCAATGTTTTGGTCCTGCTACTCTTGACAGTTTCCTAGCAGACTTTCAAAACCTAAAATAATGTACATCTAAACCTCTAATAATCACTTTCTAATAGAATAAAAGCGTTAGATAAATGTAAACTGTAAATGTAACGAAGCAGACAGACATGTGCGATTTTCAGTGCAGGCAAATGTGCTGCAGGATCAAAGAGCTGATGTAGGAGCTTCTCATGTGAAAGGAACCTGCTCTTATCAGATGACGAGCCATCGCTATAATGGCCATGAGTGGTTTCTGCTTCCTGCTACACTGATACACAGAAAGTCGCTGACTGGGGAGGATGTGGTCGTCTCAGATACAAACTCTCAAGACAATGTTGTCTCCCTTTATCCGCGAGGCATTTCCCTGTTTTCTGTCTGATTCTTGCTAACCTGATTAGGCACGTGTTATGGGGAACACGCCCGGGCATGGAGGAGATCTATAGGACCTGTCGTGGGACAGCGTCTGGGGGGAGAGCTTCATCTGATAGGACGGGTGGTGCGTTCGCTCAGAGCAGGAGAGGGGACACAAAGAGGCCATTGTCCAGTGACGGCCTTGAGCAAGCGCCGTGACACAGCACGGCGTGACTCTCCCCAGCCCCAGCACAGAACACACTGAGGCCTCTCTGCGCAGTGGCCCAGTCCCACAGGCAGCACACACGCACACACACCAATCAGCAACGTCGCATTTTCAGCATTCCTCTCTGTCGCCTCGGACTCCCACAAGCCCTAAAAGCAGCGCTGCCAGACACAGAGCTATCTCATTTGAGCTTCTTCTTTCCCCCCCCCCCCCCCACGGTGACGGTTGTCGTTACCTGAAGTCAGCAGCTGGGCGTCCTTCCTGTCCTGTGCGATGTAGAGGGCAGTCATGAGGAAGAACAGCCCCCCCAGAACCCCCATGAAGGGGCAGAGCAGCAAGCTGTACTCCAGGCTTCTGAAGCTCCACGCGTCAGAGGCAGGGTCGTAAGTGCTCAGGGCGTCTGAGATCTAACAGGATAAGATGTGTGTGGTCACGGACTTACATAAGACATAAAATAGGGGGGGGGGGGGATCCATGCTTTGATTCAACAGTGAGAACTGTATATCATCTATCGCTTCATGCCTACGAGGCTTACCACGCCTATCAGGTATGGACTCCCTGCATCTCCTAGAAGGTGAAGGACGACAATCTGAAGCGCTTCAGCTGTAGCTCTTTTGGTTGGCACGACGACATACTGAAAAACACGAGCATTACAGGAGCGGGCGAGCAGCAACTAGGTGACTCCAAACCACACCAGGAATACACTGTACACCTGGAGGAGAACCACACTCACCAACAAGATGTCAGCCAGGATAGGCCAGTTCAGAGATATAAGAGTTCCCCCAATGCCAATGAACACCTGAAAGTAACAATATGTTTACTGGCATCCTCTGCCTTCCCTGTTCTAATTCTACATCTAGACACAGCGTCATTGGTTGATGAGCTGTAATTGGTGGATATTAGTGAGGGCAGGAGCTGGGATCTTACATAAGTGGCTGGAATGCTTGTGGACGCTAGTATGATGGCTGTGAAGAGACAGGGGGCGGAGCTGAGCATGCCCACTGCGCAGATAATCGGGTCAATGTTGGGCACCTTGTCCCTCAGCTTCCTGGAGAGGGTGGAGCCCAGGGTCACCCCGAGAATCCCTGTCACCACCGTCACGGCACCAAAGATGTAACTGCACACGATTCAAACTCAGTTTGCTGACAACACACAATCCAGGGATATCGAAAGCGATTTTGCTGCACTGCACAATGCAGTATTGTCATTGATATGATGTTTACGCATCGTAGTAAATATGTTCTTATTGTTATTGTTGCCCGTGCCTGGTTGAGATGTGATTGCTTTGCGCTGCGGTAATTAACTACAA
This sequence comes from Osmerus mordax, assembly GCF_038355195.1. Taxonomy (NCBI): domain Eukaryota; kingdom Metazoa; phylum Chordata; class Actinopteri; order Osmeriformes; family Osmeridae; genus Osmerus; species Osmerus mordax. Next base: position 9,230,958 of record NC_090068.1, read on the forward strand.
ATCTTGTATTTACAAATACAAATACATTTAGAGCTATGCACTTCTGAACCTTGATATTTTGCTGTCCTTTCTATAAGCAGTAATTGATGACAAATGAATGGAAAATGTCATGTGATATAAGCAGGAGACATGGAATGTAAGGGGGGGAGGGCCGGGCTGTACCTGTCAGAGGTGTCGCAGGGTTCCGTGGTGCAGGGGGGTCGGATCCCCTGAGACACTTGAGCTCTGGAGAGGAAGGTGGGGGTCCAGAAGGCCAGGGCCCCCGTCAGAAAGGCCATGGCTGTCACTCCCAGAGAGGACCACACATAACTCTTACTGGAAACAGACATGACAATATGCATTTGTATACAAAACTGTTAAAGCATGCGAATTATCAGTCACCTGCATGTGATAAAATAGCCACTCGTTTGGACAGATATGCTAATACATACTGCTAATGTTGGCAAACAAGATCCTACATGCTTTCCATTGAATTTTACGCAATGCATAATTTTCAGTGTGTACTGGTATGGAACACTACATGCAAGACACTGTAAAAACTACAAATGTTCATTTTCCCTTCACGTGCTTTCCGTTTGAGCTAGAACATGTAAACAGATGGCATCACATGACTTAGAAACATAAATGAATGAAAGAAGTCATCCTGTTCTCGGTTACTTTTTCAAAAGGTACTTGATATCCTCCATGTAGGGGCTGTGGGCTTCCAGGCTCTCTCCGTGGGCATCTGCTCCCCCTCTGGGAGGGTTGGGACACAGGACTACCAGCAGCACGAGCCCAAGGGAGCCCAAGATGGGGACCAGCTGCCAAAGTAAACACGAGTGGTCATCTCCAGCCAGCGGCTTGCTGGCCGACAACATCACCAGTCAGCCTTAAGGGATTTAGACAGCTCTATACTGTACATAACACATTTAGAGTTTGAATGAAGTTAGGACCAGGACAGCCAGAGCACTTGTGTGATCAACAGGATGTAGCGAGTAGGGTTTAGAGGGGTTTATAAAGCAGGTGCCGAGAAGAAGTGTGTGACAAACTGAAAGTGTGTGAATTGAAATGATTCCATGAGTGGGACTCTTACCCGAAGGGCCCATCGCCAGTCCCCTGTAGCGCTGGTAACGGAGGATCCTATTATGTATCCAAGACCACTGAAACACATGACATCAATAACAAATTAACTATTTATCATGCTGACCACAATCATATTTACCCCTCCCTTATCTTATACCCATTGAGGCCTTTTTGTTTTGGGAAGTCCAGATCACATGAATAGTGGTGCCATACGCTGTCTGCCAGGTGATTTTGTCTTTAGGGTGTTTTACACCAGACCTCTATTTTTAGGATACATTGTTTTTAAGGTACATTAAAACAACTAGAGAGAGGTGACAAGATTCTACTTGGCCATAAAGAAAGTGCAAGAGATTGCTAGACACAGGGTAAACAAAAAGAGCCAGTGTTGAGATGAAGGGGACCGGAACCTAACCTTCCAACAGGGATGAAAATGTAGAAAGCCGAGATCATCAAGGTCCTCTTGGTGCCAGAGAATAGGTCCCCTATAATGGTGGGGGCGATGGTGGAGTAGCCTGCCTCTCCTGTGCCAACTAGTGCTCTCAGAAACACCAACAACCAGAACTGCTGCAAGGATCCAGCAACACAAGTTCCAGGTTAAAGACATGTGTTTAAGGGGCTACACCATGTGAGATCACATCTTCTTTCAAATGATATTCTTTCTCTCATTAGTACACAACACTTATCATGATGAAGATACTGTATGATCTCTTAAAAGAATCGAAACATCCAACTGCAGATAGTTGAGTTCAGTTTTATTCCAACATTTAATTTACCGACTCAGAGACGAAAGAGCTGCCCAAGGCAGTCATAAGCCACACAATCAGTGCACCAATCATGATGAACTTCCTGTTGTATCGGTCACCAAGGTAGCCAAAGATAGGAGCCAAGAATATGAAACTGAAGATGAAAACTGTAAAAAAAGATGTAGATATCATGACAATTTTGCTTCCTCTCTACACCTCCATGTGATTCTCCGTAATGGTAAGAAATTCATAGAGCACATCATTTCCTCATGAAGCTATTCAGGGCTGGTTACTGTACGTATTGAATTGACTAAGTGATTTTTCATACAATAGCAACAGGAAACGATTGCTTTGTTTGTTGCAGGCACTGGCTTCCTTGAGCATAGCAGTGTGCCTACACGACATTACGGCTCAGTGACTATGAGCGTGGGAGATTATCTGTCACAGAGGCTAATTAGGATTCATTTGGAGCATCAGTGTGACATGCACTCAACGGAACTTGTCATGCAATCTACTATGCGAGAATGTAATCAGCTAAATTCACTTAAAAACAATAAATTCACGTAAAAACAATAAGGCATAACTGACTAACGATACAGTCATGGGATATGCTGCTCACCCTCATCTAAGGTAAATTACGTCTGTTTCATGTTCTATGAGAGGGTCTATCACATGAGGATCTCTACTTCAGATTTGACAATGGTTGTGTGTGTTTACATTTACATTTAGTCATTTAGCAGACGCTCTTATCCAGAGCGACTTACACTAAGTACAGGGAGTGAAGTGCCTTTCCCAAGGACACAACGTCATTTTGCACAGCCGAGAATCGAACCGGCAACCTTCTGATTAATAGCCCGACTCCCTAACCGCTCAGCCATCTGAACCCCATGTTTATGACATGCACAGTGTACAATACCTGTCTGTAACAGTCCAGATGTACTGTCACTGATATCAAAGAATTTCTGGATGTTCAGAAGGACTCCTTTGAGAAAAATAAAGAAGCATTGGTCAAGAAATCCAAAGGCAGCATTCATGTGTGTCAAATTGTTTGCGTTGAGGTGCGGAGTCTCACCTGCGATTGTGTATCGATCGATGTAGTTGATTAAGTTCACATAGCAGAGAACAGCCACTGCAATGTAGGAGCGCTTTGGTGAGATCCCCCTGCTCTCCACAAGGGGGGCTTCGGGTATTGGGGGGTCAGAAATGGAGCCATAGCGAGGACCGGACGTTGATCTTAAACTCAGACAGGTTGTCTTCCCATCCTGGCGAGACATTACTGGTCCAGTTGTCTCCATTGAAATAATCTCTGTCTTCCTACGCTTAAAACAGGAAGTATTGGTGAATGTTGTCAGTCTTTGAGAGTTGCAGATAAGTAATTACCATATCCTCTCCTACCCAGAGATAACCAGTCAGTAAGTTACGTGACTGATGCTCTGCACATAAACAGGCAACTTACAATGGAAGAAAACAATGAGGATGTAAACAAATCTAACAAATCAGATGTCTTGGTTTCTTCTTCCACTGTCTGACCAAGATGATGATATGCGCTTTCCTGATCTGATTGTTCCAGCTCTGGTGTAAATAAGCCAAGTAATAGTTCAAGGTCCAGAACTAAATCCAAATCACTTCAGATCCTTTACCTAGCATATTTTCACAAACTCCACCAAGTTTATTGTAATGCACAATCATTTTATTGTACTCTAAATCAGACTTGTATATTTGCTCCCTGAGCCTATGGTGTAACCTACTTGTTTAAGGAAAACACATTTTGGAAATCCCCCTTTGCAACAGTCTCATTAGTCAATCTCTCTTTCCAACACTATTTCTCTGCTACGTAGTTGTCATTCTATTGCCAATATATGTCTTCTGCAATCTTCCAGTTTATGTTTCAACACAAGACAGCCTGTTTTCATCATCGTTGATGAAACATTAGGAAACATTGCAGAAACAGGCTCGACCCCACAGGATTCATTTGCAACAGTATAGAATTGAATCAGTAAACAATTGAACCAATTAAAAGACGTTGGGCAATTGCATCAAGAGGTCAGAGTTATTTATGGTTAACATGGTTGATTTAGAGTCATACGTTCACTTCTTGGAATAATCAAATACAAAGCCGCAACAATGGGGATCTGTTAAACCTACACACTGGGAATATCGTAAACCTACACAGGAATCATCTGAGCTGAATGACGGTTCATTTACAGTCTATGTCAACGTTTTGGCTGTGTCCTGCTTTATTCTTAATTGGTAGAAGGAGCACACATACATCTATTAGCAATATCTACCAGCAGTGAATCTCACCAATTTTTTTTTTTAAATGATTATTATTATAATGATTTTATCAACGTCAACCTTAAATGTATAGAGCCTCAAAGAATGTGATGATCTCTGAAATACACACCTTACAAACACTGCAATTAATACAAATGTTAAGATTTGGGATTTATGTTTGTTTCACACACAAAGCATTGGTCATGGTGAACTATAGTCTCAAGTTTGCAAAGTAATCTGAGGGTACATACTGGTTCCTTAGGTCTTGATTTTGAGATCTGCTTATTCCATCATATTTGTGGTTTTGAGTTGGTGACTTCCAGTCTGTCTGATGCTTTGCTGAGAGGAAGTAGAGATCTTCCCCAGGCTCTTATACGCTGCTGGGATATTAAGTTAGCAAATTGTCCAGCCCTCTCTGGGATGGTCATATGGTTTTACACAGATGCTCACTGTGAAGCAATGTTGAAAACAAGCCAATAGCCATTCCCAAACTGTCATTACTATCTTCCTGGTCACAGAATGTCCACACTTTCAACCCAATGTTCAGACCTAGTAGTCTCAAACACATTGTTACCTTGAGCCAAACTAATGTTAATCTTGAAGTACAAGCAGTAACTAATCAACTACAAAAGCACATTGTCCAGAATGCTTGTTGAATTGTCTACAATGGATGGAGGGCATCATGGAATCTTATCTGCTCCCTTATTGTCAGTTTTTGCCATTTTCTCTTCACTTCATGGTGAACCAAATATAACACAGTAACGTTTTCTAAATTCAAGAACTGAGTCTATAAGAAGATAGGCTAACTTAATTATGTTGCGAGTAGAAAAAATCGCCATACACAGCTCTACCTACTGGCCAATTGAAAAATGCACAGTAATATACCTTGCATTATTATATCATTCATTTAAGGCTATGTCATTTTCTATTCACTTCATGGTGAACAAAAAAAATTAACAGAAACGTATTTCTAAATGTAAGAGTATGACAAACTGTTCCGACAATTATCATTTGATATAAGAGAAGTCATTCTAACAAATCAACTTCACACCACATTGCACGTTCTTTGGTCCTGAGCAATAGCCTACTGGCGAATTTCAACTTCATACAATGCCCGTTTCTCGAGATAATAGAGTCATAGACTCACAGTCAGACAGAGAATCCTGCCTTTATAGTTAGATTAGATAGCAGTACAATAGCATTGTGAACCTCTCATTCTGTCTCTCTTTCAAAACACAAACACTACACACACTTTTTTTCATAGAACTCTGTTGGTGCTGACCTCACGCGGCTTTCCTCTGGTCGCAGTGCGCAGGTGCCACCAAAATCAGAATGAGAATGTTGAGCAAAACGAACTAGAAGGGAGCACACATAGATTGACGTTATTTATTGAACAAACAGTCAAATATTGAAATATTAACGTACGTTGCTAAAGGATCAAATTAGTTCAACCATGACGGAGCCTCAGTCAGCGCTGTTACTTAGAAGACAGCTAGCAGGTAATATGTTACTGGTGGTGGCTAACGTGCGCTAACTCTTTATCTAGCTAGCTCATTAGCCTCACTAGCCAACAGGCCGAAAGTGGATGCAAACTAGCGTAGCTAGTTAGCTAACTTTAGCCTAGCTGCTAGAGCGTAGGTTCAACCGAAGCTAACGCTACAAAGCCAACGTGGATCAGTCTAGTCACTGGATTGAAAGTCTGAAACAATGGACAACACACTTTTTGACAGGCACATGTTAGTGATTTACAATATTGTCTATTAAATCGTGTGTATTTAGTGCTAAGTTATGTTGAAATAATTGATTTAATGCGAATTGGTACATATGGAACGTCTTGTGAATGTCGTTGCCAGCTTGATAACAATAAGCGTAGTTAGCTACGCAAGTGCTATCACTTCCAGTGAATATAGTCGAATACACGTTCCACATTGTGCGACCTAGCTTTTCTTACTACCTTGATAGCTAACTAGCTACCTTTTCACAGGCGATGCTAGCTGGGTAGCCATCTAGTTTTAGTGTCACTCGAGTATTTGGCCGTTTCATTTCTGCGATTTGCTTTGAAACTGGCTACATCTAGCTACGTGTGGTGGTATTTGTTGTGGATTGGCTAACTAACGATGAAGTTGTATTATTCAAACGAATGTTGGCTAGTTAATCAGACACACATTAACTAGTGGCTAGTCATTTAGCTACACAGCTAGCTAAAATGGTGGCGTACCAAAAGGAGGTTAAATGATGCCTATGGCAGATTGTTTGGTTCGCTTCTCATTTGTTTGGTCTATTTTTTACGGCTAAAACTATTTAGCTTGCTGGATAAGGGTACGCCTTTTAGCTCTCATTTAGCAGTCACGTCAAGCCCAATAGCTAACTAGATTTATCAGCTGGTCTTCAGTGCATATTGGTCAACAAATGCAATGCCAGACCTTTCTCGTTAACATTTACCCTCACTAAACCGATAGCTAAAAGTGACACTAAAAGATTCCACACTCTTGTAATTATCTATACACATAACTTAGATACAGAAGCAGTTTTTTACTTGATACCATTGCTTTCTTTGATCAAAGAGCAGAGGAGAATACAAACTGAGAAGGCATAGCTTGTCTCCTAATAGGCAATTGCCAGGTACTGATTCATATATTTTTAATCTACCCAACTCAGTTTTTATTGTAGGCATACACTTCTGACAAATGACCAAGCTAGTCTCCTGCAGTGTGATGTAGATACATGCCCAAGTTCTTTTGGGGGAAACGTGACAATCCATGTGGTGGTAGCAGCTGTTCACTGTAGTCACTGCAGGACTCTAGAGAGTGTTGTGCAATGTAATGAGATGAGGTATTTACACCAACTTCGGACACCTCTTACTTGCTGACCTGCCCAGTATAGTGACCCCATGGCACAGTAAGAGTGACTCAGTCATTATGAAATCCAATCATAGTCAACTTAGTCATTACCATAAGTGTGTATCCAAATTGCTGTTTATTAGTAGCATATTGATAAGTTTACTACTTTAAAGCTGAATTTGGCCAGATCAACTTAAAGTTACCAGGAGTAACAGGCTTAAAAACATGAAAGAAATCTGTCAATGCACCTTGCTTGCACATGTAATCTGTGATTTTACAGTCTTCCAATATCCTAGACAAAATTGTGTCCTAATACAAGGCTACTCATGTTTGGTATTATAGTGCATAAGCACAGTCTCAAATTTGTTTCACTCGTGTTTTAGTTGATTTCACAGGAACACATTTGTTCTGATCCTCAACTGTCCCACTGGCCTGGAGAATTGCACAAAACAGCACATAGGCTCAAGTAGGATTAAATCATTAAAGGGTCAATAGATTTATAGGCCAATACCTTAAGAAGTGAACATGCCAACAATAATAGCAAAGTAATAGCAAGCAGGCCATGCCAGTTAGGCAAGATTATCAGTAAGACAAGAAACACAGTATGCTGTTGTGAAGTAAATATGTAAGATACCTTTTCTCCTGTTTCCAGAGCTGAATAAAAACCCAGTAGAGGGATTCTCAGCAGGCCTGATAGACGATAATGACCTCTACAGATGGGAAGTCTTAATCATCGGCCCCCCAGATACATTATAGTAAGTGTGACAGTTTGGTTGCTGTTGTAGGGCATGGATATGACATTGCTTATTTGGCTATCACAGTAATTCACACAACTACTGATGATTTAACTCTGTATGTTTACAGCGAAGGTGGTGTGTTTAAAGCCCATCTTACATTTCCCAAAGATTACCCCCTCAGGCCACCTAAAATGAAATTTATCACCGATATATGGCACCCAAATGGTAAGTGGAAGTGTAGTGCAATAATAAATTTTTCTTAATGTGTTATCAAAAAATACACATAATGAAATCGAATTTTTCTTTTGCCATCTTGTTTCTAGTGGACAAGAACGGTGACGTATGTATTTCTATTTTGCACGAACCCGGGGAGGATAAGTATGGCTATGAGAAGCCAGAGGAGCGCTGGCTGCCCATCCACACAGTGGAAACCATCATGATTAGTGTCATCTCCATGCTGGCAGACCCAAATGGGGACTCGCCCGCCAACGTGGATGCTGCGGTAAGACTCGCGTCACCTAATCCACATCTATCACCTGATGATCGTTGCCCTGAAGATGGATCGAGATATGGTAGACTGAAAATGCATCCCTTGTATCCCTGTTTCTGTGTACAGAAAGAATGGAGGGAAGACAGACATGGCGAATTCAAAAGGAAAGTTGCCCGATGTGTAAGAAAGAGCCAAGAGACTGCCTTTGAGTGACATCATCAAGCGACATCTAGCTTTTTTTTTCAGGGTAAGTGTACTGGACTTTTTGTACTTATCTTTTTACAAGGCCTGGGTCTTGTGACATTTTTATTTTTTAGAGTTCTTGACTTTGTAGTGCTGTTTTATGGTCTGGTGAAAAGGTTTTGCCACCACACTGGATTGTATTGATTGATTGCTGCAGTATATTCATATCATTTTCCTGTCTTCCGCAGGTCTCCAATTGAGAAACAACGTGGCACTGTTTCCTGCACTCTACCACCCTATTGCCAGGCTCGTCATCATCGACTTTGGCAAAAATAGGCTGGCTACAATAGGCTGCAATAGAACATAACTGCTATTACAGAAGCTGACAGACAAACTCCAAGCAAGTGCCAACTCGAAAACCACAAAAGATGATAAAGCATTTTTTGAAGTCTATGAACTGCTACAACCTTCAGGAAGATATTGTAAAGACCTGTATATAGCACAGACAAAACCTGATAATATATAAACTGTTCCTATCCATCTAGCAAGTCACTTAGTACCAAATAAATAGCGCTTGTGTAGTTAGAATTTGAATCCTGTAAATTCTTGAAGTCTTAGTCCACTTTCCCTTGAGCATCCACTCTAGTATGCATTAGTTCTGTTACAGGTTATGACAGGAGGGCATGTAGAAGGCTGAACAGTTAGATTGTGATGTTACATGATTCCACTATTGGAAAGATGCATCGATTCAAGAATGAACAGTGTCACATGTTTATGGTGTTTTTTGGGGGGGGTCATTGGGCAGCATCATAATACACATAGCATGCTTGGGTTCCATCTCACTCTCAGCACTGCAGGTAAAGTCAGCATTGAACTAGGATGTGTGTGTGTGTATGTTTTTGTTAAGGTTTGCAACAGGCTAAATAGCCTTTGAAAAAGGGACATACCAATTGTCATGCATGAATTGTTTTTAATTTGTATTTTTTCAAAAGTGCCTCCTATTAAATTGCTTGGTAATTGCACCCTACATTGAAGAGTTAGTGTCAGAAAAGTTGTGCAACACAACATGCACTTGTGTGAAGTATTTTTTCAAACCTTTTCACAAGGATGATGTGTGATTAGAACAATTTGGTGTAGCAATAACTTTCCCCAGATTGTGAACTGTCTTATTTTTTAGTTTGGGTTGAAATAGGGTCTGTTTTTCCAATATTCACCTTGTGGAAGATTATTTTAGCAGGGCTTGTTTTTTTTGTGTGGTATCTTAAGTAGGAATTGTGCATGCTTTAATGTTTTGTGAAGTTTGTTTCAAGTTTTTGGCTCAAGTATGAGTGTGTGCGTGCAAGTGTGTTTGTGTGTGCCCCTTTTTCCTCACCCACTCCCCATCAACTATTTGCTTTATTTTATTCTGGCTCACTGATGGTGTACTGCAGTTTACTTGCCTAATGTACAAAGACAAAATACTGATGTATATTTTTCATGTTATAAAATTGTCACCTGTAGTGAGTTCTTCTAAAATATGATTTTCTTTTTTCAATATTTGTGGGGTTTTCATTCATATAGATTGAAGTAAAGAAAACATTTCATGTGAAACAGATCATTCACATTCCACATGCTGTCAGGTAAGCATGGCACTGCAAATTATTCAAAGTATTTGTTCTATAGATAATTTACTTCACAAGTGTTGGGAGTGGATGATCTTTTACCAACGGTGGGAAACTTCTCTTCTGAGGAAAGTTAATGCTATGTTATAGTTTTTCTCCCAAACACATACATGACTCAGAACTGAGGGATGGGTTTCTGGACACAATGTACTGCCAAGAGCCAACTCCAAAAGAAACACTTAAAATTCTTTCAGTTAACTTCAGAATATGTCTGTCACTTTTGTAAGCATTTTTATGTCAGATAAAATACCCAATGGAACTTGATATTGATATGTTTAAATGATATTGAAACAGTTCATTCAAATAGAAAACCTCCTATAGATGACTTTTCCCCCCCCAGTGAGATTTGTTTGAGGCCACAGCACTTAAAATTGTTGGACAAAGCATAGATCTGGGAAAATGAGGACGACTGCTACACTGTCACAACATTTTAAACGTACCCACCTAACTGTGATCTTACCGTCTCGCGAGAGAAAAGTATTAAGCCACGGAACCAACATGGCGGAAGGTATGATACAGATTTCTTGTCTATTTACACGCCCTTTCTTTATTTGACGCTTGCTTAATCGCTTTCCGAAGTCTTAAAACATATAGTCAAATTAGATTTTATATGATTGCAAAAAATCATAATCGCTCGTTTTTCGTCGAGTCACCTCTTACTATGAATGCTCGTGTGAAGCTAATAGTAGCTAGGTTTGCTTGCAGCTAGTAGTATTTGGGTTACTTATGTGCAAGCCAGGCGAGCGGCAACGTTGTTTGGATATTAGTTTTGTTTCGATGGGTCAAACCCCCGCTTGGTGCTAACAAATTAGCTAACAAATCAGCTTGGATTTTCCGAGTTGGTCAACCCGCTGTCAGCTTGTGTAGTAGTGCTAGTCAACGCCAGCCTGTTGGGTGTGACTCAAACATCAGATAAGTGGTGGCCCGGACTCTATAGACCCCACAGCTGATGCTAGTGAAAAAATTATAGAATAGGATATAGAATAGTCATAGAATAGTATGTCTGTTGTAGTCATGTATATATTTCCACACGGGCGTTTATCCAGCTGTTCACCTTTTGAAAAGGTATTGAGCTACACCGTCAGACTGGTACTTTCTTATGCAAAGTTTTCAGACCATGTTTAAATGCTTAGCAAGTTATTTTCAGTTTTTCAGCTGACGTGTTCTGAGAATGTAATAATATAAACATAAAAGAATGATTGTGAATAATATGGCTCATAGGAATGAATGCAGTGGGACGTAAGTTTAGTTACTGTGATGTGCTGACACTTGCTTGAATATTCTTGGGCAGCATTTATCTCGCTGTTCAGCAGTGTGCCCTTCCTGTGTTGGGTTAGTCAGGTGATGGTGGAGGCTGGCCTCCCTCTCCCCATGACTTGGCCAGCCATGTTAAACTCACTGAGTTAGGGAGGGAAAAGCAATGTGCCTTCTCAGCATTTTTCCTACTCTGAAACTTGCAGGAAGGGGAAGGAAACTAAATGTGCCTTACAAGACATCACACCCACATTCAGGAAGCAACTTCAATGTCTGCCAAAACTCTTAAGTTCTTGAACGTTATAGATATTCCACTGCCCTGCAGTGTGGCGTAGGCGGACTTCCCACAATGGAATGCGTAAAATGCACCAAGATAGCTTTCTCAACTTGCTTCATTTCTCACCCCCTGTTGTGTACTTCTCCCCCCGCCCCCTGCCGCCTGACAGAGGAGGTGGCCAAGCTGCAGAAGCACCTGGCCCTGCTCAGGCAGGAGTACGTCAAGATGCAGCAGAAGCTAGCGGACACGGAGAGGCGCTGCGCCGTGCTGGCCGCTCAGGCCCCCGGCCACGGCTCCGCCAACTGTGCGGCCGGGGACACGTTCATCAGCCGCCTGCTCGACATCGTGGCCGAGCTGTACCAGCAGGAGCAGTACAGGTGAGGGAGCGCAGGGAGGGGAGAGGGGGTAAGCGGCGATTCGGATATGATGCGGGCAGTGCTGTTGCCATGGCTACGCGCAGAAGAAGACATGCAGGTTTCTCCTGCAGCAATGTGTACGCCCAATGGCCTCACCCTGTCTTGAGGTTTCCGTGCCAATTATAACACGCTTATCTGCATTGTTCAGTTGCAGGATGTTTTTGAAAAAAATAAATGAATTGCACTGTCATTTGGATCCAACTGTTCACCATGATGTTTGCTGTTGTGTTTTACAGTGATCTGAAGATCAGAGTTGGGGAGCTGAATCTCTGTGCTCATAAGTTTGTGCTGGCTGCTCGCAGTGATGCCTGGAGCCTGGCCAACATGGCTTCCACCTCAGAACTGGATCTGTCTGGTACGAAACCCTGCTCTCTCTGTGCTCAGTAGGGAACAGACAGTTAGGGTACACACACACATAACTGCTCTCCTGGAAAGCTTGTATCATTGCAGTTCATGCATGATTACTCCCATGTTTCACACTGCAAATATGCGTGCAAGTTATTAACGCTCACTCGCGCGGGGGGTCTCCAGATGCCAAGCCCGAGGTCGCCTTGGCGATGCTGCGCTGGGCGTACACCGACGAGCTGGCACTCAGCGAGGACGACGCCTTCCTGATCGACCTGATGAAACTGTCCAACCGCTTCCAGCTGCAGCTGCTTCGAGAGAGGTGTGCCCTGACTCCATGTTGTCTGTCTCTGCTAACCCTAGGCTACACCCAACCTGTAAGAACCCTCGCCGACTATGTTCCATGACCCCCCCAACCGCCAGGTATTGACCCAGACCCGCCCGTATAGTTGTAGATTTGGGATAGCTTCGGTTTCTCTCACACAGGTGTGAGAAAGGGGTGATGTCGTCGGTGAACGTGAGGAACTGTATCCGCTTCTACCAGACGGCTGAGGAGCTCGACGCCACCACCCTGATGAACTACTGTGGAGAGATCATCGCCAGCCACTGGGTGAGTCTATCCTCTGGTCAGCACATTCTGGACTGGCGGAACCATCCGGAGAAAATCGATAGGCTGTCAGTCCCATCCAAAGCCCAGGAACTGTGGAGCGGTGTTATGAAAGCGATGCGTCATCAGGCCTATATCTCAACTGGCTGTAGTATTGATTCATCTCCAGGTCCCATCCGAAGCATGTGTTTTGTGCATGAGTCAAGAGCACTGTTTTACCCAGTCAATGCTGGAGCGTATTAGCAGTTTGGTCTTAATACCTGACTATGAACACTCATTTTCATGCGAATTCATCTCTGCTGCAGCAGTGGTTTCATACGGTGGAAATGGCCGTGCTGTAATCCTCGTCTCAGTCGCCTCTCTTCATTGACCTTAAAGCTTGTTGCTTTACGATGTCATAAATCTGCCACAGCCAGAACCCAATCATTCTCAAGGTTAGCTTTATAACGGGACGGAGGAAATGGCTTTTCACCTGCTACCTGACTGCCTGTTAGTGCTAGCTATAGCTTTATCACTCTTTGCCTTCCTTCGACTTTTATTATTTCTCTTTTTATTACATTCACCTGAGCTTTTTAAGTGGTTTCAAGGTCTGATTAAGACCTGAATGGAATTGAGCGCTTTTAACACATCTGATTATGGAAACTATTGATGAAGGAGGGGAATGATTGATGCGACGTCCCCAGGTTCCAGCGTCATGAGATGAGGGCTGAGATTGTGCTTATCTCGATTCCTCTCTGCAGGATGACCTGAGGAAAGAAGACTTCAGCACCATGAGTGCTCAGCTCCTCTACAAGATGATCAAGTCCAAAACAGAGTTCCCTCTTCACAAAGCCATTAAAGTGGAGCGGGAAGATGTGGTCTTTCTCTACCTCATTGAGATGGACTCGGAGGTGAGATCCACGCACAGAGTTCACTTAAACCCTCAATAGCCTGTGACGGGGCATATGAACTAACACAATGTATCAAATTCATTTGAGCTTGAATTTCTCCACACCCCAGCTGCCTGGAAAGCTGAATGACTTGGACACCAATGGAGACCTGGCCCTGGACCTAGCCCTGTCTCGGAAACTCGAGAGCATTGCCACCACGCTGGTCAACAACAAAGCAGATGTGGACATGGTGGACCAAAGTGGCTGGAGCCTGCTGCACAAAGCCATCCAAAGAGGTAGGGGGCGCTGTGAATGCTCCAAGGGCACTTTGTGTGCCCGACCTGACATCCCGGTGGAAACTTGAAGCGTTAGCCCGAACAAGAACCCGTCTCATTCTCTCTTTCACTCCTGCTACCTCCAGGCGATGAGTTTGCCTCCACCTTCCTGATCCGCCACTCGGCCCAGGTGAACGCCGCCACGGTGGGGGCGGTGGAGACGCCCCTGCACCTGGTCTGCTCCTTCAGCCCCAAGAAGCATTCTGGGGAGGTCATGAGCGGCATGGCCCGCATTGCAGAGGCCCTGCTGAAAACGGGAGCCAACCCCAACATGCAGAACAGCAAGGGCAGGTGGGTGACCCGGGGCTCTTCCCCCTGGTCCCAAGTGACAGCTGTGTGCGAGGAAATGTTAAGACCACGTCTTTCTAGAAGGGAATCCTAACATGACGTTTGTCTTTTCATCCTGCAGAACTCCCTTGCATGATGCCGTAGTGTCGGGCAATGACCCTGTGTTCAACCAGCTCCTACAGTGCAAACAGTGAGTCTTTGGACTGGCTCCACATTTCAACCCGTAAACGGACCCGATCCCAGCGTCCTTTTGCGTCCCGCTCACCTACCCCCTCTCTCCTCGTCTCTCCCAGGCTGGACCTGGAGCTGAAGGACCACGAGGGCAGCACGGCTCTGTGGCTGGCCCTGCAGTACATCACCGTGGCCTCCGACCCCTCCGTCAACCCCTTCGAGGACCACGCCCCCGTGGAGAACGGCACGTCGTTCGACGAGAACAGCTTCGCCTCGCGGCTCATCCAGCGGGGCAGCAACCCGGACGCCCCAGACACTGCCACAGGTGTTGACCACGGACCCCACAGAGGAAGCAAAACAAACATTGTTTTCAATATTAGTTTGGTTCTCATCCTGTCTCCCCCCTCACCTGCCCCCCCCCCCCCCCCCCCCCCCCCCTGTCCTCCTCAGGGAACTGTCTCCTGCAGAGAGCAGCAGGAGCGGGCTGCGAGGCCGCCGCTCTCTTCCTGGCGACGCACGGGGCAAAGGTCAACCACGACAACAAATGGGTGCGTTCCACCTCGCCGGCTAGCCACGCTGCTACGCTGGACTGCAGTCAGACTGCAAGTCATTGCAGATTCCCCAGGCTCACCCTCTCCTCCGCAGAGCCGGCCCCACTGCATCACAGGCTGGACTGCAGTGCCCCGCTGCTCTGGCCTTCTGCTAAGTTTTGGAATGTGATAATACATCGTAATAGCTTCGATTAGGTCTAATGACTCTGTTGTTCCGTCTCTCTCTCTGTCTGTGGTGCAGGGGGAGACCCCCCTCCACACTGCCTGTCGCTGCGGGCTGGCAGGCCTGACGGCGGAGCTGCTCCAGCAGGGGGCCAACCCCAACCTGCAGACCCACAAGTCCCTCCCCGAGGACGAGCTGCAGGGCCGGGCCCAGGGGCTGTCCCTGCAGAGCCCCCTCCACATGGCCATCGCCCACAACCACGCCGACGTGGTGTCAGTCATCCTGGAGCAGAAAGGTGAGCCCGCTGCCTGGTCAGGACCCTCCGGGGTCAGCCGGGTTTGTTTTCGGCATGGGAACGACGTGCGTTCAAGCGTTGCGGGGGGAAAGTTTGTCCCAAACATGTTTGTGGTTATGTTCCAGCCAATGCGCTTCACGCCACCAACAACCTCCAGATCATCCCTGACTTCAGCCTTAAAGACTCCATGGACCAGACCGTGCTGGGCCTGGCCCTCTGGACCGGTAGGCCGAGGACACATCTCCACACCCTCTCATCCACAATACACAAACTATTCAGTTCAATGGAAAAATTGGAGCTAATCCGTTTCACGACCGTCTCGTGTGTCGTCAGGCATGCACACCATCGCAGCCCAGCTGCTTGGCTCCGGGGCGGCCATCAACGACACCATGTCGTCCGGCCAGACCCTGCTGCACATGGCCATCCAGAGACAGGACAGCAGGAGCGCCCTCTTCCTCCTGGAGCACCAGGCCGACATCAACGTCAGGTAGGCCCAAAACGACACACCAGAGCTGGGGGGGGGGGGAAACCACAGGACTACCCTGGATGATAGAGGAGGGGGTTGTCCTGACGCGTGGTTGTCTTGCTCCTCCAGGACCCAGGAGGGCCAGACGGCGCTGCAGCTGGCCATCAGCAGCCAGCTCCCCCTGGTGGTGGATGCCATATGCACTCGGGGGGCAGACATGTCCGTGGTGGACGAGAAGGGCAACCCCCCTCTATGGCTAGCTCTGGAGAAGGGCCTGGAGGACATCGCCTCCACGCTGGTGAGACGCACACACAGTTGGAGTTTAGTAGGGGTACAGATAGTGCTGGGGCGTGACAAGTCACAGAGCTGCACTCCTCTCGCCCCTCTCCCTGAGTTTGATGTCTCTCGTCCCCGGCAGGTGCGCCACGGCTGCGACGCCACCTGTTGGAGCTCCGGTCCGTCGGGCTGCAAGCAGACGCTCCTCCACAGGGCCGTGGACGAGAACAACGAGGTCATGGCCTGCTTCCTCATCCGCAGGTGTGCTTTGCACCCCCCACCTCCCACCCTCCACTTTCCACCCTCCACTCCCCCAAACAACTAAGCCACACGCCCTTTTAAGTCTTAGCGCTCATTTAGCATACTGCGCCTACCTCTGCTAGTGTACTGGATTAGTAAATGATCGTTATGTTACTGTGTGTGTGTGTTTTATGGTGAGGTCAGAGTGTTATTTTTCCGAGGCTGTTTGCTCCTCCCCAGGGTGGTGGAAGAGACACACCGAGTCACACACCGAGTCATTTCAGGCTCAATCACGGTGATCCCTGTCTGACTGTAAGCTGTTAAAGCCTCCAGATTACCTCTGATCTTAGACCTGGAGACAAACTCTAACTGGAGCAGGGGGAACCAGGCTTCCTGGTTGCTCGTGTCTCCCGGCGTCCATGTTCTAGTGCCCCTGCAGTATTCTGAAGGGTTAAAACCAACCGTTGTCAAACATTAGCAGTCATACTAGCCAGTACTTCTGTTGAGAGCGTTCTGATGGTGCCTGTTGTCTCACCCCTCTCTGCCGTCCTGGCCTCTGCAGCGGCTGTGATGTGAACAGCCCCCGGCAGCCCGGTCCTGACGGGGAGGGGGACGAGGAGGCCCGCGACGGCCAGAGCCCCCTCCACCTGGCAGCCAGCTGGGGCCTGGAGGACGTGGGCCAGTGCCTCTTGGAGTTCGGGGCCAACGTCAACGCACAGGTCCGGGGGTCGATCTCAACCTAACCTAGCCTAGCCCTCTCTCAATCTACCGTGCATGAGTAGACGTGTCGGGTTCCCGGGGAGAGGGTCCGGTCCAATCACCGATCTCACCCGTGTCTGACTCCTCCTCCCCCCCAGGATGCGGAGGGACGGGCCCCCATCCACGTTGCCATCAGCAACCAGCACGGCGTCATCATCCAGCTGCTCATCTCCCACCCGGACATCCGTCTGAACGTGCGGGACCGCCAGGGCATGACCCCCTTCGCCTGCGCCATGACGCACAAGAACAACAAGGCCGCAGAGGCCATCCTGAAGAGAGAGCCAGGCGCCGCCGAACAGGTACACACACACTCCATTATACACCGCTCTGTTATTATTGGAGCTCACCTCCAGGGCAGTCGAGCCTGCATAACTTCCTTTCTCTTTTCAGGGGGACAATAAAGGGCGTAACTTCCTCCACGTGGCGGTCCAGAACTCGGACATCGAGAGCGTCCTGTTCCTGATCAGCGTCCAGGCCAACGTCAACTCCAGGGTCCAGGACGCTGCCAAGCTCACCCCCCTCCACCTGGCCGTCCAAGCCGGGTCGGAGATCATCGTCCGCAACCTGGTGAGCAACCCCTGTTCTCTAGACACGCTCCAGTTTCACCGTCTGCGTGTGCGTTTATGCAAACGCGATGCCGTCTGACGGGGGTGTGTGTGTGTGTGTGTCCACCTAGTTGCTGGCGGGGGCCAAGGTGAACGAGGTGACCAAACACAGGCAGACGGCCCTGCACCTCGCCGCCCAGCAGGACCTGGCCACCATCTGCTCCGTGCTGCTGGAGAACGGCGTGGACTTTGCTGCTCTGGATGAGAACGGCAACAACGGTAGGCCAGCCCTCTCCCCCCCCCCCCCCCCCCCCGAGGGCCGTGAGATGCAGCCACACGCCCCTCTCGTCAGGAGCCTCCTCTCACAGTCTCGTCTCCTTCCGTCCTCAGCCCTGCACCTGGCCGTCATGCAGGGCCGCCTTAACAACGTCCGAGCGCTCCTCACGGAGTCCAACATCGACGCGGAGGCCTTCAATCTCAGGTGGGTTTTCTCCCCACGACACCCCCTTCCCGTCGGGCGGTCCTGGGGGGGAAGGGGTTCACTTAAGTGATTCGCTGAACTTTCGTCTCGCAGGGGTCAGTCGCCGATGCACGTCCTGGGGCATTATGGGAAAGAGAACGCAGCCGCCATCTTTGAGCTGTTCTTGGAGTGTATGCCACAGTACCCTTTGGACAAACCAGACAATGAGGGAAACACAGGTAGGAGGAGCAGTGTGTTTACAGAATACCGACTGACTGACCGTCGCAGAAGGCTTTCTCTTCTAGCATGGCGGTTTCAATGCACGCATACTCCAAATGCATCGAGCGAAAACGACAGGATAAGCCTCTCCTCCGTTCTCCCTCAGTTCTTCTGCTGGCCTACATGAAAGGAAACGCCAACCTGTGCCGTGCCATCGTGAGGTCCGGGGCTCGGCTGGGCGGCACCAACAACCAGGGCGTCAACATCTTCAACTACCAAGTAGCCACCAAACAGCTGCTCTTCCGCCTTCTAGGTGAGCCTCTCCGTCCAGGTGGACTTCTGGCGGTCAGGTGTCGTCCCCTTAGTGGATTCCTGTGTGTGCTTTAAGAGCAGGGGGGGGGGGGGCCCTCTTCTGACTGCTCCTGTTCTGTGTTTCAGATATGTTATCCAAAGAGCCTCCGTGGTGCGATGGGTCCAACTGTTATGAATGTGTTGCCAAGTTTGGAGTCACCACCAGGAAACATCACTGGTAAGTAACACTAGGATCTCGTGTCCTACCTCCTAGGTTTCTCGTTTTGGTCGTTCTTGCGGACTGATCACAGCACATCCCGTTTCACTTTCCTTCTCTTTCTCTCTGCAGCCGCCACTGTGGCCGCTTGCTGTGTCACAAGTGCTCCATAAAGGAGATTCCCATCATCAAGTTTGACCTGAACAAGCCTGTGAGGGTCTGTGACATCTGCTTTGACGTGTTGACTTTGGGCGGGGTGTCCTAACGAGCACCTCTCACCCCCCCCACCCCCTGTCTCCCTGGACTGGGGGAGGTAGCCGCCGGACAAGCATACAGGAAACAGCCCCTGGACAAAGTTACTGACCACAACTTCTGTGCTAATTCCAGTTTATCAACAAACAAAAAAGTCAATGTTCCAGCGGGACTTTTACAGTAGAGTTGAAGCATTTATACGTGTCCTCGATCCAAGTAATCATGTGTTGTTGGTAATGAAGATTGTGTTTGATCCTCGGGGCTGGGCTTTGATGAGGGAGACGGTATTATTTCACCCTGTTATACTTTGGTAGGCGTCTCCAGGAATCGGCTGATGAACAGGTAATGATTTCATGTTGAAGGGGAGCCAGGCCCTGGTCAGAACAAATATGATTTCTCCACTAGAAACTCACTGACTGTCATCCCTTTCCTCAAATTAACCCTTTACTGCACAGTTCTGATGAATCACAGAAAGAGAAAGATGTACTTTCCTCTAAGGTTGGGTGACTGTCATTTCTAGAGTACTTCTGAATCACTCATACAGGCACTGCCTCATTCCTCACTGTTGACTGGATGGCTGATTCAAACAGGGTGGGCTGGGTCTGTAAGATTTGAAGGGACTGGTTGAGTTACTAAGGGTTTTTCATGCTACAGATTATTGAATTCCAGTTGATTCTGTGACTCTAATTTTCATGAAACACTAAACTAAATGCTCCCATGTATTCACCCTGTGAGAAGGAAGTGAGATTTCTGCACTTAGTGAATCTTCCTCCTGCGAAACAAAATGTGATTTAGCGATGTGTACCTGATCGAACATGAGCAAAGCTGAGATATATCATCCAAAAGCTTTTGCCCAGTGATCATAGTCTGATAACTGTGTTATTGTCCTGGTGAATGGGAGAACATGTGTAATCAAAGTACTTTCTATTAGATTAAGAGGATGGGAGGCTTTTAAACGTGAAGCAGAAACTTGATCTTTGTTTACCAATAAGCAAATTAATAATTTTTTATGAAGTGATACCTGTAATGAAATGTCTAGGCATATGCATGTGTAAGGTAATATGTAGTCTATACATTTCATAATTATACCCATGAATTATTTCCCGCCGATCAGTCACCAAAGTATACATTCCATGTTGGCCTGTTGTGAGGTCTGTGTTGGGGTGGGGAGTCATGTGACATGCTCCAATTGGTGTTGCCTCAAGTCGAGCGTTGTCTTGACCGATCATGTTTTAATGTGTCTTGATTTCGAAGCCTAACAGGTGCACTTTATCAAGATGACATGACGTTTCTGATCATTGGGAGAATGTGGTGTTGGTGTGTCCGGTCAGTGGGCCACTCCAGGTATTGTTAAATTGTACAGATAAATGTATGATATTTTTGACCACTACAACTGTTTTGTACTTAATGCAGTTTGTGCTTTTTTTTTGTCATGTGACAAACCTAAATCTTGCCTCTGTTAATCTTTTATGCACATTGTTTAATCTTTTATGCACATTGTATTGTATCTGTACGCTCAGATATCTAGCTTGTCTCTTCCTTACGTATCCTTTTAGAGAAAGGGAGGACGACTTTACATAAAGGTCATCATAAAAAAAGGATTGTTTTATTTCCATTTAGACAATAAAATGTATTGTACTTTAGAATGTTATAAAAGCAGATCCTGATATCCTAGCAGGTATTAGTGCATACAAAGTCTAGTTGATTTTCAAGTATTTCTCACAATCGCTGACTACATTATGACATGGCACGTAGATCCAAAGGAAGGAAGAAAATCTGATCATTTTGCATTTGAAGAGTTTCACCTGACTTCAGGTTCAATCATTTTTACATTGAGGTCCTGTGAATAGTCCTAGCCTCCAGGCCCAGATCAGACTAGTGTCCAGGCCCAGATCAGACTAGTGTCCAGGCCCAGATCAGACTAGCCTCCAGGCCCAGATCAGACTAGCCTCCAGCAGGACATGACTCAGCATCAGGGGGGCAACCCTGGTACTCTTGGAGGTTTGGGTTTCCTGTTGTGGAGGGCTTTTCTACACACACACAGCGAGAACGGCTGGAGCCAGGAGAGAAAAGCAGCCGTGGGACTCCCACCCAGTCTCTGTGAATTCCACCACTATGAACACAAACACAAGTCAAAAGAAACTTCAATCAAAGCAACAAAAGTCGGACTAGTAATCCGAAGGTTGCCAGTTCGATTCCCGGTCATGCAAACTGAATACATTACAATGAAACCCTGCATGTCACAGCCAGGGTCCTGGTTCTCTCATCTAGCATAACTTTCCAGTCCCAAGACAATAATAATGATCTCCCCTAATAAATAATTCATTTAATAGATGTTTTTATGCTATGTGCAGGGGGGTTTCTAACATGTGACCTGTTGAACTGCAGTCAAATACCACTGAGCTTTACACTCACCTCTTCCTGGAGCACCAGACCCTTCCTTGACTAGCAGCACTCCACTCTGAGTTGCAAGCTGGGAAGTGTTGGTTCTCAGCCAGGTCCTGGGCCTTGAGTCTCTGCCCCTCTGCCAGGGATGCCTCCACCACCTTTAAGGCCTCTGTGGGCTGCCCACCCTCAGTGTAGAACCGACCAACCAGCCTGCCTGACACACAAGCCACACACATTGGACTTGACATAGCTATTCATGTTTTCTTCAGAAATATATAGTTAGTCCATGGTCATGTTAAAAGCAGTAATGGAGCTTGACATGATGCCACTCACCCATTGGCTGATAGTCCTTCTGATAGAAAGCAAGCCAGTCATACAGTGCCACCACCTGAGTGGGGGACAGGCTGGATAGGTCATCTGTCAGCCCGATGTCTGTGAAATCCCCGGTGACAAAGGCAAGAGATCCATCTTTGCCTGGGAGAGAGTGGACAGTGTATGCCTGTGCCATTAGAATGTCACTGCAGGTGTCATGCCAAGGAAATTATCCCTGCCAGGATTTGCATCCCCTGGCCGCGGGAGCGCGCGTGCACTCATAGAAGCAGAGTTTAACTGCTGCACTTCGAATTCACCTCTTAAATGGAACAAATAGCGACGTGGAAGACTCCACAGGGTTTTCCATCGTAACAAGGGGGACTCATTTATCTACATAAATACGTTTATTTGTCTGTTACATTAAGGCGACGTGTGAATTGTTTAATGTGTCGTTTAATATTGTGGATTAATCAACAGTGTTTTCCAAAGTTCCATATTGCCATGCATCTTAGCTACATAGACCGACTGATAGGCCTATCTATGTGACTTGACATCACATGCAGGTTTATGAACAATATTTTTCCTTTAATCTAGCCTACCTCTATCTGTCCATTCTCTGCGGGTGTGGTCTGACAAGGATGCCCCGTCTTTGCTAACCTGTCCCTCCCTTCCCTCTAACGTGATTTCTGTTTTAATTTAGTTTAATATGGCTTTTCAATTAATCGCTTTGTTCACCTGTCTACCATATGAGTTAAAGAGGGGATAAACATCACATCAGGCCGATTTTCACCTGATATAATGTGTACCCCCTCCCCTAACATGCAAAGGGTCTGTCCTGCCATCATGTGTGTTATTTTCTGTGTTATTTTGGTCACAATGAACAACCTGAGATAATATGGAGATGTCTGCCCTTTCCCAGCAAAAGTTACAGAGGGGATACACATTATATTAGGCCGTTTTTTCACCTGATATAATGTGTGGGGATACAAATCCTGGCGGGGATAAGTGCCTTGGCACGACACCTGTCCAAATCAAACTGCGATGTGAAGGACGTGGTTTTAAAAAAAAACTACAAATCTCACCAGCAAAGCAATGGTAGCCACCACCGGGTCCGTAGTGCTTTCGCCCCTTGCTTACATCAAAAACCTGTCCCAGTATGGCCAGGTAAAGCCCCTTGCTGTCCTCTTCTCCATCATATAACGATAATTCATGTTTGCCAATGAGCCGCAAAGGTGGTTGAGGCATCTCATTGTCGTCTCGTGTGGACCAATTCCACGGCTCCAGAAATATTGCTAGGAGTGTGGATAAAAAAAACAAAACAAACATTTCATCTACGTGAAATACAATTCAGTCCGGTGAATATTTCATTGTAGATGACATTACAGTCATATGAATGACATTTGATATATCCTTCCTCGATTTGTGTTTTTCCGGGTAACCTGTGTGACGTGTGCGCACGCCTGAAATTGTGTAGATTTCCAAATCATCTGTACAAAGAAGGGCGTAGATGCTGATGCCCACATTTCATGGCGGCTAGAATGAGCCAGCAAAGCAAATCTCTAGTTTGTTCAGTGGTAAATCAGTGATCCTGCCTGTGACGTGACTAACTTGATTTTAGTAGCGAAGAGAGAATAGTGAACAAAAAAGAAACACTAAATAAATTATCCTCTCTTTTAAAAAAAAGTTTACAATTAAAATATGTGTGATTTAAAATAATTAGAACTTATGCCATTTACGTTTTGTGGGCGTTCTGTTCTAAACTTTCTGACAGCATGACGTAGCAAGATAGTCCTTACTGCACGCACCGTACGTCGATGCGGTAGTGAACGTGAAACAAACGAGAGGAGTCTGGTTGGAAAGGACCGTGGACCTGTCCAGCCCGCTAACAAAACTGACTCCAATCGGGCCACAGCGAATCATAGGAAAGCCCGAGGCCGCTGAACACTATGGGAAACGCTGAGAGCGGCTGCGGAGTTGGTAGTGGTGACGAGGAAGATGTCGAAACAGAAAGCCCGGGGTTTGCGGAAGGTAGTCCGGCCTCTGCGGCCACAGGCGTCGGCGTGGGAAGTGGTGGAGGCTCCGGTTCAGGAAGAAGTGGAAGAGGATCAAATAACCCTCCAGTGCCGGGCTGCGGACCACCCACCCCTGGAGTTCTTTTAGAACAAGTCAAACTGAGAGAGGCTGCGGCCCGCATTAGCGATTCGGGGGTCGCCATTCCAGAGTCAGTGCTTTCCGGGAACGAGGGCGTCTTGGTACGATGGCTAGAGGACCGGCTGAGCCGGGGAGAGGAGTCGGTTAATGTTGAACAATTTTGCGAAATGCTGGAGAGCAGAGACGCCCCGCGAGATGAGTGCGAAGAGGTACAAGAATCACTGTGACCACAAGACAACTCAATCAGACCAACAGAGAGTCTGTACTATTGTACTGAGGGGATTGGAATGTCAACCGATAGCTTATTATGTAATCCGCAAGTGTTTATCTCAGTGGTTAGAATAGCCATTGGGCCTCCATTTAGGTTTAGGTGTATAGCCTACACATGCCGATTGTTTTAATGTCAAGGATGGTGTAGACAGTCAGAACCAACAAGGAGGACATAGTTCTCATTTCACACAGGTGTCTATGACGCCAACAGCAAACAAACACGCCACTTAGTAAGAATACTTTACTACCACCTTAGTGATTTTTTGTGTGATATTCTTTAGGTGTCAAAACTTGGGTCCTCTCTGCTCTTACTGCGCATGTGTGCAACATGTGTTGTGTTAAGTCATGCGGTAGTTAGTGAATGAGACCTCTGTCATGAATGACTGTTTGCTCGCCTTCATCTCTTTTAAAGGTTTATGACATTCTCTGCCTATGTTTGCTGGATGTCGAATGCCTCAGCTCTTTAAACAACTCTGAAACTAATTCGAACCTCATTTCACAAGTTCTACCTATCAATAAGTCTCTGCTCTACCTCTGTCTCATTTAGTAAATTAAAAAAACATTGTTTGACCGATAAGAATGCATATATTCAAACATCTCACCAAGTTCTTTTGATGGAGTATGTTTCTGTCAGTTTCACCCATAAATCACAAGGCATGTTGTTTTGTCCCACATCTTTGGGAGATGTGTTGAGGAGAATAGAGGTGCATGCTCAAATGTACCACTGTGAGTTAGAGTTCTTATTATGTGTTGTATCCCTTTACCAGGCCTTTGGCCAGTTTGACGCCGAGGGAGATGGTGTTGTGGACGTGGAGAACATGTTGATGGCTTTAAAGAACTCCAACGGAGCCAATCTGCAGGGAGAACTGAGTCATGTGATCAGACAACTCCAGGCCTGCTCTCTTACCCCAGGTAGGAACTCGGACCTTGACGGGCTCTTTTGCTGCTGCGCTGAGGGGGAGTAAATGGGGGAAAGCCTTGTCTTCTGGGAGGGTATTCAGACACTTTGGATGTGGCCTTTTCATAGGGTCACGTCCAGTTCCTGCTCTCTCGCTGTGCGATCCCTCTTAACAGAACCCTCCTCGTCTCTCGTTCAGGATTTGTCGACATATTCTCCAAGTCCAAAGATCGGTTAGGGGCGCACGCCTCAAAGATCCTGAAATTCCTCCACAGGAATCGTATCCCCAGCAGTGCCATCCCCTTCCCCGTGCTGGAGGGCTACAACAGCATCTGCACCATGAGGTCCACCGTGGTGCAGGACTTCCTGGAGTTCCTCCTCCAGAAAGAGAAAGGTGAGGAGAAATAGGTTTGACCTGACAGAAGCATGGTCGGAGATGTCACAGCTGTGCGTGATGGAATAACATAGTAGGCAAATAGTACGGCTGTCCTGAAATCCTACACAAGTTTTTGTACCCGGTGTCTAACTCCTTCAGCTTGTCTTCCTGTCCCCCCCCCCTCCCTCCTGTCAGATTTAGACATCCAGTACAGAGCGGAGTTGAACCGTGATCCGGAGGTGGACAAGGTCAAGGTGGTCACTCAGTGCTACAGCTTCATAGAGGCTTCGTCGAACGCGGTCGACATTTACAAGATGACGAACGGGGAGACGGTGTCGTTCTGGCAGTCGGACGGAAGCGCACGCTCCCACTGGATACGGTGGGCGACGGGTCCAACCTCTCACTGTTTCAGAGTCCACTCAGTCCTGTTTGTTTCCCCACAGGATTTTCTTCCTCTGCTCTCGTTCCTAGTATGCCCTCTGGGCCCGTTGTGAGACGCTAACGTTGTGATGTGGTCCCCCTGGCCAGGTTGAAGATGAAGCCTGACGTGGTCCTGAGGCGCCTGGCCATCTCCGTGGCCTCCAACGACCACAGCTACATGCCCCAGCTGGTGTCCGTGGCCGTGGGCAAGACCCGGCGCTCGCTGCAGGAGATCAGGGACATCCGCATCCCCAGCAACGTGACGGGCTACGTGGCCCTCCTGGAGAACGCCAACATCACACACCCCTGTGAGTCTGCCTGCCTGGAGATCACATTGCCAATCCTCGATAATGCTTGTTTGTGTTGTCTGTGGAAGGCTACGAAGACAGTTTAGGGGGGGGGGGGGGGTTGGCCGTTTTTATCTGCTAATGAATGGAAATGGCCTGTCGGTTAGTAACAGATCGTTTTCAAGAGGAGCATTTCATTAGCGTCTGTTTTAACCTCCCAGACATCCAGATCAACATCAAGCGTTGCCTGAGCGACGGCTGCGACACGCGCATCCACGGCCTGAAGACACTGGGCTACCAGATCACCAAGAGCAAGGAGGTGTCTGTGTCCGACGCCTCGGCCATCTGGTACCTGTCCCTCCTCACCTCCCTGGTGACGGCCTCCATGGAGACCAACCCTGTCCTGGCCCAGACCGTCCTCCAGAGCACACAGTGAGTTCCCGCTTGAGCTCCCGACCCAATCGGATGACGACCTCCCGCATGCTTTCTAAGGACGTGTTGGGGTTTTGTTTCGTCCGTGCTGACGCGGTGAGTTTCTTGTGATTGTCTGTTCTGTAGAAAAGCCTTACAGCACATGCCGCCGCTGTCCCTGACGCCATCTTCCACCGAGTTCCCCAAGTTCTTCTCCATGAACATCCTGGAGGAGGTGGACGGCTTTCTCCTCAGGATAGCTGAGTAAGGCCCATTCTCCTGGCCTCGCGTCAGCACACTGGCATTATTAAGTTGGCGTAACCTACTTGCAACGTTTGCACTTTGCCCCAGTGCGGTCTTATCATCTGTGATTGTGTAAACCATTATCCTCCTTTTCACTTGAACACACGCGCACGCCCACGCACTTGCAGGCGTTCACCGAATCTGAAATGCACTCTGTTCCCTCCTCTTGTTCCCCTCCCCTAGCTGCTGTGTGACCCCTGATGCTGAGTTGACCCTGCTGGCCTTTGCCCTGGCCAGGGGCAGTGTGGCCAAAGTGCTCCAGTCCCTGTCTGGCATCAGTGTGCACCTCCAGGCGGACTACAGAGCCTCCCCCCTCATCTCCTCCATGGCCTCCGTCAGACTACGCCTGTTCTACCGCAACGGTAACCGCAGCCCCCCCCCCCCCCCCCCCCCCCCCCCCCCCCCCGTGTACAGCTCCGTCATCTCACCGAGGAAATACGACCACACGCTGGTTTCAGTGGGGGGGGGGGGGGAACTGTCGACCGTCCGATCCTCTTCCTCCGTGTTGTGCGAATGGTCGGTGGCGTGCTGAGACGCGTGTCCTCTGTCGTCCCCTCCAGGGAAAGCGCTCCAGCTGCACCTGCAGGCCTGCGACGTGAAAGGCAAAGAGGAGAAGTCGGGGCCGGAGAACATGCTGACGGAACCCTCCACCGGAGACGGTACACTGGCAACACTCCTCTCCGCTTCTCTCCCGAGAGCGTGCCGTGCATTCACCTGGATGCGACTCGGCCTCCGATTGGTCCTAGGCTCATGGTATTGAGTTTCATTCCTCTTGAAGATGCGG
This sequence comes from Osmerus mordax, assembly GCF_038355195.1. NCBI lineage: Eukaryota > Metazoa > Chordata > Actinopteri > Osmeriformes > Osmeridae > Osmerus > Osmerus mordax. The sequence continues at coordinate 9,258,844 of NC_090068.1, forward strand.
TTGACGTCAGACGCTCCTTGTGTTCCTCGGCAGGGTTCCTGACGGAGAGCGGCAGGAAGAGAGCCAGTGTGATCCTGTCCACAGAAGACCAGAGCACCTTCCAGGTCACTCAGATGAAGATCAAAGTGAGTTGGTCTTCGACTCACTTCCTGGTTCTGTGAAAGCCTGACCTATGAAAGCACAGAGAACACACCCCTCCCTCAGTAGTGTGTTCATAGTGATGTATCATCCATTCAGTAACTATCACCTCTGCACTTGGTCTGTGTCATAACAGGTACGAAAAGGAGCCATTGGAGCAAGATGCGGCCTTGTGTTTGCCTACAACGAAGGAGACACTTTTGACGCTGAAAAGCACTTCAAACGGTTTAAAAAGTTTGACTCGTGGGACTACAAGGACTATAAGGAATTTGTACAAGACAAGTAAGGACGTTGACCGATACGTGAGGCTCATTGTTCATCTGCTGTGTTTATATTCTGTTTATATTCTGTTTCCTGTCGAGTGTGTTGGGGGGAGTTAGCAGACGGCCAGTGCTGCTGGTCTTTGTGTTATGGAGGCGGGATCTGTGTGTGGGCAGTGAGACATGAGTGGCGCGTGGCTATGAGCTCACCTCTGCTGTCATGTGACCCTGCAGCATGAGGATCCCGGCGCAGGCGGAGGACGAGCCCATTGGCTGGTTCGAGCTGGAGGAAGACTGGAACGATGTGGAGATCAAACTGCAGCAGTGCCGCGTTGCAAAGGTGCGCGCTTATCGCCAAGGCCCTCTCCGGTTTCATATGACTCACTTGTGGTTTTATACCCGTCTGTTTTCAAATTCATATTTGCCTGACTCATCCTCCCACATTCTGGCTGTTCATCCATTATCCATCACAGTTAGATGGTTAACTTGCGAAATAAAAACATCTCTGAGTCTTTTACTCAACCCGAAGTAAATGAAATACCCGTTGTCTTGATAAACAGTAAAACCGTGACTTGACTTCCTGTCTCTCCCCCTGTGTGTAGTTCCTGATGGTGAAGTTCCTGTGTGCCAGGCAAGACTCTGCCGAGCGCCTGGGCGTGCAGTCCGTGAGCTTCAGCGGCTACCTGTGCCCGGGGGCGGAGAAGCTGGACGACCTGGATGACCTGACCCCCCAGGGAGACGGCTCTGAGGGCGACACGGTCACGGGCCTCACCCTGCTCAAGAAGACCCTCTTCTTCATCCAGCAGCTCACCCGGGAGATGGTAAACACCAGGATTCAGGCCTTAGTCTCAGTGATGTATCAATGCTAGGCTGGTGTGGGGTCATGTAGGGGAGCGTTAGGAAGGCTAAGTAACGACTCCTGTCTGTCTGTGACTCTGTAGGATGTGTCCCTGTTCAAGCAGAAGTTCCTCCTGGACTTCAGTGGCCTCAACCTGACCCTGTTCTGGAACTTCTACAACAAACTCAGGGAGATGTAAGACGCCTGCCACGGCTACACACTCTGCTTCATCACCACTGACCCCCCTCCCCCACCCCAATGAGTCGGACCGCTGTCTTTCTGGCAAAAACGCACCCATTCTAACCCCTGTCTGTCTGTCTGTGTCAGTGAGGGAGAAGAGGTGATGAAGAGCAGAGTTCTGCTGCTTCAGCTGCTGCAGAACTGTTTCCTGGTCCTGCCCAGCCCTCCGGAGTCCCGGGGCCCGGGGGAGGGCCCGGGGGAGGGCCAGGGGGAGGGCCAGGGGGAGGGCCAGGGGCCCGAGGTGGAGCCAGCCGCAGCTGCCTGCGCCTCCACATCCAGCAGCTCTGACCCTGACTCCTCCAGAGCCGTGTGGGAGCTCTACACTCACCTCTGCAGCAGTAAGGGACTCTCTCTGACATCTAGGGCCCACAGGGACCAAGAGTGCTGGCTAATTGGCCTTAACGAATGTCAACATTGTTCTGTTGTTGTTGAGCAGTTGTGGACGGTCCTAAGATGGAGGGCTCTGTGGAGAAATCACTGAGGAAGGAGGCAGTGAAGGCTATTCTGAATGGGGCGGCCATCTTCTTCCCTGACAAGCACAGCAGGAGGGATAAACTGTTTAACATGATGGTGAGACTGGGAAAGGAACCAGATTCGCGGTTGCCAACTCAGCCTCACAACATGAGTGCGCTGTCTGTGGTTTTATTGTTTCGTAATGTTATTTAAAACCGTTTCAGAAAAACATCACCGAGGAAGACCAGCTGGAGTCAGTGAAGCTGACGTTTGAGTCTTTATGTAATTACTTCAGGTAAAGCACATGTACACACACACAAACGTAATTGAACATACCGATATCAGTCTAAATTGGCATTGAGAATGTGTGTAGTTGAGCTGTCGTCCGCTGCCTGTCCCGTGCAGCGACCAGGATCCCAGCGGCCTGCTTCTGCTCCCCCCCAAAGGAGCCCCGGCAGACTTCGACATCAGCCCCATCCTGACTGTGATGGAGACCCTGCTACTGGTGGCCACGCGGGAGGTCAGCCCCCAGCTCTCCCTCCCTCCCCCAGCCTCTCTCTCACGCTCTGTCACCACACAACATGTAGGCACTCTGAGTGAGGCAATGCTCTTCCTTTTCTAAATCTCTTGTCTCTTTCCCCGTCGCCGTCTCTCTCTCTCCGTGTTCTCTCTCCCTGCCCCCCCCCCTCCCCTCTCCTCCTCCAGTGCGAGGTGATGATGGTGGACGTGAAAGGCGGGGCCAGTCGGACGGTGCTGCTGTCTCTGTTCTGGGCGCTGCAGGGCAGCCTACTCTCCTGGTGTTTCCTGCAGCTCAAAGCAGGCTCCGCCAGCACCGCCTCAGACCTGGCCCGGGACATCCTCGTCAAGTGTGAGTCACCACCACACCGCACCCACAGCAACCACGCTTGGCCTTTGTCCTGGTCTCCTCCCGGCTGTGACTCATCCAAGCTTGTTACTGTAAACTCAGGGTTTTTTAAAGTCCGTCGAGTTCAGATCGGAATATTTAACAAGCAGATTATGCTTGACACGTGTCACGAGTTGCGACTGAAATATGTGACGAGAGAATGGTGCTTAACGCCAGCCTACATGTTGAGGGTGTGAAATACACGTCAATAATGCCTTTTGTCACGTGACCAATCGAGCCGAAGGGCTTCAGCAAACGAACGATCAGGCAGTGGAAGTCTCCTCTCCTCCTCCCCCAGACGTGAGTCAGTTCCTGGGCAGCGCCAAAGCCGTGCTGGGCGGCCTTCTCGAGCGCCACAGCGGGGCCGAGATCACGGAGAAGCTGAGCAGATCCATCCTGGCCATCACCACCAGACAGCTGGTAACCTCCCACTTTCTGCCCCCACCCTACCCCTCCCCCCTCCCCCACCGCTAGCGTGCTTAAACCAGCACGTCGGCTTAGCCTCGATGCTAATGCTAACCCCGCTGCCCTGCAGATGATCTTCCTGCTGGAGCTGTGCTCCCTGGACATCCCTCACTCCACCCTGCTCCGGAACTTCTCTACCCTGGTGGAGCTGCTCAAGCACCTGTCCAGCGACACGGGAGACATCTTCTCCAAGGTCAGTCCGCCCCGCGCCAAACGGGATCGCGGGATTATCGTAATTAACCCTGCAATGCAAGTGGATTTGTGGATCTGATTGGTGGTTTAGTCTGTATCCTAAAGGAACCGCGGCGTTGAGCTGTTCTCTTCTGCGTTCCTGTCAGGTGGACCTGGAGAGCTGTCAGCAGCCTCAGCAGCCCGTGGTCCTGAGAACCTGGAACATGGAGTCCACCCACAACTACGAGAACAGCCGCCACGAGACCACCATCTTCGCCTGCCCCGGGGCCACCTCCTTCGAGCTGGAGTTTGACGAGCGCTGCGAGACGGAGAAGAGGTGAGGGGGGCGGCGACCGACCGAGGTCCCGCTTAAAGAACCCGCCGAAAACCATGTCTTTGTCACTGACCCGTCCTGTGGTGTGTCTGGCAGGTACGACTACCTGGAGTTCACAGACGCGCGAGGGGGGAAGGTCCGCTACGACATGAAGGTTGGGACCGAGAAATGGCCCAAGGTAGGAGACGATGGCGGCGTCGCAAAAAGGGGAAACGGCTGTTCAGACGCAGACGTTTTTTTCCCCCCCGTTTTTTCCTGACGCCCGCTGTGGTGTGTCGGCCCTACAGAAGGTGACGTTCGAAGCGGGACCCCAGCTCCAGTTCCTCTTCCACTCCGACAGCAGTAATAACGAGTGGGGCTACAAGTTCACCGTGGTCGCCCACGGCCTGCCCGACATCACCGTGTCCTGGATGTCCGACCTGCAGCTCCTGGTGGCCAGGCTCATGGGACGCCTGGCCTCCAGGACCATGGCCCTCAAATCCCCCCACGGTGAGTCAGGACCCCTCCCGTCCTCCCAACCTGGAGCTACTCTCCACTTGATCGACCCTAATGGTAGCCCAGACTTCATGTCTTTCTCAAGTCCTGTCGGGGTGCTGTGAGCTGGAAGGTCACGATGCGCTCTTGTCCTTTCAGAGATTCGCAGTATAAAGGAGCTCCCTTCAGGGAAGATGGCCCATGTCCTGTCCTCTCCTCTCTGGAAGCCTGTGTTTCGACACGGACTCTGCAGCCGACCCAAGGAAGGGACCCCTGCCCTCCCCAACGCCCAACCTGACGCGGTAGGACCACAGTTTAGGCACTGAGCCAGCTGGATGCAGACATAATCGATGTCCGGGAAACTCTAATGCCCGTCTGCTGCCCTCAGCAGAAGTCCTGGCAGGCTGCAGACTTTGTTTGCTTCCTGGAGGACTACGCCCGCTGGAATCCGTCCCAGGATGCAACAGACAGCAGGACGGAGCTGATGAAGTCCCTCATGCTGGCGTGCAAGAAACAGCCGGTGAGGAACGAGATAGGCGGGGGATCAAAGGTGGACCAGGCAGTGAACGCTATCTGGGCAGCCATGGTTTACCACACACCAGCCCTGCACCATGCCCTCAGGACCTACGGTAAATATTATATGACAGTACTCTATGCTTGGCATTCACTCAATGGTAGTGTTTCATCAGAATTTACATCATACTTCCTTTTCTCCTTGTCACCTTTGTGAGTAGTGACCCAGGGCGGACAGTCCTGTCTGAATGACGAGTTTGTTCAGGTGTACTCCCTGGCTGAAGGCATCAAAACGTGGATGGTGAGTGTCGTCAATGTGTTTTATGTTCGACCTCTGAATGTCCTGGTTTTGGTGCAATACCACGGGGTTGTTGCTCACACCGTGTGTGTGTGCTCTGCAGCTTGAGATGAAGCAGAGGTACCTGGTGAGCAAAATGAACGTTCCGGAAGAGAGGAACGATGGCCAGGGGGAAGTGACCATGGAGTCTCTGGGTGAGTAACGACCACTGGCGTCCCTGATGCCCAGAAACATGGAGAATCGGCTCTCAGTGTGCAGCTCGTCATTTCTCCCCCGTGTTTCTCTCCCCCTTGTCGTGCTGTAGCTGAGGTCTGCATAGAGAAGAGCCTGTTGCTGTTCCGGTTCACCCCCAGCGGAGCAGCAGGGCGGGACAGTGACTGGCTCAGGCCTGCAGAGGGCAGCGTGACTCCTCTCCTCCGCTCTGGCTCCATATCAGAGGGAGACTTCCAGCCCAGCCCTCCTGTGGGGCCCCAGGCCCAGGCAGCGGGCCCCGAGGTGGCCAGTGAGCCCAGAGCGGCAGACCAAGACCAGGCCCAGGCCCCCAGGGTCCAGACCCAGGTCTCCACAACCTCCGACGCGGGGTCCGGCCCCAACAGCCTGGGCCTCAGGGGTTCCACCGAGAGCCTGTCCTCCCAGCAAGGGGAGCCCGCCTCGCCCTCCACCTTCGCCCGCAGGGTCCCCTTCAGCCGCGGCCGCCTGCGCCTGCTCTCCTTCCGCTCGGTGGAGGAGCCTCTCCCCCCCCCCCTCAGTCAGGGAGCGCTTCACCGTACTCAAGCACGTCCTCCACTTCATGAAGGCCCAGACACTCACCACCGCTAGGTGTGCAGCTGCCCCCTGTCCAATCACACTTCACCTACATCATCTCACCTTCCCTAATCCCATTTGTTTGGGCATGGATGAGAAGTCTTTTAATTATTTCTAGTTTTACCTGTAATTTAGTCAAAAATAACAAATAGAATCTTCTTCTGCAGTGTTCTCCAGACGCTGTCCCTCAACAAAGCCCAGGCTCTGAGCGTGTGCAAGGTGCTGGAGACGGTGCAGCAGTGTTTACTGTCCCTGGGAAAACCCCACCTCTTCCAGGCCCCCTGCATTCTGTTCCTACAGGAGCTGCTGGCCTGTCAGAAAGACTTCACCAGGTAACGTCGGCGCCGCGAGCGAATCCGGAACGATCCGTAGTTCGCCATGTTTCCCGTACGACCGTGTCCCGTCGTCCTCCGCGCCCTCCGTGTTCCTGACAGACGCTGACTCCAGGTTTCCTTCTCTCCGTTCAGTTATTTCTCCCAGCTGTCGGGCAGTGGCCAGGAGCTGAGAGAGGAGGTGCGGAGGTCCTACCACCGCCTGGTGCTCATGCTGGTGGAGGCCGTCCAGGGCTTCAGCGGTCTCCACGAGAAGTACGCCGACGCCCCCTTCCTTCTGAACACCTTCTCTGGCAGCCTCTCGTCATTCACTGGCTTTCCCAATTTCAACAATGTTATATCCCTTTTGAAGCCATGTTTCTGTTTCGTTGATGAAGTAAATGGGACAGTGCTCTTTAACCCGGTCTCTTTCCCCTACCCGCTGTCGTCCCCAGGGCCCTACTGCCCGCCCTGTCGTGCGTCCAGACGTGCCTGCTGCACCTGCTGGACATGAGCTGGGAGGTGCAGGACCTGGCCCTGTTCCAGCAGATCAAACTGCCCGACCTCCTGCTCAACATGTCCCAGGACAACATCAGCGTGCACGACATCGCCATCAGGTACTGAGCCCCCCCCCCCCCCCCCACACACACACACACACACACACAGGATGGCACCACCTGGTGGACCGGAGGACTCTTCTCCTCCTCTTCCCAGCTTTTCTCTCTTCTCTCTCTCTCTCTCTCTCTAGTAAATACGAGTCAGACGCCAGGTCGTGGGTCAAGACAACAGCGATCATGTCTGGGATGTGTTTGTGTTTCAGTCAGTGGACGGAGGAGGACGAGATCACCGACTACAAGAAGAACCGGGACTGGATGGACGAGTGCGTGGACGGCATGTTCGAGAAGTGGTACGACAAGATCGACGAGGAGGGCTCCATGGAGGACCGGAGGAAGGTAACGTACAGCGGCCTCTCCAACTCCACCTTTAACGCGGCCCTCCCAGTCCAGCGCACGTGGAGATAGGATGTGTGCTGATGATAAATATCTGCTTGTTTGAGTCAATATTTGACACGCGGTGAACCAGGATCTTTTGGATTTGGGGATAAAGGGAGCAGGACTCGTGGGCCAAATATTTACACGTCGCCTTAAGTCCCAACGTTCAAATGGGAAACCCTGCCGGAGACGGCTCGTGACAGGAGCGTTTCTCACGCCGACCCCTTGGTGTCCACAGATGCACATGTTCATCGCGCGCTACTGTGACCTCCTCAACGTGGTCATCTCCTGCGACGGCTGCGAGAGGATGGCGCCCTGGCACCGCTACCGCTGCCTGCAGTGCATGGACATGGACCTGTGCAAGACCTGCTTCCTCAGTGAGACAGCACACACACACACTCATTTACATTTAGTCATATAGGAGACGCTCTTATCCAGAGCGACTTACAGTAAGTACAGGGACATTCCCCCCGAGGCAAGTAGGGTGAAGTGCCTCGCCCAAGGACACAACGTCATTTTGCACGGCCGGAATCGAACCGGCAACCTTCTGATTAATAGGCCGATTCCCTAACCGCTTAGCCAACTGACCCCACACATTTGCTTCCCCTCCCTGTGTCCTGTGCGCTGACCCCCCCGTGTCCTCCTGCGTGTCTCCTGCTCCACCCAGGTGGGGCCAAGCCGGAGGGCCACGAGGACGACCATGAGATGGTGAACATGGAGTACGCATGCGACCACTGCCAGGGCCTGATCGTGGGCAGCAGGATCAACTGTAACGTGTGCGAGGACTTCGACTTGTGCTTCGGGTGCTACCACGCCAAGAAGTACCCCGACAGGTGACGCGCTGCTAAACATACTGGGTCTATTAGCAGGCGCTTGTCTAGAAAATGGCTTAAATGGGGGGGGGGGGGGATTTGAACTGACCTGCCGTCAAATAGGTGGGGTAGGGTTTCACCAGACTGACATGTTTTCTTGGTCGTTCTGTGGTCCAGTCACCTCCCCACCCACCGCATCACAGTCTACCCCATGGTGACCATCCGCATCAGTGACCGCCACCGCCTCATCCAGCCCTACATCCACAACTACTCCTGGCTGCTGTTTGCTGCCCTGGCCCTGTACACCTCGGACCTGAGCAGCGACTGCCAGCAGCAGGGGCAGCCCCTAGAGGCCGCCAGCCTCACCCAGGCCTCCGTCCTGCAGTCACGCTGCTCCCAGCTCATCACAGAGTGCCTGCTGAAGGGACAGACGGGTAAAGGTGGGTGTTTAAATAAAAAATAAAAAGAATTAGAATGAAAATGTGAATGTCCCCGCAGTGCACCTTGGGTCCACTAGGGGCCACCCTAGCACGTTTCAGTCAACCTGTCGTTTCTGTGACCACACCCAGCCCTGCGTTCCTCTGCCCTGCTGTCCCTCCTGTCCTCCAACGAGTCGGCGTCCGAGAGCGAGCTGTGCCCCGCCTCGCCGGAGTCCTCCCAGGAGCTCAGCACCACCACCGACACTTCCTCTCTGCCTCTGAGCACCGCTGCCACCTGCTCCCCGCCGCCCCCTAGGGACAGGGTGAGCTACTGCACCCAGACAAACGGTACCAACTGCACACGCTCAGTACTCCCAGCTCACGAGTCCTCGTCTTCCTCCCTGTCTGTGCGATAGAGTAAAAAGCGAGGGAAGGAGAATCGGGACGAGAAGCGAGGGAAGGAGAATAACGAGAAGAAGGTGGAGTCGCCCCCTGCTGGTGTGGAGTTGTCCTCTCCCACGGAGGGGAAGAAGAGGCTGGTGACCCAGGACACCCTGGACTCCTCCAGCCTGAGCCAGACCCCGTCTGTGTCCAGCGAGGGAACCCTCTCTCCTGTGGTCAGAGGTGAGAGAACCGGGGACTGCGTAAAAAAAAAAAACGTAAACAAGACCCCCCGAGCTGAGATTCCCATGAAGCTAACCCGTGTGTCATTCCCCCCTCAGCTCCAGAGTCCGGCTCTGACACCGTGGCCTCCCCGGCCTGCGTGGACGTGAAGGAGAGGGATGAGAAGCTGGCCAAGGGGCCCCTCCAGGAGCACGTGTTTGCAGAGTGCTCCAGGGAGAGGATCCTGGGGCTGCTGGCGGCCATGTTGCCCCCTGCCAAACCGGTAAACCATCCGGCGTGGACCCCTAAGATCTGTGTGAAGTCGGGCGTCTCTCGTTTCAACGTCGCTGATGCTTACTGATGCCTTGCGCCCCCCCCCCCCCCCCTACAGGCCGCGACCCTGTCCCTGTCCAGCCTGAGTCCCATCCTCCCCCAGCTCTTCAGAGTGGTCATCTCCAACGCGGGCTGCCTCGACGAGACCTACCACCTGACCCTGGGCCTGCTGGGGCAGCTGATGCTGCGGATCCCGCCCCTGGAGGCGGACGCCGCCGTCACCGAGGCCCTGGCCGACAAGTACGAGCTGCTCGCCCAGGGGGAGGGGACGGCCGCCGACACGCCCGGCTGGAAGACCACCCAGCTGCTCTTCTGCCTGGGGGCCGTGTGCTTGGACAGGTACCGCCACGGAAGCTGGGGGTTTAGAATGTACAGCGCTTGAGGCCGTAACAAGGCCTGATCAGTGGTGTTTTGCCTCTCTCTCCTCTTCGGGTGTAGTCGTATCGGCCTGGACTGGGCATGCTCAGTGGCTGACATCCTGCGGAGCCTGAACGCCTGTCCAGAGTGGAGCGTGGTCATCGCCGCCTTCACCGACCACTGTATCCAGCAGCTGCCGCACACACTGAAACGCACCAACCTCTTCACCCTTCTGGTGCTGGTGGGCTTCCCAGAGGTACGGCCATCAGGCAGGAACGCCGGGAGATCACCACACCGTGGCCTGTCGGTCACTGTCTGTCTCTGTGTCTGCCTTTATGTCTGTCTGTGTCTGTCTGTGTCTGTCTGTATGGCTGTGTCAGGGAGTCAGGTGGCTGAGCGGTTAGGGAATCGGGCTAGTAATCTGAAGGTTGCTAGTTCGATTCCCGGCTGTGCAAACTGACGTGTCCTTGGGCAAGGCACTTCACCCTACTTGCCTCAGGGGGAATGTCCCTGTACTTACTGTAAGTCGCTCTGGATAAGAGCGTCTGCTAAAATGACTAAATGTCTGTACTGCCAGACTGACTGTGTTCCTCTGCCTCCTCCTGTCTCAGGTGCTGTGTATGGGCACCCAGTCAGTGTTCATAGACAACGCCAACGAGCAGCACCACATGATCCTGCTCAAGCACTTCACGGAGAAGAACCATGCGGCCGTGGTGGACGTCAAGACGCGCAAGAGGAAGACGGGTGAGAGGAGGAGGGCTCCGTATGCGCTCGCCACAGCCATGCTGAAGTGAACGCTCCAAATAGCAGAACACACAATGTGTTTTTTTAATAGAGAGAGAACGACCAATGTTGCAACCCTAGTGCTGTCCACTGAGTCGACAGCTTATTCCAGCTCTGCGACGTTAAACCCCCGCTCTCCCTACAGTGAAGGACTACCAGTTGATCCAGCCCCAGGACTCCATCACCGCAGCCGTCCCCCCAGACCAGGCCGAGGCCCAGGGCGCGCCCCAGACCCAGCTCAGACGCTACCTCACCAACTTCACCTCCATCATCAGCCACCTGCTGCAGAGCGGCCTGGACTTCAACGCCCCCGAGGCTGTGGAGGCCAGCTGGGTCCTCTCCCTGGCCCTCAAGGGCCTCTACAACACCCTCAAGGTACGCACCTCACCCAGACACCACCTGGATAGGGCCAAACGGCACTCATATCCCACCCAGTTTGGAAGTATGTAACTCGGCATACTGTGTGACACTGTCCACCTCCTCCCCTGTGTAGAAGCATGGCGTGGAGCAGACCCAGGAGGCCATCCAGCAGTCTGGGCTGACCCAGCTGCTGGTTAGGAAGTGCAGCAAGGGCACGGGCTTCAGCAAGCTGTGGCTGCTCCGCGACCTGGAGATCCTCTCCATCATGCTGTACTCGTCCAAGAGGGAGATCCACTCCATGGCCCAGGACTCTGAGCGCGAGGAGAGGGAGCCGGACAAGGAGCACGACTCGGACCACTCCAGCTGCTGCACGGACGACCCCGACCCCAACCGGCCCGACCCCCTGGAGGGGCTGGACGAGGAGACCAAGCTCTGCTTCCAGGTCAGGAGAGGACAGCCCCGTGCGCGGGCGCCCAACACGACTGTCAAGAGACCTCGCTCGCGTGAATCCGTTTGATCCTAGTTGTGTTCGTCATCTGTGTTTTTTGTTTTTTTTGTTTTTCGTCGCAGATTACCCACGATGCTTTGAACGCCCCTCTGCACATCCTGCGCGCCATGTACGAGCTCCAGATGAAGAGGACCGACTCGTTCTTCCTGGAGGTGCAGAAGAGGTGAGGCGTGGTCCGATGCCCCTGGGGGTGTGTGTGGAGGGGGGGTGGCTGGGGGGGGGGGGGGGGGGGGGTCAGGGAAGGAGGGGAGGTAGAGCGGAGAGGGCGCGTTCTCACCGCCGGCTTCGTTTGACCCCCAGGTTCGACGGCGACGTGATCAAGACGGACGAGACCATCCGCGCGCTGGCCCAGAAGTGGCAGCCGGCCAGGCGGCCGCGCTCGGAGGAGAAGAGCACCAAGGCTGTGGACACGGACATGATCGTGGTGCCCTGCGTGGTAAGCTGCCTCCCGGCCCTCAGGACCGGGATGTAAACACACACTGTCGGGGGGGGGGGGGGGCAGGGAGCCTGTGAGAGAGCGAGCTTCATCCTGTCCTCTCTCTCTCCCTGCCAGTCCAAGCCCAGCCACTGTGAGAAGGCCACGGAGGAGACCAACGTGGTGACCCAGAAGCTCATCACCAACTCCGAGAGCGACCTGCAGCTCAGCTACGCCAAGCAGCGCCGCACCAAGAGCTCCGCCCTGCTCCACAAGGAGCTGGACGCGCGCAGCAACCGCGCCGTGCGCCAGTACCTGGTGAAGGTCAACCAGGCCATCGCCACGCTGTACGCCCGCCACGTGCTGGCCTCGCTGCTGGCCGACTGGCCCCAGGGCGCGGCGCTGAGCGAGGAGGCCCTGGAGCTGAGCGGCGCCTCGCACATGGCCTACATCCTGGACATGTTGATGCAGCTGGAGGAGAAGCTGCTCTGGGAGAGGGTGAGGGGGGCTGGGGGGGGGGGGGGGGGGTGAGGAGGGCTGGGAGGGGCTGGGGGGGCTGGGGGGGGGGGGGGGGTGAGGAGGGCTGGGAGGGGCTGGGGTGTCGGGCTGCAGAAGCAGGTTGGCTGGAAGCTTGGCTGGCTGGATATCTGGTTCTCTGAATATGTGGATACCTGCCTGTATGTGTGCGCCCACACGGGCTTGTGCAGGCAGTATGTGTTGACGCTTCCAACAGCTTGTTAACAGCCTCCGCTTGATCTTTCCAGATCCTGCAGAAGGTGCTGAAGGGCTGCAGCCAGGGCATGCTGGGAAGCCTGTCGCTGACAGCCTGCCAGTTCATGGAGGAGCCGGGCATGGCCGTGCAGGTCCGCGAGTCCAAACACCCCTACGACAACAACACCAACTTTGAGGTGGGTCGCCGTGGGCCTCCAGGGCCATTTCGAAACGTGACGTGCGACTCCCTCGTTTGAGTCGTCGACGCCTGCGAGGGCCGTGACGTGACCGTGGGTCCTCTCTCTACTTTGTGTAGGACAAGGTGCACATCCCTGGGGCCATCTACCTGTCCGTGAAGTTCGACTCGCGCTGCTACACGGAGGACGGCTGCGACGAGCTGGTCATGGCCAGCAGCAGCGACTTCCTCCAGGACCTCCACAACTTCAGCGGCTCTCCTCACAAGTGGTCCGACTTCGAGATCCCCGGTAAGGGCTGTGGGGAGAGAGCTGTTACCTCCGAGTCATGCGAGGGGTGGGAGAGGGGGTGTTCCATATCCTCAGTGTGACGTGGGGCGTTTGTGTTTGCAGGGGACACCCTCCACTACAGATTCATCTCCGACATGAGCAACACCGAGTGGGGCTACAAGTTCACCGTGACCGGAGGCCACAGGGGCCGCTTCCAGACAGGTCTGTCTATAAATACACCCACACACACACACACACCCCCACACACACACACCCCGTCCTGGCAGCGCTGGAGGAGTGTGACTGATGACCGGTGGGAGCGGCCCGGGGGAGCAGCTGTGCACCTGTCACATGTGGTTTGGACTTCTCTAACGGGAGCCCGTTCCAGCGGGAGGCCGGCTGCCTCAGAGGCCCCGCTGATGAAGGGGAAGGAGACGGCGGCGGTACACACCGCTGTGGATATCCCCCAGGTGTCTCTCCTCGTGAGCCCAGAGCCAAGTCCCCCAGGGAGACTCCCCATCTCTGTGTTACAGGAAGCGTGTTGTCCTGTGATTGTGATTCCCTATACTGGACACGGCTGTTTTTCTCTGCCCTCCTCTCACGGTCGAACAGGTTTCGAGATCCTGAAACAGATGCTGGCCGACGACCAAGTCCTCGGGCATCTCCCGTTGGCCGATATCTGGGAGTGGCAGGTGGGCGTGGCCTGCCGCCAGACAGGAAACCAGCGTTTGAAAGCCATCCATTTGCTGCTGCGCCTTCTTCAGTGTCAGTCACAAAAGTGAGGCCCCACCTTTTACTCACACACACACTCACACACACACACACACACACTCACCTCATTCTGTCATTCGCTCAGGGCTCATAGAGTGGCAGGTTGCTGTCTGGCCTAGTTTAGAAGAAACTCTTACAGTAACACACCGGACTCAAAGTCCGGCCCCACTAATAAATCATCACATCCACCGATGTGGACATATACAGTACCTGTTCATTAGAGAGCTAAACTTAAGCTCCTAGAGCTGGTGAACGTCCTGGGATGCTCCGAGAGCGAGTCCTCAAGTGCCTCTGCCCAGGCTGTCTGCCGCTCGGCTGCGGAGCTCCAACACGCACGCCCCTGATTTGCATGAAGGTTCCAGATAGGTTTCATGTCCCGATAGTTTCCATGGAGAGCCCAGGCCACGTATCTGTTGGGGGGGGGCGGGCATTTGCATGGTTTCCGTGCGGCCTCGCCCTGTCCCGTCGCCGTGACATCACCGATGAAACGCACGACGTCAGGCAGTCGCATCACTGGAAACACAGACTGTCCTCAACATTCAAAGTGTGCCTCTTAATGTGTCCTTCGTGTGTGTGTGTGTGTGTGTAGGGGCTGTGAGCTGGCCCTGCTGAAGCCCCTGTGGCAGCTCTTCATGTCCATGGAGAGCGGTCTGAGCCAGGACCCCACCAGCATCACCGTGCTGCTGCCCCTCCACAGAGCCCTCACTGAGCTGTTCTTCATTGCCGAGGCCCGGGCAGTGGTGAGTGGGCCTCTCTCTCACACACATAAACACTCAGATATACACACACACACACACTCTGCCACCCACCTCACCAACACACTCACAAGTACACTCGGGTGTGTCTCTCACAAACATATACACGCCCGCACACTCGCATACAGATACACGCTCAGCTTCGCGCAACACTGTTGACCGCTTACATAGATATGAACAGCTCGGAGTCCATCCACTGGTAGCTCAATCGGGTACTCAGTAAGGTAGCTCAGTCAGGCAGTGTAGACCTAGTCTGTGTGTGTGTGTGTGTGTGTGTGTGTGTGTGTGTGTGTGTGTGTGTGTGTGTGTGTGTGTGTGTGTGTGTGTGTGTGTGTGTGTGTGTGTGTGTGTGTGTGTGTGTGTGTGTGTGTGTGTGTGTGTGTGTGTGTGTGTGTGTGTGTGTGTGTGTGTGTGTGTGTGTGTGTGTGTGTGTGTGTGTGTGTGTGTGTGTGTGTGTGTGTGTGTGTGTGTGTGTGTGTGTGTGTCCTGGCCCACCTGCAGGGCCCTGGCCCAGGTACCAGGCCTGCCATCTGTCACAGCCCCGCGCTGTCACACTGCCACCCTCCCTGGGTTGATGATGGGGAGGAAGATAGAGTGGCCCACCTCTGAGTGTGTGTGTGTGATGCCAGCTGTTCACCTGTCTTGAGTTATCCATTGCATATGCATCCAGGGAGTGTGTGTGTCTGAGATGAGCCTGTGTTCCGTGTCTGTGAGGTCAGTTGGTCAGGCTGGAGGTGCAGGCTGGAGAGCGGTGACCAGCTACGCTCATAACCACTCTCCTCGCCACCCCTGGTTTGACTTTCTCTCCACCTGGAGGACATTGTTGTCAGGGAGCTGCAGTTTGCATCGGCAGACCACTAGGGGGCAGTAGCAGCTCTCCACTGCAGCACTGTCACAGGCTTAGCATACCAATGAGGTAGCCTGAGATGGCCTCCACAAAGTGACACGCACGTAGAAACACACTCACACAAATACACACACACACGGAGTAACACACACACACACACACACACTGAGAAGACGCAGTGGATCCTCGATGGCCGGCCACCTTGTCATCCCACAGAGCAAACGAAGACTTTCGCGGGATCCAAATGTGTTTGCTGCCTTTTTAGCGCTGAGTCACCCTCCCTCTCCTCACCGGGGAGGGAGGTGTTGAGAGAGTAGAGAGAGGAGGGGCATGACAGAGGTGTGTGTTTGTGTGTGTGTGTGTGTGTGTGTGTGTGCGTGTGTGTGTCACACCTGCTGCGTGAGTCGTCAGGGAACAGAAGACCATGCATGCTCTGGAGCTGCTCACCTGACATACCTGTGTGTCCTGGCCAGTGGTTGGGATCCCAAGGCCACCCAAGGCCACCAGCTGGTGGAACAGTGCAGAATAATACGAGTAAACAAAGGAATGTGACAGTTGCTGAACAGGAAGTGTGTTGCCGCTAGGCTCTGACTCTACGGCCCCGCCCCTGTCGCACTCTAGCGGTTGGTGGGAAACGGTCGTGTCGAGTTTCAAACGAAAACAAGTCAATTGTTTGTGTTTACATCCGCGTGGAGTTCGAAGACCTCAGAGGAAATGGTCTACAGCCGGGTAATCGGTTGCCTCCGAATGGCCTCGCACAGTGTGCGTCCTCGCTACGCAGAGGGAGCTAGCTGTGAAGGCGTAACGCCCGTCATCACCTCGGCACTAAAAATAAGGCTGAGCGCTGAATATGCTTAGTAGCTCATGTCGTGTTGACATTCAAGCTAGCCCACACCAAAGTGACGACACCCAGCTTTGTTCACAGTTCCATATTAACACTGCTACTGCTGCCGGGGGCCACCTCCGTCATACTCGCATTACAACCCAGTAGGACTTCAAAAGACCATCGTCATAGCCGAGTCATTCCAGGCTTGAGCATTACAGGGTGAAAATGTAGATGACGGCTGTGTACGCAGCGCTATACGAAAGAGCCTCTCCGAAAGCTATTTCGTATTCATCAAGGGGATGAATTTATACGAAGGCGCTCATATCCTGAGATGTACAGTGTGAGGGGGGAAACGTCACGCGCTGTCGGCCGAACAAATTGTGGGAGGATGTTCTGGAGCATAAACAGGCGGGCGTGGGGTGATGGATGGAGGCAGGAAGATCTGGCCTGTGTCTCCCCACACCGCCAGAGCTGCATTTGGAACGTCACGGCCCATTTGGGCTCTATTTACTCTTATCTACGTCCTCCAAAACTCCCCTTTTGGCGGACGCCGCCGGGGGCTTTTCTCTCAGACGTGCCTCGGGGGCGCTGAAGATCCGCCTGATTTGTTTGTAAATGTGTGGATTTTCGAGACCACGTTCCTCTGGAAGCCCTTTCCGACGTGCCTCGCAGATGGAAGGGAAAAGCGGCGAGGTAGCGTGCCTACGCGGTGTAAGGACACTTCTGTCAAGTCTCTGAACGTGGCGCAGCACACCTTTTCCATACGAGCCACACGCACTTGAAAGCTAACTTCTACCTCATGCCCGCCACCCCATGTCCATGCAGTGTATTGACCAGATGTGTGTGTGTGTGTGTGTGTGTGTGTGCGGTGTGTTTTCCAGGAGCAGGGCATCCTCCAGGAGTACCTGCAGGCCATGACCACCAACGAGCAGCTTGTCAACCACACTGTCCTGGTAAGAGCTTCCGGAAGCCTCCTAGCTCCTCTCTGCTGAACCGCAACCTAGAAATCAAATCCAGACCTGTGTGTAGGTAGGCTAGACCAAGAGGTTAGGCTACTTCTCGTCTGCGTCGTTGTGTGTCGAGATGTTCTGAGGCCGTCTCCGAATCCTAACTCTTAAGCCTCACACCAGGAAGGGTGTCTCAGACCAAGCGTAGCGTGGCCCGGATGGTTTGATGGGCTGACATGTGGGTTCTGGCTTGCAGCCTGGAGAAGCACTTCACCGCGTAGGCGGGATATGCCGCAACACAATCACAACAACACTCGATGAACATTCCCTACGACGGCCTACTCCTGCATTCAAGAGCAGTTCACCTATAGTTGAGATCTCCCTCTGTGCCAGTAGTCTTGGCTCCCCCCCCGGAACAGTGAATCACATAGCTGCTCACAACACCCCCCCCCCTGCCCCCTCCCCCTCGCGGGGCACAGTGTGTGGGCCGTGATCAGGACTAATGTGTTTAGTAATTACTGCCCATTATGGTGCCTGGCCGGCTGGGTAAACCAGCATCGTGATGTCAGCTGGTGGCGGGGGGAGAGAGAAAGAGAGAGAGAGCGGGAGAGAAGATGGAGAGACTGCGGCAGAGAGTCAGGAGTGGGAGGCATGATGTACATACTAATGTCAGCGGAGGGCTGTACCTGGCACCACAGACCTTATGCAAGGCTGGGGGGGATAGCCACTCCTCTGGGCCTCTGTACAGGACAGTGGCCAGTGATCACTGTCTACGTGTGTTTTCAGCCTGACATGAAAAATGAATAGGTCCCCTAAGACTCGATAGAACATCTTTTCTTTTGATGTTTTCTCATTTCTTCCCTCTCTATTTCTCTCTCTCTCCGTCTCTCCCTTTGTCTGTCTCTCTATTTCTATGGCTCCTGCTCCCTCTTATTCACTCACTTTCTGTTTTCTTTTATTACACAGGCTCTGAAGAACATTGCAGCCATAAGCCTGGCTATCAGTTACCCCAATAAATCCACCACGCTGCTCAACATGTCTCCCTGAAGGAGGGACGGAGGTGAACGCAGGAGGAGGACAAGACCGCGTTGGAGAGAGAGCGAGAGGAGGGAACCAAAAACAAAGAAGACCACTCTGGACTGTTTTTCTACAGGAGGAACCCCTTTGACCTCTCTCAATCTTCTCACAGTTCTTCAAGAGAACACGGTTCTCAACAGCGCCTCGTATCCCGTCTCAGTCATTTTGCCTTAGGGGGGAATCCAGTGGATCAGCATGTGCATTTAACAGACAGGGACAGCTGGCGGGGTGTCTTTATTTTCAGGAGTTCATTTTTTATTTCAAGACGCTGCAGCCCCTGTGCTAAAGGAAGTGTGCCAAATTAGCCACTTTTTGGAGGGAGGGAGCGAGGCAGGGAGGGAGGGAAGGAGAGGGAAGCTCTATTTTCTATTCTTTTTGGGTGTTTTTCTCCCCTAAACAAAAGCCACCTTGGTTTAGACAATCGATCACAGTGAAAGCAGGTCACCTTGCCTACTTGCCTGTCTCTCTGTGGACATGTAGAGCAGCCTAAGAATATACAGTCCAGAACACAGGAGCCTCATTACTCTCTGAGAGCTGTGACCTTCCATCTCGCTGAGCCTCCCCTTCTCTCTCCACATCCCGCTCCGGTATACGGGAGAAACAGACACTGTGCTCTCTTTTTCTCTCAAACGTTCGAGAGGTTCATCTGGAACAATCAGCACTAGATCTTTATGACACAAAACACACCGCCTATAAAATGTACTGTTCACATTTGTAAACTATCACAGTGGACAGGCATGGTGTTTACAGTCCGTAGAGAAACTTAACTCTTGTACTTTGTCTGACCGTCACCATTGCTATGATGACCAGTAATGTGTCCAGTCCTTGTATGGAAAGATTGGTCTGTGTGACCTGGTTCTACATTGTTGTGTCTGCGCATTCTGGCTTTGATTATGGATTGGAAAGATTTGAGCTTGTGTTATTAATGATTGTACTGTACACACACAGTAAGATGATTGTACAGAACACACACAATCCTGTTTCAGCACTTCACTTTTGAATAGCAAGTACGGAATATCACCTCACCTTCTAAACAGTAATGTTTCAATGTGACAAATTGATGAAGTGATATGTAAATAAGCCAGTTGCCAGGGTGTCCAGATAAATATAAGCTTTCTCGAGTGCAATTTGTTCTCATCAGCGAATGTTTCAACACAGTTGGATTTAATTTGAGTTCCAAAGATTCTTATTTCTTGTCTTTCAGTTGGATGGTTTTATTCATTTGTTCCTTTGTGATGACCTATCGGAACGATCGTAGAGATGAAGCCACAAAAGCCCTTATTTTAAATCAGCTTCTCCAGATTGGTTTGA
Organism: Osmerus mordax; assembly: GCF_038355195.1. Classification (NCBI taxonomy): domain Eukaryota; kingdom Metazoa; phylum Chordata; class Actinopteri; order Osmeriformes; family Osmeridae; genus Osmerus; species Osmerus mordax. The sequence continues at coordinate 9,278,338 of NC_090068.1, forward strand.
CGATTCTATTGCGGTATTGAGCATAGTGACGGGGCGTTTTCAGAGTTTCAGTTTTTTTTTCAGTTTAGAAAGTTTTGCGTGTGACTTTAAATAGGAACGATGTTGGTGAATGCCAAAGAAACCCTTTTTGTCAAAACATGAAATGTGTGTGACGTCTCTCTTCCGGAGCGTGTTCTGGGCCCAACAAACGTGTCACCATGCGGTGGCCCCGTGTCCCAGGAGAGGAAGGGAAACGTCCAGAGTGGAGCAGCTTGCCTTGTAAAGGTCCTGCACCTGGACGAGGGTTAAAGCCTCTGGGCGCTAGCTGACGGTGACACAGTCAGTCTCCAGTAGTTTTGTTTACACATGCGTCAGCCATGATGGGTGTGTGAGTGTTCTGGCCAGCCCACTTGGACCTCTCCCCCTCGGAATCCAGCTCAACAGCGCCTCACGTATCTACAATGTGCCTACGGTTAAAAATGAAGCAATCATTGTTTAACTCATATTATCGAAAGTCTTCATTAATTATATTTTTAAAAGAGAAATATATTGTTTGATTTGAGCTTTTTTCTATCTTTTTACTTTTTAAGGTTGTTTTTTTTGGTTCCTTTCAGTTGTTGATTTGTTATTTGAAACTGACCTAGGTTTGAATGTACATAGCTGTGAATACTGCTAATTGCACATAGGAATAATGCAGAAGATTCTTTCATATCGACCCCCCTTACAAATAAGAATTCTAATATATTGTCACTTGAAGGCTAGACACTTCGATTTTTTTTATTTTGTATGCGTGGCACATTGGGGAGAAGGGGAGGGGGAGAAAACGTACTGCTTGGGTTGAATTGTAATCCATTTTTAATTAAAAAAACTATTTGATGCTTGAATGTTTCTGGTCCCTTTTCTCATGTGTATTGATGCCTGGTCTAGGACTGAGGATGACATCAGCAGGACTCCTCCTCCTGCAGGGACCCTTGTCTGAGGGACACTGGTGATGATGGAAATGATCATCGCCCGGGGCGATAACGCCATCAAATGGAGGAAACATTGAATAAGAGTCAGGGATTATTCAGGGATGATTCAGCGCTGCACAGCGTAGCACCCACATCGGGGTGAGTCAGCTCTCTCCCCCCCCCCCCCCTCACCCACTCCTGCTCACCCAAACCCTCTACTCTCTCACTCTGTCAAGCTGAGAGAGAGAACCCTAACCTAGCAGGGGATGCAGGTAGGGTGACCACCTGTCTCGCTTTGCGTTGTGTCGCACAGCATTTTCACCCCTTGTCACGCACGTTGCATATTGACGATGCCGTGCGATACAAAGCAAAGCGGGACAGGTGGTCACCCTCGATGCAGGGGAGGGGAGAGAGGAGGGCCAGCGATGTCATCGCTCGGGGGCACAGTGTGTCCGAGTATAACTAACCTGACACCCTGGTGCTGCGAGATCGGTGATGAAGACTCCCACCTTCCAGATATCACCTCAGGGAACCACACAGTAGAGTGGTCCCTTTAAAACCACTGAACGAGGTTGGTTGTTGATAGTGTATGTCTGGTAATGAGCCTCATCACAATACCCAACTTAATGTTGTGTGAAACACCAGCTAGATGAGATTAAAATGAATCAATTAGTCTCAGCCCACATATATAGTATTCTACAGTTTGTTGTCTACCCTTGACAAGGTTACTTTCAATTGTAGTCCTCATAGACCCCACACATTTATCCGAACAATCAACATTTATTCTGTAAACATGGCCTTGTCAAACCAACCTGATTGCTCAGGTTGACATAAGTGTTTCTGTACAGGGACACAGCCTGTCAACTCAAACTGTCAGATCAGGATGCCTCCACGAGGCTAACCCAAGCTGCCCCTGCTGCTGAATGTTGGAGGATCCCTCAGTGACGCTAGTAGCAGGGTGCCACCCCAGCCGCCCACGTCAAACCGAGTCAGGCCCTTTTCAGTCCCGTGGCGTGGTGATGCTGCATGAGCCTCCGCTAAATGAGATAACGCTGACTCGATTTAGAAAGGTCACTTGGTGGAACTAACTGGAGTCCTGGGTTTGTCTGCCCCCTGCCCTCTACCTTTGCATCTGTGTTTCTCTCTCTCATATGTTCCCAAAGCAAGTTTTTTTGGTGTGTCGTTTGTGCCAAGTCAAATACTCCTTATCAAATGGCAGTGCTCATTTGAGGTTATTTTTAAGCGGAACTCATGTAGTACAAATCAGACCACGGAAGAATTCTTGGACTGTCTCAAGTCACGTTTTCTCTCCTTGTATTCTGTCCTCGCCTCATGTCATCACATTTAGGCAGTGTGTGGGTGTCTGTGTGGTGTGTGTGTGGTGCGTGTGTGTGTGTGCATGTGTGTATACGCGTTCCAGTTCATCCGTTGAAAAATGAATAACTGGTGTAAAGGAAGTTTTCCGACGACACTGGGCTGATGCCATGGAATCCTACATGCTGTCTCATCAGAATCTGCTGTTGTTCCTCCTGGTGTACCTTGACCCCGGGCTTCCAGCTCCGAAAGCAGAGAGACTGTCCACGGAGCCAGACAGGCCGTCACAGCAACACAGACAGGCCTTCACAGCAACACAGACAGGCCGTCACAGCAACACAGACAGGCTGTCACAGCAACACAGACAGGCTGTCACAGCAACACAGACAGGCCTTCACAGCAACACAGACAGGCTGTCACAGCAACACAGACAGGCCGTCACAGCAACACAGACAGGCCGTCACAGCAACACAGACAGGCTGTCACAGCAACACAGACAGGCCGTCACAGCAACACAGACAGGCCGTCACAGCAACACAGACAGGCCGTCACAGCAACACAGACAGGCCTTCACAGCAACACAGACAGGCTGTCACAGCAACACAGACAGGCTGTCACAGCAACACAGACAGGCCGTCACAGCAACACAGACAGGCCTTCACAGCAACACAGACAGGCTGTCACAGCAACACAGACAGGCCTTCACAGCAACACAGACAGGCCTTCACAGCAACACAGACAGGCTGTCACAGCAACACAGACAGGCCTTCACAGCAACACAGACAGGCTGTCACAGCAACTCAGACAGGCCGTCACAGCAACACAGACAGGCCTTCACAGCAACACAGACAGGCTGTCACAGCAACACAGACAGGCTGTCACAGCAACTCAGACAGGCCGTCACAGCAACACAGACAGGCCTTCACAGCAACACAGACAGGCTGTCACAGCAACACAGACAGGCCTTCACAGCAACACAGACAGGCCTTCACAGCAACACAGACAGGCTGTCACAGCAACACAGACAGGCTGTCACAGCAACACAGACAGGCTGTCACAGCAACACAGACAGGCTGTCACAGCAACACAGACAGGCCGTCACAGCAACACAGACAGGCCTTCACAGCAACACAGACAGGCCGTCACAGCAACACAGACAGGCTGTCACAGCAACACAGACAGGCCGTCACAGCAACACAGACAGGCTGTCACAGCAACACAGACAGGCCGTCACAGCAACACAGACAGGCCTTCACAGCAACACAGACAGGCTGTCACAGCAACAGATGGTCAAGCTGATGTGCCGTCTCCCCCACCTTCTCCTCCGCACCTCGCATGGCACCCCAGCCCCCTCGTCATAATGAGACCTACTTCCAGGTGCCCCATGAGACAGGGAGGCCGGCGTGGGTCACCTCCCGTAAGGCTAGAGGATAATTGGGTAGTTTAAATAACCCAGCAGGAATCAGACTCTTAGCCCCTCAGCCCATATTTAGACGCTCCACGCCAGCTATGCTGTGTGATTGCATGGGGAGGGATTCAGGACCAAGCAGGTTTTGGTCTAATTTCCTTCTGGGTTGGAGCTGGCCTAGGCTCTGGCTCCATGCTCCGTCTGGCAGTGTGACTCTTGTGAGTAACAGGAAGAAGCGTCCTAGGGGGTGGGGTCCAGACTGGAGGAGCAGGGGTGCCCTGGTACTGCCTACGAAATATGAACCTGTGTGTTTGTGGTTGACCCAGGCGAGGGTGTTGGGCGTGACCTCTTGATTAAGCCCTCATTGGTCCTCTCTTCACCTGTAGATGGACAGGCAGACTGGCACAGACAGACAGACAGATACTGTAGATGGATGGGTAAGGCCCATGGCTTTTTGGGGGCAGATATACCATGTACTAAAAACCAAACACGGTCTAAGTAGTTCATGTCTATGTGCAGTATACAGTATCTCACATCTGCCAATATAAGTGCTGTATTAAGGCAACATACATAGATGCATCTCATCTTGGAATAAATCTGAATTTCCGTTACTTCCGAGGCTTTTTCATTTCAAGTTGGCATGAGCAGGAAAACATCTCCAGGCATTTGGTTGAAACTCCACCACGGTTCAGAGAAACTCATCTCTCCTCTTCCCGACCTCAGGTCAACCATAGCTGTGTTGTCTCTCTCCCACTCTTTCTCTCTCACCCCCTTCCCTCTCTCCATCTCTTTAATGTCTCCTGTCCTCCAGCAGGTTGGTGGTGGGGGGGGGGTCCCTGGTATTGTGGTGTTCTTGTAGGAGGCAGCCGGGAGATAGGCCGAGCGAGAGCGAAGTCGTCAAACTCCCATCAGTCCCGGCTCTGTGGCTCTCTCTGCTGCCGCTCTGGCTGCCCACGGATGTACTGGGACTGCAGGTGCGTCTGGAGGGGGTGGAAACCTCTCTCTCGCTCTTATTCTCATCTCTCTCTCGCTCATTCTTTGTCTTTCTATCTTGTTCTCTTTTCTCATTTTTTTTTTCTTCCAAACTCTGTCTCATTGTCTCGCTCTTACTCTCCCTGTTTTACTCTCTCTCTCCACTCTCTCTATTTCTTCCCCTCTCTCTGAAACGAGTTCCCTGTTCAGTCACAGTGGAAGAGCTACCGCACAGCAGTTGCATAAAACAGGAGGGGGGGGGGGGCATTTGATTTAATCCGTTGGTTCGACAAGGCTCTATTGCTTTATAGCTGCATTGAGTCAAAGGTAGACGCTTTATTAAGCCTATTCATCTTAACCTGGCTCATATTAGCCTATTAAGGCGTGCCCATGTGCTTGCAGTGTGTCCCTGCTTAGTGTTATGAAGATGGATTCAGGACTGCATGGCATACAAGATGGAGTCAATAAGGTGATCGCCTCTCATTGACTCCGCGATGTGGCTGTATTCTGGGGACAGGCAGGGGACAAGGACAGCCTCCGATGACGTCGTGCCTCCAACCCTCCATATGTGTGGAGTCCCTGCCTCCTCTCTGCCTCCTCTCTTCTCCTGTCTCTCTCTTTGTCTCTCTATCTCCGTCTTGATCTCTCCCTCTCTCTCACGCACAAGTTTTGTATCGGTGACATTTTGTTGTCATTGTCATGCCACGTTCCCCAAGCTCACAATTAGTCCCTGGTTTGGGGGGGGGATCAAATCTGCTGGAGAATGTGAGGACGCAGACGTGGCCGTTTCCGTAATGTGATTTTGTTCTTCCTCCCCTTGGTCAGGGCCCAGTGGGTCTGGCTGCAGTCCCATCAGAAGACTGCAGCAGTACTGATCAGAACACAGATAAGACAGCACACAGAGAAGGAAGGAGCCCACAAAGGAAGAGAGGGAGAGAATGAGGAAGAGAGCTAGAGAGAAAGAGAGGGAGGGGGTCAGGGAGTGGAGGAAAAAGAGAGAGACAGAGAGTAAGAGAGAGGGAAAGATACAGAGAGGGAGAGAGACAGAGAGTAAAGAGAGGGAAAGATACTGAGAAGGAGAGAGGGAGAGAGACAGAGTAAGAGAGAGAGGGGGAGGGAGAGGGAGAGAGACAGAGGGAGAGAGTACGAGAGAGAGAGAGAGAGAGAGAGAGAGAGAGAGAGAGAGAGAGAGAGAGAGAGAGAGAGAGAGAGAGAGAGAGAGAGAGAGAGAGAGAGAAAGAGATCTAAAGAGAGAAAGACAGAGAGAGACAGAGCGTGTCAGAAAGAGAGAGAGAGAGAGTCAGAGAGAGAGAAAGAGAGAGCAGTGCAGAGAGAGAGAGAGAGAGAGAGAGAGAGAGAGAGAGAGAGAGAGAGAGAGAGAGCGAGAGAGAGAGCGAGAGAGGAGGTGTGATGCAGTGTCTTCTCCTGGCCTGGAGAGCGTCTGAGCTGCAAATTCAACGCTGGTTCTTCGAGCGAGAGAGCTGCGGAAGCCTTGCAGTCCGGTCCCCACCCCAACACCTGACTGAGACATACACACTCTATAGCCACACACACACACACACACACACACAACTGCAACAGAGGCCAGACCCATAGAGACACACAGAAGACTGAGAACGAGAAGCATGCAAACGACGAAGAAAGCAAGATAGCTGTGGAGAAACGAGAGGGATGAATAGAAACAGGGCAGACCTTGGTTAGTTGTTGAATAAGGCATTCCTGTTTTTGATGGATGCGCTCATCGTGAAAGCCGTGACTCTTATTAAGGTAATGAGTCGTGCATGGCAGCCATGGCCTTCATAGCATCTCCATTCGATGCTGTCGTCACACAGACACAAAGACACAACGTTCTGTTTGAAGGGGAATCACCACCCGGCACACATAATAGCATTCTAGGGCACGTCAAAGTACAAAACGATTGAGTTATGAGCAAACTTTGCAAACTCACCGTGTTCTCGCACAGAAAACAGGCTGCCGTGGACCTTGGCCTGCCTCGTTCCTCCTCCTCTACCTGGATTTAGGTCACGCTTGGGCTGCACCGAAAATGTGCTGCAGCGGTCTACTTGTGACGATCACTTTACACCCCCGTGTGCCTGCGCTGTTCTCTCCTGTTCACGCTTGTGCAACTCTGCACAGACGGGCCGGGGAAGGTTCTGGACTGTAAGGCGACACCTTTCTTTTATGTGGTGATTTTTTTTGGTGGGGGATTATTCTGATGTCAGACAGCGTTCTGCTCCGGGTCCTCTCTGAGACGGTGACCTTGGCAGGCGTAGCCGGCAGCCGACTGATGAGGAGGTGATGGTTAATAGTTAATGACTGGGTCTAATACCGTGTTAACTTGAGCGTGGCACTTGTACCCGGGAGGTTGGACTAATCTTTTAGGAAGAGAAAAGTGTGTGTGTGTGTGTGTGTGTGTACGAGCCAGAGGGTGGGACAGCAGCAACCTGACCTTTGCCCTCTGTCATGGGCAGCTGGTCTGTCCCTGCACTTAAGGGTCTGCTGTCTGAAGCACCTGTGTGCTGTCGGTACACGCGCACGCACACACGCACACACCTTTACGCACACATACGTGGTCGTAAACATCGTCCATCATCTATTTGTAACTGTGAACAGGAAGCAGACGCCTACCATCGACAGGTCTAAATGAATAGAACCACAGGACCGATCGTTTGTCAAAGGAATCGCGCACAGTGGAGGAAGCCAAAGTAAACCATCCTTTTACCATCTGTATTTCTACAACAATGACTATCGGAAAATATGGATTTCATGTGAAATCCTCCTTGTTAACATTAAATCGTCACTGTGTAAAGGAAAATGGTCCAGCCAGTTGGCACTGGGGATGTAAAAAGGCAGTGTCTTGTACTCTCACAGGAAGGAGTCTGACAACTTCACTGTTGCCTGACATCGATTGTTCTGCCTGAAACAGAGAGCTAATTACACAATCAAAGCAATTATCTGCCTCATTATCATAGGCGTGCTCTTGAATAGGAGCCACACACCTTCAGGACCACAGGAGAGCGCTTAGCTACTGAGCTGGAGGGAGGCTCTCGGTCTGCGCAGCAGAAAACCAGTGTTTCAGGATTGGGATGCAGTTTTCTCAAAGACCTGGGTGCATGTCTCCAACTGCCACAGTTCAGGTAAGGTGGGGTGAGCCTTACCCCAGGCCTGCCATTCACATTTGGTGTTTCCAGGGTTCATGCCACTAGCCCCCCCCCCCCCCCCCCCCTCCCACACCTCTTTTGCATGTTCCTCCCAACCCGCCGTCGTTTGCTAGGCAAATCTACATCTGGTCACCTGACCTTCAGACAGTCTCCCTGGCTGCCTGGCTGCTGTGGACGAGCTATCTCCTCCATTCAAACCGGATGGTTGTCTAGGTGATGGGAGTTAATAGCCAATAAGCAGCTGCGGAGGTTTTTTCCTCTGCAAGGTCATGTAAAGGTCATCATGCTGACAGTGTGCAAAAATAGGTCCTCCTCTCCTTAATGTCACAATATAACTCCCATTCACATCCAGCCTCAGGCCTCAGGAAAGCAATCAGCTTCACTTAACATGACAGGGACCCTGCAGTACCCTTCTTTGTGCTTTGTCACCTGTGATAGGCTGGGCTGGGCTGGGCATCCAGGCTGCTGGGCTGGGCATCCAGGCTGCTGGGCTGGGCATCCAATCTGCTGGGCTGGGCATCCAAGCTGCTGGGCTGGGCATCCAGGCTGCTGGGCTGGGCATCCAGGCTGCTGGGCTGGGCATCCAGGCTGCTGGGCTGGGCATCCAGGCTGCTGGGCTGGGCATCCAGGCTGCTGGGCTGGGCATCCAGGCTGCTGGGCTGGGCATCCAGGCTGCTGGGCTTGGCATCCAGGCCAAGGCGTGCCTCAGCCTGAACCTTAGCTGGGCAGAGTAATCAGGCCAGGGCTTTATTTAAAGGGCCGGGACGTGGACTGTGGTCCTCAGGGGGCCTCCACGCATCACTGCACAGCCCCCATAGAGGTGGTGAGACCTTCAAAAGTTTTACCACCTCAGCCCTTTTTCTCTGCAAACTTTAGGTAATGAAGTGTCAGAGTCAGGGAGAGAGAGAAACAGAGAGAGAGAGAGAAAGAGATCTAAAGAGAGAAAGACAGAGAGAGACAGAGCGTGTCAGAAAGAGAGAGAGAGAGTCAGAGAGAGAAAGAGAGAGCAGTGCAGAGCGAGGCGAGATGCGTGACAGGGACAGGCATGCATCTTGCAAATGCAAATGCATTTTGTCGTTTTTTTTGCGTGTGGGAGTTTGTATGGGTAGGCGTGTGAGGGGGTCAGTGGCTTTGTTTTTGGCTAAACTTTGTAACCGAGCGTGTGTTGCTGTTGTGCGCGTTACGGTGAGTGTGTGAGCGTGCACGCCAGTGTCGGTGCGACGTTGATGAGAGAGTGCGAGCTCTCCAGCCTGTGATGCCTACAATGCTGTGACTCATTGGCTCTTAGTTGATAATGGGGTCTACTGAAGAGATAGAAGGCCCACCCACTGTAAAACAACAACACAACAACAAACTGCCTCCTGGATGCCCCACAGAGAACACTCAGACCTGGGTAGGAGGACTGAATAAAAGTGGCCACTTAACAATGACGTGCTTGCAGGGGAACTCCAGTGGGTTGATTTAATAATGTGCGCCGGTCACACACATCTTGAGAGTATGTGTTTGTGGGTGTATGTGTTTGGAAACAGCCAGGCAGCTGGTGTGTGTTGTTCTGCCTCGTCTGTCACAGGCGGCTCGACTGCGTGGAGACGGACGCTTCTCTCAGCCCCAGCGACGGCGTCCAACTCTCGTCGTGTGAGGGTACTTAGCGAGCTAGGTTTTTTTTCTTCTCGGTTTGTCTCTCCGTGCAGACTCCTGTTTGTGGAGAGAGACGTCCTCTCGGGACACGACACAGCGAGGGAGGGAGCTGCTGAAAGAACAGGCCACCATAGGCAATCTACTGCTCTCATTCAATGTTCAATGTTTTTGCTCCTCCAACTACAGTCCGTTTGCTCACAATTGTAATTAAAAGCAACAGTGTTTCCCGAGGGAATTGTTTGAAAAGAATTCCATTCCCAGGATTGGTCCAGTCTGCAACTCTCTGGTGTTGACGGTGAATGAATGTAGATATCTGTCAAGGTCATTCTTTCATAACGATTCATGGAGGTTCCGTCCATGAAACAGGGTCCACTTTTCTAGTAATCATGGCCCTGTGATGTAAAGATCGTTTTGCACACTGTGTACCATTCACTTCTCAGCCACCACAGCCTTTCTCTTCAGCACTGCTACAGAAACAGAAAGGACGTGAGACTTACTCATTTACTAACTCATCCTGTCGAATTACAGGACTGAGAGGAGATTGTTACCATAGATACTCAGATGAAGGCAGACCTCTTCTATGTACTGAAGTGTGAACAAATCACAATTAATAGAAGGAATAACACACGGCATATGTCATTAAGGCACACAAAGCCCCTGTATGAGCAGCGGTCTTTGAAGGCAGCTGTATGAAGCTGCTGTGGTTCCCAGCCCATGGCTGTCTGATCTCTCTCCGGGGAAGATAAAGGAAGCGTTGGACCATCCCTGCAACTTTCAAACGGGGAAAACACAACCTGGTTTTCTTATGTGTTTCTGTGTGAGTGTGTGTAGATGTGCACACATTGGCATAAAGAGCAACTTTCTTTCTCAGTGTATTCCTGGGTATGATTGCTTGTATCCATGCATACATCGGCGCTTGTTTTTTCACACAAATCCACACGTCATCATTGATCACTGTTACATAAGCAATAACAGGACCCGTAACAGGGGTCCTCCTACATACACGCTCCCCAGTGATCCAGAAGCTTCTCTCCAGTGCCCTGCAGTAAGTACTGTGCATTTTAAATAACAGTCGGCCATACTGTGTAAAGATGTTCACCAGCTCTCCACCCATTAGTGTCGAAACTAGTCTCGACCGCAGTGCATAAAAGAGGCTCAGTGTAAATAGGAACAGTCCCGTCTGTAATAACATGTATTATTGAGGGTAGGATGTGCCGGCGTCCATTAACATCCATGCATGGGCTTTGGGACGTTTCCCTGATGCAGCGCCCCTGGTTTCTGGAGCCCCAGAGATGAATGAGGTAGTGGAGTTCCGAGCCCGGCTGCTGGGGCGTTCTATAAAAAGAGAGATGGATCCCAGAGGACGCCTGCTCCTCTCCCGGGAATCCACATCCGCTGTTCTAATCTGTGACCTCCATCCGATCTGTCTTGTTCTTCCTCTGACACCATCCCTGGCTGCTCCAGCCAGCGCATACACAGACGGCCTGGCCGGAGGGGGAAGGAGACAGGAAGTGGAGAGGAGCAGGTGAAACGCGTTATATCCGACGGCACTCGAAGGAGTCACATTTACATCTAGTCGTTGAGCAGACGCCGTTATCCGAAGCGACTTACGAGAGAGAGCTGTGCGAAAGAGTTGTACGACCAGAGTGGCGACCACCACTCCGGACGACTTCCTTTGATGACTTGGGCGACGAGCCTGATTGTTTTGTGTCGATCAGGTGACGCGCTTCAGGATGGGATCTCTGGATAAGGCACTGTTTTGTGTGAGTGTAAATAGTGTGCTTTCTTTTAATCTCCACCCCATGTGCAAACTCACACCACTGGCTGTATGCTCAGTGGTGTCGCCCTGAAACCTAACACTAACATAGCTAAACCAAACCTAGCCTAACCTTTCACGTTTGTAGGAAGAAAGTCCTTCACATCCTGGAAGAAAAACATTAATCTGGAGCAATGCTTTTCAGAGAGGCACTTAAAACGGTCAACTCGCAAAGACAAGAAACGAGACACAAGAGAGAAAAAAACCCAGAAATGTATTACTGTGCGTCTGTGTGGACTGTAAACAGTCAAATAGCACCAGAACATTGTAAAGTAATCCCCAAAAGAACCTTTTCACTAGAACAGAAGTGTCTTCTTTGACAGTTTAGACACAACCAGGAGGGCTTCTCTCTCTGCCAGAGAAGGTGGCTCAACTCCAACGAATCAAGTAAGGCACAAAGCCAGGATAAACAGAACCTTTTGGCCCAAAAAAGATATAAAATTGCAAAAAAACGTATTACATTTGTGAGGCACAGTACTGTGAATTGACTTCTTTGTTGTCGTTTTTTGAGTGACGCTCTCTCTCATTAGGCTGTTAATCTCCAAGTCAGACCAGAGCGAGGGAAGTTCTGTGTTCATGCAGATCTGTTCAGCCTGCTTCCCCTTATCGCTTCAATGAGCCTGTGCAGCCTGATCCCACTCGTTGTCGTTCGGCACCACATCCCTCCCTGAGAAGTTTGGGTGTTAAGCTGCTTGGTTTCCTGTCGGTCCACTACATTTACATTACATTTAGTCATTTAGCAGACACTCTTATCCAGAGCAAATTACAGTAAGTACAGGGACATTCCCCCGAGGCAAGTAGGGTGAAGTGCCTTGCCCAAGGACACAACGTCATTTGGCACAGCCAGGGGTTGAACCAGAAACCTTCTGATTACTAGCCCGATTCCCTAACCGCTCAGCCACCTGACTCCCTCCACTAGCTTGTGACAGGGATGTCACTACCACAAATCTCAGACTGGTGCATTTTTTGTTGTCGCATATTTTGCATATTCGGGCATATTTACAGTTTGAACAAAGGTTTAAACGACGAGCGACTTTTAATTTTGTTCATTGTTTTTTTGCCAAACACAATCAACCTCATAAAATAAAGCACTAAAATAAAAGGATTATTACAAATGTCCCTCCGCTCTCGCCTACCTCCAGCTGTTATTAATACCTGTTGCAGAATAACAATCCTACTCACTCTTTAGTTCCAGTCCAGTGAACCTGACTGTGTGTGCCTGTGAGTGCACCCCTATTCTCTCAGATTGGAGAGGACGTTCATTCCCTCCTAACCAGCTATTCTGAACCAGCAGCACCAACACCCCAGACACCAATAAGAAGACGTCTGATTGGCTGGTCTAACTGTCTGAAGCCTTGCAGCATTGCGTGGTGAGGTCTGCCTTCTGCAATACCAGGCCTCATTTTAGGCCCCTCCCCTTCCTGTTGCTTTTGCCACAACAGGCATGTCTCTGTGGCACTGTAACTGTCAGAGGCCAACCTCCAGGGCGGTGGTTAGCACCCTGTTGGGAGTTCCAGCACGTCCTCTCAGACAGCGAATACCGTCGCCCTCTCCACGTCAGCAGGCTGTAAAGCAGGTCAGGTGTTCACCGGTATTGGGTTGATCCCTTCTGTTGATCATTGGGACTTAAAGGGGCAGTCTGTCTCATTTCACAAGGCGCTGCTTTAAAAAGTGTCACACGACAGAAGCAGCTAAGCCACACCCTTCGTCAACCAACATTGTGTGCTACATGAGGCACGATGCCCGGACCAATCACAACGCTCTGTTTACCTGTCTGCACATGACCAGTAAAAGCCACCCTGGTTGGATGCGGCTTCCTCTCACGGCTGAATGTCCCTCGCTAGACTCCGCCCCTGTTGTGTGTCCCTCACCTATGACCTGTCGACAGGGGCGGAATCTGGCGAGAGACTCATCGGCGAGAGGAAGCTTTATTAAACCAGGATTGTTCCTCTTTGACCGGTTACTATGCCGACAGACGGAGAGATGATGAGCGGAAGAGGAGCAGGGGGAGCGGGGCCATCTGTCCCTCGTTAAAAGTCATCCGACGGAGGTGGTCGGGTCACCACTGGTGAGAGGGAGAATCCATCAGACCACACACACACACACACACACTGAGAAATAATTGTCTGGGTTTCCCATGAAATCTGATTGAGTAGAGCAGTTATCTCTGATTCCTTGGTAGGGCAAAGCCGGAAGCTGGAAGCTGACTGTGAAACAGGCTTCTCAAGGTGTCATGTTGAGGTGGGGAGGCTGAGTCAGACCTGTGTGAGACATGCATCCTCCATAGGGCACTTCATTACAGCAGGCCAGGATTAATCAGCACCTTTGTCAGGCCCCTCTGGTGCAACCTTTTCTGGTTTCCGGGGAGCCGGTTAAATACTAGGCTGTGTGGAGTCCTTCTGGGACGGTGGCCATGGCTGACAGGGCAGCAGCCAGGAGGAGGACTTACTCTGCTTCTCCCAAGCTGTTGTGTTCCACAGAGTCAAGGAACACTTCACGTGCTTGTGAGGAAAGTGGCACGTGAGTTGCCTCTATCTACAGTTTTAGCTTGCTGGAGAAGACAACATAGAAGACGACATCGAGAACGTTTCAAAGTCACCACCCTTTTTCTTGATTTTCTAAAACATGTTGTTACCCAGTGAACAGTTATGCTGAAAAGGGCTTGAGGCGTTTCCTCACTCCTGCCGCGAAATGTTGTTTACTCCATTTCCCAGGTCACTGCTTGGTAGTTGGAGCTGTCTTGCAGGTGCTCCAGACCGCTTCAATTTGTTTCCAGTGCTTGCTGATGAGAACCAGCGTGTTCATTGGTAATTAAAGAAGGCTTCTTGGGAAATGAACCATTTGGTACTTGATCATCTATAATGGCTCAGCCAGTAATCAGCGATGATCAACTCAGAGACACGAGGCCATGTGTAGGGACGAACCACTCATGGCATCGCAAGGTAACAGACTCTTTCTTTACCTATGGGGCGGCCCTGTCGTCCCAAACAAACACACCTTAATCAGGACACACTTTAATGATAATGTGTATTCATTAAGCAGATGCTTTCCTCCAAAGTAACTTACAGGGGAGATTCTAACCTTCAACCTCTTGATTTGTAGTCAAATACTCTTGATTTGTAATCAAATACTCTTCTACTGTACAAATCAACGTTTTCACCCAGAGAAGGAAACATTACTCTTTGTTAAATGTATTTCTTTCTAGCACAACAGATCTAGTTGTCATGTGTACAGAAGCAGAGATCCAGTAATTACCATGAATCCGTACTTCAAACACACACATCTACCACAGTACTGAGATATTCTCTTTGGACAGAGCAGGGTGGAATTGAGCCAACCCAGTCTTGTAAATCAAGATGGTGAGGTTTCTCTGAATCGATATGCACTCCGAACCTTAGTTTAAGCCCTACTTCATCTGGTGTCAGGTGTCCTAAGTCTACCTGTCAGTCGAATCCATAGAACTGATCTGAACGAGCTTCAGCTGCTTTTCTTTCCTTTATCTTTGAAGTTCTCTGTATTCCTCTCTCCCCCAGTGCCTCCTCCCCACTCATGTATATCTTCATACAGTTATTGTGCTTTCATGCTCTCCGGAGCACGAGAAGGAAAGAGTACGTGTAAGAGAGACGTCCCCTCGTTCGGCGGGAAGGACGAGCAGCGTGGCCTCTGGATTAGACCGTCGCTGATCCATGGAGTCCAGCCGTCAGGAAAGAACTGCTGCACGAGGAATCAGGCAGGGGCTCCGTGGCGTTCGGTGTTGTCATGACGAGGAAGAGGAATCACAACCGCTGCAGTGTCACCCTAATCCCAAAGACAACATTGTGTGTCCCTTTGTGTCATATCATTGTGTGGAGTGTTTTTATAGCTAGGATGGACCGTGAGTGAAGAAAACTCATAGGGCCTTTGATGATGGGTAGAAAACAGCATAGGAACTAAGGATGACCTTATTAAAATACTTTGTCCATGACTCTACTTCCCTGTGTCTGCTCAAGCCAGATCTGGGGGAACCAGTTCCATTTCATTACCCTGTCATGTACTGTAAACGGTGTGTGTCATACTGGGAGGTGGTGTTTTAATAACTGCTAAGAACGCAGAGAAATTGTGATGTTTCCATCACTTGTCTGTGGGGAGATTCTCTCTCAGATCCATAGTTCTCTCAGTGATCTCTCGTCTTGTCTCCCTCCAGAGTTACAGAAGCTGTAGCTTTGGCGTACCTGGTGAAACAAACAGAACCTTTCACAAAGTAGAAAAAAAGGATTTCTCGACTTGTCAAAAAGTTATACTCATGACAGTTCATAATTCAAAGCTCTGCTTCATTGCTGACAAGAACATGTTTGTCTTTGCCGATGTCTGGTTCGCGTCATCAGTCCCTTGTCTTTTCAGGGTCCCATTGCCTACCTACGAGGGGACATCACCCTCCACAGTCCTTCCATTTGACCAGACAGCATCGGACAACATCATAATTTAAACAGACAGCCTCATTGGGAAGGGCAATTACCCGTTTTTTCAGTGTTTGATTCAATTAATGGCTGACTGACAGGCTGAGATGAGCTGGGCCGGGGACTGATGACTCATCTGACGAAAAATGATTAAGTGACAACCGGAGTCGTGCTTGGACAGTGTGGGGGATAGGGACAGTGTGTGAGTGTGTGTGTGTGTGATGGTGGATGGGTTTGTGAAGCTGTGGGACCAAGTGTGAGCAGTTCTGATCTGAAGTCTTTACGTAGGAGGGCTGAGAATGAAACAGGGTTTGGGAACACAGGGAAGAAAGTGATCCGTCAAAAGACTCTGATATGTGTTCTCATCACAGGGAGATAAATCAAGATACATCAGAAACGATGGAGCCCGAGAAAATTGATGTTTTCGTGCCCGCTGTGTTTTGAGCTTGATTAATCTCTCTGTCCCTCTGTCGGAGATTGTTTTGGAATGAAACTGACATCATTTTCACCCAATCGCTGTGAACTATTGTCAATTGGACCGTACCATTCTAAATGGGGCATTGGGGGGGGGGGACGGGGGGGGGACGTGATGTTGGAGGATTGAAGTAGGTGTTCTTGTACAGACAGCTCAGCAGTGGGAAGTTCCCCCATGCTCTGACTGTGTCATCCTGTGAAATGACGACTGCGTCACAGCTCCCCGGAGCCTCACGTTGTGTGTGTGTGTGTGTGTGTGTGGGGAGGGAGGGAGGGGTGAGAGGTTTATTAAGGTGGGGGCGGGGGGGGGGGCAGCAGTGCTAGTTGCCTGCCTGTCAGGTGCAGCTGCTGCAGACTGCTGTTGACTCTCACTTCAGATCTCCTTGATTCAAAGTCAGCAGCAGCCGCTCGCACTTATCACAGCCCTGTGGATCTATCAGGAGATATAGAAGACTTGAACTGAAAATGCAGGCGCCATCTTGTTCGTTCTTACCTCAATGGACTGCACAATTACACTAACAGCTGTTCCAAATACTCTTTGAAAACAAAACATTTGACCCAGCTCAAACTGGACCCAGTACTAATGCAGAGGTTCTGACTAGGTTCCTTTAGCATCAGAGGAAGCCCAGATTATGTCTGTTATGACCTTGGAACTATAATTCATTTGGTGTAGGAGAGTCAGACTGAGGTAAGCTTATGGTAGGAGGAAGGAAAATATCTCCAACTCTTTCATGCAAGGATAGCCACGATCCATTTCCATAATGTAAATGAAGGCTGCAACCAAAAGCAAAGGCAAATGCTGCTGGAAGGCTGAGAGACAAGGCTCTATGGAAAATGTTATGTGACTGGAACTGGGGGCTAGCACAGACAGCCATTGTGAGCCACTGGAGAGAGAGAGAGTGAGAGAGAGTGAGAGTGAAAAAGAGAGAGATAGAGTGAGGGAGGGAGGAAGAGGGGGAGGATTTCCCTCTCGTAAGAGCTTTGGCATCCGAGGGGTTCCCTCAAATGAGAGGAATCAGAAGGCCTTTTGTAGTCGTGCATTTGGCTTCTCTTACTGTACTCTCTGGTTGTGTATAACAGACTCACACACACATACACACACACACATCCTCCGCCAGTCCCAATCTGGAATTCACACATTTCAAAACGATTTGCACTCCGCTGCATGAAGATGCTGGCCCTACGGGTCTGAAAACCCTTTTTCTGTTAAATGCGACATTTCTGAGTTCAGAATCTGAGGCGTCAGTCTGCAGGAGAGTGGATTGGGTGGGAGGGTGTGTGGTTCATCCTGCTTGGTCTGCAGCCATGGTCAGCGTAACTGCTAGTGGTGTGTGCATGGGATTATTGACAGCTATGGACAGACCAAAAGGGGTGGGGTCTTCAACCTCAGGACCACAGAGAGGTCAGGGGTCAACCTGGCTGCACTCTGAGGATGTCACAGTTATTTTGCACCTGTGTTTGACCAGCGAGCCCGTAGCCTCGTGTCTACATTCAACATGTAAAAGTTCTGAAAGTTACATAGGGTAAGCTGCATTTGTTCTAAATAGGTTTGCTGTGAGAGGAGCCCAGCTGTGAGTTGGACAGAACTGGAGCACCTTGTTCCTGTTATACCCCTCCCAGTCCACAGCCTGTGCACTGCAGACGGCCTATTTCAGCTGCTGCATGTGACTCACTGCAGTAATGTCACAGGTGATGAGTCAATATGGTGCACTATAGATTTCCCATTCCTTTGCTTTGTCTGAACCAAACTAGGTTGAATGTCCACCACACCTGATGGACGTTTCCTTATAATAAAAAAACCTTCCTAAGACAGTTTCCTTTATTCACTTTAAGATGTAGAGTGATTTTTGTCCATAAGAAAATATGTGTTTGGATGTGTTGTTAAATGTCATTACTAGGAGTGATCAGAATATTACAGTGATCGGAAAACTACCTGCTAAGGTCATATGCTGTTTCTGTTCAGAAGTGATAAAGAAAATTTGTATGCAGAAGCCAGCTTCGCTCAAAGGATGAGGTCGAAAAATCCACTCAGGTAATGTGAGCCAATAGGAACGCAAGGGAGTGCTCACACACGCTAACTCACCAAAGAGGCGGTCCCTCCCCAGCCCCAACACAGCACACCTTCTAATTCTGATGAACTAGGAACTGCGAGCTTATCTTTGAGCAATAGCAGAGTCGATATCAGGGAACCGTAGGTTGTCTACAGCTGAAATCGTCTGCGAAGAGGCAGGTGACTGTCTGCGCACATCCACCTCCGCTAGGCAGTCTGAAAATACATCGGTGGACATTTACTGCTGTTCCATCTTTATTGTCATTTTAGATGTTGCTTAAATAACTACATGCCTTTCGATTTAATTGTTTAGTCAGCCGACATGGAAAACGCGCACACTAAATCAGCATCGGAAGTTCTAGAGAACTTCGGTGTGAACGAAAACACTGGACTGACACTTGAACAAGTGAAAATCAATTTAGAAAAATATGGACCAAACGGTGAGTGACATAAACGTGATGTTTGATGTGTTGGCTTAAATGTGTTGTTAGTTGGAAAGAACTGATATCGATCTGGCAATGATCAGAGTATGAAGTTGGGGAGATTATTCCTCTCATCAGAATTTAGCCAGTCTGTAGACCTGTACCCTACATCGAAATGTGTGTTTAAGATTTCCACCTACAATTTCGCACAGTTTGATTCATATGTCGCACCTGGTTTAATTCTGGCTCTGCACAAAGTTCGGGCAACGCACGACGCACTCAAACCTAATCTGAATGTGCCGAAATCGACCATGAGGATGGATTTTTTTTTACTTCAGTGTTTATTCAAGGTCCTGAGCAAGTAAATGACACTTTGAATGTTGAGAGTGTTGAGTATTATTAAAAGCAACATTCGTCGGCACGACGTGATAGTCGTATGATGCCATCATTGAAGTAACTGGTAGTGACTGAACTGGAAACATAGGGCCCTAGCCATCCTTCTAATTTGCATGAGTCAAATATACGGACGATTGACATTGTCAAATGTAGGTCTATACTATAGTAGATAATATTATCTGCTGAAATTGAGAACCTGCATTTTTTTTTTTTTTTTTTAACCAGAGGCAACCATGTAGGATAAGGAAGTGCAGACATGACATGAAAACATCATAGATTTTAAATTGAGTCGGTAATAATCTGAGGTTCACATTGCAGTGAAATAATCGTGTATGTGAGTTGGACCTTCGATATATACCTCTTATATACCTAGACCTTTAATAGTATTTTTATAATATTTCTTTAAGGCACTTAATTATGGAAAACCAGATTGCAATAAACACCAGTTGTAGAGCCGGCTATATATCAAGGGCCATGTGATGAAAACTTGCAGAAAATGTCCAGGGCTGTTTGTTCACAGAGTGTTGCATGCAGACTGTTGAGCTGCAGCAGAATGTGTTACCTCATGGGGCTTATCAAGCACACAATAAGTCGTCTTGCCTTATGTCGGTAGACAAATGTGCTATGTATATTTATATATATATTTAACTCAGCCACCGTCAACATTTACTGCTGTCCCTCAGGGCTTGTCATTTGCATGTGTTTTGGAGCAGCGCACAGCACTGTCAGAGTGAAACAGCAGCCTTTTGTTGTAACGATCAAGTGTACCCACAGGCCTGTGATGACTTCATGGAAAAAGCAACGTCTTGTTGTAGATAGTGTCTCTCTTGCTTTTAGCCGTGAACTTCCTGCCTGTGCGAGTGCATAGATAAACGCCGGAGGGAATACCCTTTCCTCTTTTGGCTGGCTGTTCAGTAAAGCAAGCTGTACTCCCAAGACCATCTATAACACATTAGAAACCTGTCTGTGTTGTCTGGTTCCTTCGCACAGGGATGTGTGCTCGCTGAATGGTTCTTCCTCCCTTCTCTGAAAAAAACCCCCAGCCTTTGTAGTTGGCTGCATACACTTGGGGAGTTTGGTGTTAGTTGCAGTAAGCTGCTGTTCAAATGCTGTGTGTGGGTGGCCTCTGGGATAACTTCTTTTGCTCTGACAAGCGTACACATTAGTTTCTCAGGGTGGCAGGAGTAGTCTCATAATCACAAGAATCACGACACCAACATGGCCACGAACATCATGTCTGACCTGACTTGGATGCACAGGGGGAGGCCGAGTAGAAGATTGAGACTCCCCCCCACACACACACCATTTGGGAGGGAACCATTCCTCCGGAGCAAGACTGTACCAACCTTCCCCTAACGTCCACTGTATACGGTAGCGAAATCCAGGGAAAGATATATGGCATGCCAGTCCCTCAGACAGAGACATAACATTCCTGTACGGCAGCGGGAGGCCTTTTACACGCTTCGTCTGCTGCTGGAATGGAGCGTCCGGGCCTCTAGGAGCCAGGCCCGAACGCCCAGAGAGAGGGGACCTCGTGCTGCTATCCTCACGCATCGCGACCGTTCAGAGTCGGGACCGACGGAGGACCTGTTGATGCTGTGCATCGCAGGCATGTTCAGTTTGAACAGAAAGCATCAAGTCAGGGCATGTGCTTGATTGCGTGTGGTGAGATGTGGTTTGTACCTCTGAATTAGGGCTGCTGTGTTCTGGTTTCATGTTGGGGTCAAATTACTTGTGTGGTTATTTACATTTACATTTAGTCATTTAGCAGACGCTCTTATCCAGAGCGACTTACAGTAAGTACAGGGACATTCCCCCCGAAGCAAGTAGGGTGAAGTGCTTTGCCCAAGGACACAATGTCATTTTGGCACGGCGGGGAATCGAACTGGCAACCTTCAGATTACTAGCCCGACTCCCTCACCGCTCAGCCATCTGACTCCCTATGGCTTTGTCTGTAACCTGACATGTTCAGTGACAACATGGCCAGACTGGCTGCATACACGAGTATACTTTCTTAAGTGAAGTAGATGGACTGCATTTCTAAATCCCTGAGATTTTAAAATGCTTTTAAAATAGTTCATGTCCTTTATTTTTCTTGCAGTTCTGGCCTGTGTTACCTCTTCTTTTATCTTTGTTCAGGCAACTTCATAGTATTGATGTTTTAGTGAGCATTTATCATTAAACCATTGCGTTAAAATTTTCCACATCTCACAAGACAGATGGAGTGATAAGCCTGGACTCTATTTCTACCCTGTCAACTTCTGTGTTTGGAGGAACTCTGACATATGCAGCATGTTTTTAGAGTGGGAGGTGGTCCCACTTCCAGATGGTGGAAAGTTGGCCAAACCCCACAATCCCACTGACCTTTTCTACAATCATGGGGGGGAGTGGTGGTGGGAGGAGGAGGGGGGGTGACCTTCTATCCTCCACATCATGGCCCATTAGGCTCACTCTGAGGCCAGGCCTAGATGGGCCTACTCCAAACACACACACTTCTCAAAAACGGCCTCTTCTCAGGCATGAAATGGACGATGTCGTTCTTCAGATTGAGTTCGACACAACTCGACTTGCCTGCTGGTGTGATCTGTGAGTGAGCGTCGTAAAGGAAGTGGTGTGTCTGGTCTCCAAACGCACTGCAGACGTTTGTGCTTTGAGAACGTGCGGTGTGACTTTCTTGCACCTCCAGTCTCCTCAGGGTGTGTGTAAGGCCAGCGTTCTGGGGCCTCAATGGTGGGCTAGGTGGTGATTGGAAGTCTGATGTGGTAAATTCCCTGTCCAAGCCTAACGTACTGCAGGGAAGCATTGTGCAATACAGCACACGTCTTCATACACATACTTTTCGAAAAAGGAGCACCCCTACTGTGTTGATTCACTTCCTGTAATTGCTGGAGTTGGTTCAGTCATGACTTATGCTTGACTTGCCACAATAAGAAGCTGACAGACCCGACAAACGGCACAAATGGCTTATCTCACTTCCTGTTAAAATACTATTTCCCCCCTCCCCTCCCTCCCCGCCCCTACCCTTGTCTTGAACACTATTTCTTCACCCTCGTTTTTCTGGTTTAAGTTCACGACCACAATGCAATGCATTGTCTCTACCGTATAGGTGCCAGGAACGATTTGGAGTCTCGTCAGAGGAAGCGTGGAAACGGGAGAGGGCGAGTTAACAGAATGCCTCGAGTCCTTGGGG
The DNA here is from genome assembly GCF_038355195.1 of Osmerus mordax. Lineage (NCBI taxonomy): Eukaryota > Metazoa > Chordata > Actinopteri > Osmeriformes > Osmeridae > Osmerus > Osmerus mordax. Next base: position 9,300,544 of record NC_090068.1, read on the forward strand.
CTCCTGAGGGCTTGACTCACTTCCCTCCTCCAGTGGCGGTCTGTGTGACTGCCTTCACAGCACAGGCTCTGTGTTCTGGACCCTGTGCTAACGGGTGGCTTGTTTTCTGATGCCCGCCTCCCTGCTGCGCCGTCCTCGTGGAGTCAGCGAGCTGTCGGAGGAGAACGCTCTCCTGTCTGTCCGAGCGCTGCCCTGCCTCTGGTGCTGCCTCCGTATCGATGCTTCTCCCTCGCATGCATGTGGGCGTGGTGGATGTGGTTTCTCGGGGTGGTATTTCTCGAAAGGAGACTGTTTCTTGTGAATTTCTTCCCGTTTTGGTAACTATCGTGATGTTTCACCCCAATAAGCACAGATGCATGTGTGATGTCGCAGATATGTTTCCTGTTATTGCACATGCTATTGACATGCTGTAGTTTTATAAAAGATCACAGTTGCATTTTCTGAAAACAAAAATTGACCCACGTTATAAATATTTTCGGAGAGCAATGACTGCATGCCACCAGTGCACACCATTAGCAGGGGTTTACAGAGTAACCAAGTCGAGTGTCTCAGAGAGACACTCTCCCCCTAGAACAGTCTTTGCCTTGGTCTTACATAAGGTTTTCCAGCAAACCACCCATTCAAGCAGCCGTGTATCCAGGAAAATATCCTCACACATCACCCAATACCAATAACGACAGCCTCTTCTAAAAAGGTCCCCTCCCAGGCCAGGGGCCGTGGCGTGTAGGGAGAACTTCTCTGGTCTGGCTCACACAGTTGGACCGTGGCTGTGCGGTCTTCCCTGGTCCAGATACCAAAGCTCTAGTAAAGCTGGATCAGAACACGATCCAAACCCCTGCTTCCAACCCACAGAGAGAGAGGGAGACGGAGGGTTTCAACTCGAGAGCTGCCCAGACACTCGACTGGCAGCCATTGGCTGCATGCAAACCTAATTCTGGCTTCTAAAACTCAGAGTGAACCCTATAAATAGATGATTGTTAACACAGATATGTCTCCCTGCCAGCCAGTCTGATTGATGACAGTTACAGGGTTTCTAATGGCCCACTGAGGGAGGCTGGGCGGGGTCTACGTCTGACAGCTAAGGCCTCCTCTGGCTCTGCCCAGTCGGGGGTGATGCCGAGTCCTGCGATGGGAGATCCAGTGACAGAAGTAGGAAGTTCCGTTCTATTGAAAGTCTTATCAGGTTTCATCATCGTTGAACTTCCTCTCGTGAAACTGATCAGACGGCCATGTTCAGTGTTCTGCAGAGTGAGTCAGCGAAGCTCGGCAGAGAAGCTCTGTACTGTACTGTGGTGCCATCACTGGTGTGTGTTGCTCCATGTACAAGGTGTGGAGTGCATGTTAGTGTGTGTGTGTGTGTGTAAGAGTTCAGATGACTGTTGGAGAAGCTGTTCGGTGAGCTGTGCATGCAACAGTGGTGTCATTCCTGGTGTGTGTTGCGCAACATGGAAGCTGTGTGTGTGTGTGTGTGTGTGTGTGCGTGTGCGTGTGTGTGTGTGTGTGTAAGAGATGAGTGCAGATGCCCGGGTGTTAATCAAGTGTGGGAATGGCGCTGAGCATTTAATAAGGACAGAACATCTGGACCGTTGCCGTGGCAGCACACCTGAGACCGAGGTGTCCTCAGTGGGCGGGGCCTCGGTCCTCCTCTTCACATCTCCATATTAGTCATGATGAGTGACTCAGCAACAGAGACCCTTCTGCCCCTTCACTGACCCCGGGGTGCTATCCAATCATCCCTAACCACGGGCAGTGAGTCACACACACGCGCGCGCACACACACTTCAAAATCAGATTATACACCTCCAAGAAGAGATTATCCCCGTAGACTTGCATGTTAATGAGGGAATAAGTGTCGTCCGTTCACTAGGGCTACCTTCCTTGGCAGTCCCCTTCTCTTCCCCCTCATCCAACCAGAAAGCATCGATACCGTTCGTTGGACTCATCAGTCACATTTAGCAAGGCTAATGCATTCCCACCTTCCCTACAGGAGAATACATTACCAGCGAGTGGGAGTCTTTAGGGGTCACTATTACCATCGTGGCATTTCTACATCTGTTTTGTAATCCTTCAGAGAGATGCCTGGACTGGTTGTACCAGGCAGGCAGGAAGCAGGCAGCCAGCAGGCACGCAATCCCCAACTGTCTGGATGTTCCCTGGTCTTTACTGCTCCCTCTACCACCTAGGCCTCTGGCACGCTCGCTCGTTTAATAACAGTAGCTTGAGTGCTACAAGCTGGGGGTTTCTCATGAGCTTGTGTTAGTGACTGGATTGGTTCAGTGTGGAGTGAGGGTCGTGCTCTAGGGAGGGTTACAGGTTAGGGAGTACAGACTGGTCAGAGAGGTGGGACACGTATCAAGGCCCTATGCATTGCATAACGGTTATTCTGGGTGAATTTCGACAGGCGTTGGCGGACTTGCCCGACGAAGCGCTGTTTTTTCCAGTGGCGTCCACACGCCAAGTAGCCATGGTAACTCTTTTGAAAACTTTCACATATTTATAGGCCTGAAACACAGCCTGTTGTTACTGCGCTGCTTTCCATATTATGGCATGTTTGCTTTACAGGCCCTGCTAATGATTTGAGCCGTAATTCTTTAAAGGGCGATATTAAAAAAGACAACGTCAACCAGGCCAAGGCCTATGTACGGGCAGTTGTATTGTGAAAGCTTCTGTATCATCAGATGGTCTCAGTGTTGATAGATTTGGGGCAGGAGGGGGGGGAGGGTGTTTCCTGCTGGGCCAGCCGTTGATATGAACCACCCCCCCCCCCCCCCCCCCCCCCCTCTCGCCCCCTTCCACCCTTCTGTTGTTGGCAACCGTATCCAGGAAGTGTCTCCCTGCTCTCTGCTCACACTGCTGGTGTGTAAACAGGCTGGCTCCTGTTTTCATTGTCTGTACAGCCAGGTCACTGAGGGAGGGAGAATGAAAGAGTGGAGACACACACACACACATTCTGTAGGGAGAGCAGGGGGGAGAACAGAGAGGCGTGGTGAAGTCAGTCGTCAGGAATGTGCTCGGGCAGGCCTGGGCTGACACAACCCAGATGACTGCGAGGAGGGAATCCTTGGCACACGGTTGCACGGGGAACCCCGTTCAACCCCTCTAGCCCTCCCTCTCTCCTTCTCCCTCTCCTTGCCCCCTCTTTCTCCCTCTCTCTCGCTCTCGCGCTCTCTCTCCTCTCTCTCTCTCTCTCTCTCTCTCTCTCTCTCTCTCTCTCTCTCTCTCTCTCTCTCTCTCTCTCTCTCTCTCTCTCTCTCTCTCTCTCTCTCTCTCTCTCTCTCTCTCTCTCTCTCTCTCTCTCTCTCTCTCTTTCTCTCTTTCTCTCTTTCTCTCTTTCTCTCTCTCTCTTTCTCTACCTCCCTCGCTCCTCTCTAGCAGGCCTGTGTTTGTTCCAGCCCAGGATCTGCAGCCAGCCTGTCTGCCATTAAAACATCACCAAACACCAGAAGAGGCTCAGAAAGAGGGAACATGTCAGACTGGCAGAGCATGAAAAATAGCAGGACCCATTTCTACTTCACGCACGCACACACACACACACACACACACACACACACAGACAAACACTACATACACTTTTAGAGAGAAGAACCAATTGATAACTTTCATATGATAAATATGCAGGTTTTAAGTTTCATTCAGATGATGAGTCATCATCGGTTTTAAGGCCCAGGGTGTCAGGAATACAAAGTGGTAGGCTAATGGATAACACATTAGTTTAATAGTTTTATATTTACCAGTAGAAATGGAATGCTTTATGAACTCCGGAGCTGTTTTGTGATGAAAGTGTTGTCGTAGCCCACTCTCTGCCTACTCAGATAACATAATCAGTGCAGAGAAATAAGAGGCCTCTCTGTCGTTCAAAGCACAATGTATGCTTTGTACAATGCATTCTTTTAAAACCCAGCCAATGAAAAAAAAAATATTCAATTAAGGATTATTTAACCTGAAATCAAAACACATTTTACTTTCCGAGGGGTAAGACGGAAAGTATGCTGGAAGAAATGTCTGTTCTTGTTTCTGGTTCATTTGGTCATGACACTGATGATCGTAAGATCACAAAGCCCTTTGTGTAATTCCATTTGTCACAACGCTCTAATATTTAACTTTCCATTTAACTCGTCCATGTGTGTGTCAGCATGGTGCGATTCTTCTCTTGGGGATTGTTTTTGGAAAACTGTTCTCTCCAGATTCCCATCCCAGCCTTCCACTCCACTGCCTCAGTGCTGGTCACGCTTCATGTCAAGCACCGCCTCTGCTAACACATCGCTTCTCCATGGGTCTGTGCCTGCCATGACTAGGTCAACTTGTCATCTAAACTCTACAGCTCTTGGAGCCTGGATATAAGAAAGTAAGGTGTGAAGATATCGTATTTATGTGATTGGTTTAATTGTTCATCAAGTAAAGCTTTCAGCCAAGATGACCAGTTTTGTTTTGTTTTATGGTGGATGAGGTCATTTGGCATTACGCTCTGAGTGGCTGTGTGACAGTGGCTGTGTGACAAACAGGTGTGTCTTTTCGACTGGTGATCGGGCTCTCCAGGTTCCGGTCCTGGTTGCTCTTCCCAAGGTTTGCTCGTGGGTGGTGGAGCTGTCTTCATGTGGGCCAGAGGCACCAGTGAGCTCTGATACAGCTCCTGCCTCTTCACCCTGTCCCCCTCCCACACACCTCCTGCTCCGCATCGCCCACACACACACACACGTGCACGCACACACACGCTGTGATGACTAAACAGCAGACTTTGCCACAGCCTATAGCTCAGTGTATAATAACTAGGGTTACTATATGTCTGAACTGCCATCTCATCAAAGCTTTACATCATGTTCTTAGTATAAACCAGAAAAGAAACAATCGTATTTAATACAGAAAGAATTAAGAGATGACAATGACGCGGATCCCACTAATCCTTATTTCAGAGACGGCTTGTGATGCAACGCCCCCCTCCCCCCTTTATTGGATATTTCATCATAAACTAATCACCAGGATTCTGCCACACTGTGTGTACATGTCGGAGCATTTGAAAGCCAGGCGAAGTTAATCAAATGTATTAACTAGACTTTGTCTTTCTCTCTCTCCCCCTCATTCCTCGGCGGCCTGCTGCATCGGCCGACACTGACAGAGCTCCCAGCTGAAGAAGGTAAATATTGATTTTTCCAGTGTGCCGTACCTCCTCCTTGTACAATCTGACAATTAGCCCTAGCCCAGGATCTGTGTTGACTGAGGTAAACCCAGAGAGTATACACCCAACATCCCACCCATCCTGTCACACACGGTCCCTCTGTCAACACCAGGAGACCATCGACACACCCCAGACTGTCTTACCGATGAGATTACAGTGGTAGGAGCTAAGAAAGGTCTGTGTTTGGATTATTCAAGAGTGTGTATGTGTGTGTGTGTGTCTGCAGGCAAGTCCCTGTGGGAGCTGGTGGCGGAGCAGTTCGAGGACCTCCTGGTCAGGATCCTCTTGCTAGCAGCCTGCGTCTCTTTCGTAAGTCGTCCACCAGACAACCGGCGAAATGTCAGTGCTTCTCCACTGTCTGACTCGTGTCTCATTCAGAATGCATGGAGCTCACATCATCGCTGCTCCTCTTCAACCCACACACATAACCGGCCGCTGTGCTGAAGGATGACGGTTTCCAGGACCCCTTTTACATTGTTTCATATTCACAATGCTAAACTCTTTTACAGCTACTTCTCAAGGACCTCAAGGACAGGCACTATTCAGTGCCTGTCAAAAGTTTGGAAACATTTACATTTAGTCATTTTAGCAGACGCTCTTATCCAGAGCGACATACAGTAAGTACAGGGACATTCCCCCCGAGGCAAGTAGGGTGAAGTGCCTTGCCCAAGGACACAACGTCATTTGGCACGGCTGGGAATCGAACTGGCAACCTTCAGATTACTAGTCCGACTCCCTCACCACTCAGCCATCTGACTCCCACCTGGTCTTTTATTGAGTGATTGAGTTCATGCATTTCAAAACAATAATAAACAGGTGATGTATGTGTCTCTCAAAAAAATGCTCAAAGGCGAGGTGTTTCCAAACCTTTGAAAGGCACTGTACGGTGATGTCTGCTGTTCAAACCATGTGTAAAAACCACCATAACAGTACCATGATTATTTTCCTGGTTCTGGAGAGCATGCTTTCTAATACGATGCCTAAATAGTGACCCCATTTCTGGCTCTAGTGGAGGGTATGAAGGGGTGGGGTGGATTGTCTGGGGAATCCTGACTCCATAATGACTCTTTTCCATCTATTACTGAAACTCCCCAGTGCCTCAGGTTGGAATTACGCTGCTATTTCAGGAGACGGAAAAAAAGTATTAAATTGTATATGATACTATATAGCGACTCTAATTGCTCATGTTTTTAGCCCGCTTTTTAAAAAGTGGTAGGGTTTTTCAGAAAGGGCTGTTCAGACGTGGGTTGTAGTTGCAGTGTGAGCTAAGAGTGTGGGTTTATTTTTCCTTATGTAATTTGGGCTGCCCTTACATGTCATTTAAATGTGTTGTTTACCGTGGAACCGAGCCCTTGTTCCATTCCACTGGTTTACAGAACCTGCACCTCCTCAACAGCTCTGGCCTGGTTCTGGCCTCTCTCTACATCACGTTGCGTGAGTACTTAGAGAAAATACAGCAGAAAATCAAGCATCAGACGTACACCTCTGACTCCCAAACCTCCATTGCTCGAGCACACCAAATAACCAGACGTCTGACTTTCCTCAGAAACTCCCCGCACCTGAATCACCCACCTGGTGCCCTGTCAAACACACACCTATTGTCGTGCATCTCCACCCTCCTCAGCTTTGCTGGGAGCGACAACTTGACGTTGTCCTTGATCTCAGAGCTGCTGTTTTTCTTGGGGCTCAGATGCAGTTAGCCTAGACGTGTGCCCTTAGAAGGCCTCACACGGTCCAGCCCTTCTCGCGGGCTCAGAGGGAACGACCTCGGAGATCTGTGGTGCAGGCGAATGCAACTGATGGGGCGTCAACCTGGAACTCATTTGGGTGTCAGTTTGAATAGATTTGACTGGAGGTACTGAGTTTATCCTGGCTTTTTGCATGGCTTGAGTGTAATGACACTGGGGAGGGGGGTGTCGCGTCAGAGTGTTGTCATTGGGCTGGTCTTTCTACATCACCCAGTCTGAGAGACCAGGAGCAGTGAAGAAAGGGTGCGAGGTGTTGAATCTACTTGTCTGGCGTTTCAGCACAGGATCAGAATTATTTTCCCCAGTTTTTCCATGTCGCTATGTGAGTGAGAGCGTCGGAAGTGAATGGTTTTGGCTGTGCAGGAAGGGAGCGCAAAAGTCAAATGGTCATTGCATGAGACCTTCGGTCTCTCTTGGTCTCTCTGTTTTTGGTGAACAGACTGCATAGTAACCAGACACAATCCTCACATTATCTCTGTTCTTCCTGGCTTCTGTTCCTTGAAATGATACATTGTTTGGATGCCTGGGTGCATTCAGTCATGACAATCCATCTGTTTGTGTATGAGGTGTTCAGCCAGTCGTTTGATTGCAGTGGCATAATGTGTGAGTGGTTGTGAATGTGTCCCTCATTTTTTACTGTTGTACAACCGTGGAACTGTTTGTATGTTGATGAATGAAGTGTTTTGTCCGTCTCTTCATAAACGGAGTGAGTAAGTTCAGTTGAGTTCTGGATTTTAATACGTATTTATCAATCTGCAGATTGGGAGAGAAAACCAGACCTCTGACAATAAATGAAAACACCACCAGGCTTAGGTCTCAATCATGTCTCTCTCCGCTCTGAAAGCCGGAGGACCATCTTTTATAGGGCACAAGAATGTAAACATAGATAGTGACAGTCAGGCAGTAATGACATTACAACAGTCTCAGAGAAAGAGATTCACTGCTCCCAACACATGACAACTCTCAGACTAGAGAGTTCATATTTGGAGCTCTCCTTGTAGTCATGACAAGGGACGTTTATCCAGTACTTTCTCCTGACCCCAAACATCTATTAACCCTGACACATAGACACAATATACTCTTATTAATAGCAAGCTTACATGAGAACGTACTAACTAGTATCCAATGACTAGTTCTATTGATTAGTGAATAATGTAAGCACACAGGAAATCCCAATGTCTTCCACAATGTGAGACAAGAAGTTCACCTGAGTAACTTTTTAGTTACAGAGTAAGGTTTTTAAAAGCCTTAATACTAAGACTCAACAGACTCCCCCAGTGTGTCCTTAAGGCCAGTTTAAACCTGAGTAGTTCTATTTCATTCCCTCTTTGTAACTCCTGACAGTAAAACGTGGATCACTTGCTAAGTGCCAGAATTAGCTTTGAAACCCCAGTGTGTGGTTTTCGGGCTGGCTATCCAAAGAGCTCAGATCAAGTCGCCTTCCATCAATATTCTCCACACAGAGGGGAGATTTGCAGCCGCAAACGACCGTGAATGATGAGCTATCGACTGGGCTTGAGCCGGCGCTTATCCTGGTGCTCAATACATGATGTGGAGAAACCACTTTTCTGGGATCTGGTTAAAGCCCCTCCTGTTATCTCAAGTGATGCATCTCTCTCTCTCCTTCTCTCTTTTCCATTTCTCTCTCTCTCTCTCTCTCTCTCTCTCTCTCTCTCTCTCTCTCTCTCTCTCTCTCTCTCTCTCTCTCTCTCATTTTTTCTTTCTAGCCATTTCTCCCAGTGTTTTTCAAAGAAACAGTCAAATCAAAACTCTGGTTATGTTTCTCTGACCTCACAAACGCCTGTTAACCCTTTAAAAAACCCATTGCTCCTGCATCTAGGCTATTCTATCCAGAGGAACGAGATTGTCCACATAGTAGACAAAGGGTCCTGCCTTCGTCTTCTGGGTAATAAATAAGTGCATGAGACCGGAATACTACAAATTTGAGACCAACCCAGTCCTAGGTATTCTTTAGGTTCATCATAACCTGCTTTCTAAATATTGAACTGAAGCTTGCTGAGGAGGAAGTTTTGTATTCTGTGCTTATCTGCAGACAGACAGAACACTGATAATCTTATGTAGTCAGATCAGGTGACTCATCCACCTGCTCTGTGTATGTGCAATGTTAACACGCCTCAGCCGTTTGTCACATTCCATCTGCAGAACATTGATAATGTGTTTCTCTGTGTGTGTGTGTGTGTGTGTGTGTGTGTGTGTGTGTGTGTGTGTGTGTCAAACTTGCTGTATTAACGATATAGGGCTACTACTGTTGAAACCTCCATCCATCCTCTCTTTCCCACAGTCTCACTCCATCATTGAATGTGCCCTCAGCCATTTAGGCACCCCGTATGCAACAGAAATGTTACCTTTTCCTAATATTACGCTTCATTCATTTCCTCAAACCGACCAGTGTTGCCATTTTAGGTCTGAAGGAGCTTTTGTTTCCAGCGAGCACCTGTATATACTGTAGAGGAATAGCCCTAGGCCCTGTCACAATCTTCCATGGCAACAGTCTGTCCATTGTACTGGTTGGCTGGTTGAATAGAGCAGGCAGTCAGTGGAGCACCAGTAGCGTTAGCCTGGTGATGTTATCATCCAGGACCTTAAGCTGAGGCCACAGGCTCACTAGACTACACCCACAGCAAGGCACAGCTGGAGGGGGGGCTTTTGTTCATTCTCCCGAGGTCACATACTGCACATTGCAGTCGAAGAAGAACTGAATGTCGTGAGTTTTCTCAGGACTGGGTACAACCTTTGCTGTTTTCACTCTTGCCTAGAACGTGTGAACAAGTGAACAAATTGAAAGGTAACTGATAATAGGAGGGCCTTATGTTGGCAGTTCTCACCAGCTGGATCCTGTGTGTGTGTGTTCTAGGTGTTGGCTTTGTTTGAGGAAGGGGAGGAGACCGTCACCGCCTTCGTCGAGCCCATCGTCATCCTGCTCATCCTCATCGCCAACGCAGTGATCGGCGTCTGGCAGGTGAGGTGTGTGTGTGTGTGTGTGTTTCTCCTGCTATATGGTTTTTCCGTTGGAGAAGAGCCAGTGTGGAGTGACACTATATGTACTGGATATATGCCTGATCCCTTTGCTTGCTGGTATTATATGACAAGCAATAGACCCAATCCACACATCATGAGCAGTGTTTGCTTAGCACTCATTATACATGTCGGTAGGACTTTATTGTTGGGCTGCGGATACAAAACACCTATCAATGTCTGCATGGAAACCATGGATTCCACCTGTAGTTCTAGGACAAGTACCTGTAGAGTTTTTGCAGATCCCATATACTATAATATACACCTTACTGTGTACATATCCACCTCATAAAAGCCTGTAAAAGTAAATCCTTTACTAACCTTTGAATGTCAACAATAGACAAGCGTAACCGTAGAACCCAACAGTTAAGTGCAACCTAACCTCCTTTTGCTGGAAACGAGAAAAAAAAGAAGAATGTGTGAATCACACTGGCGACTTAAGGGAAACAAAAGGTTTGAGCATGACTTGGCACACGCCCTGAGTGGCATGAGTGAACCAGTGACCTGAGCCAGACATCCTGCTCAGCCCGCCTCTGCTCCGTCACCCAGGAGCGAAACGCCGAGAACGCCATCGAGGCGCTGAAGGAGTACGAGCCGGAGATGGGGAAGGTGTACCGGATGAACCGCAAAGCTGTCCAGAGGATCAAGGCCAGGGAGATCGTCCCCGGGGACATCGTGGAGGTGGCAGGTGAGCTGGTGCTCGTCTCCCGGTCCTGTTAATGTCAGCGTTCTGCTCTGCTCACCCCCCTGAGGCCTCTCTGTTCCCCTTCACGCTGTCTGCCTGAGTGCCTGGACTGAGTAAGAGCGAGTGCTACTGAATGTACACACACGTTACTGTACACACACTCGCGCGTGTGACGCTCCGGGCCGGTGGGACTGGAAACATCACTGGAATATCTCAAGCTGTGTTACATAAGAGCCTTTCATCTGGGTCTACAGGTGCCAGGGCCACAGTGGTGTGTGTGTGTGTGTGTGTGTGTGTGTGTGTGTGTGTGTGTGTGTGTGTAAGAGAGAGTGTATGTGTGTTTGTGAGAGAGAGTGGATGTGTGTGTGTGTGTGAGGGGAAAGCTGTAGTCCATAGTGGCTGTGGTTGTTTCTGCATTTAGAGACCCATTTAAATGTCCACAGCACCCCCCTACGCTTTTCTAAACTCTTCAGTATTACCACCTGGATGTTGCTAGGTGTTTGTCAGCTTCCCTCTCACCCTAACAGGTACTCCTACACACACACATGCACGCTCTCCCCCTGCTGTTAACTCACCCATGTGTGGGTAGATCCCTCTAAAAATAGGCTTGTTGTTACTCTGATTTCAGTGCATCTGTGTATGAGAGACCCCTTTTCAAGTCACGGCGCACACAGACAGACACACACACACACCGACAAATTAAAATGATTTCATCATCAAAGTGATTAGCGTTTGTTTGGGTAGACCTTGACTTTGCCTTGCTAATGATGTCTTTCAGAAGCAACGGAATAATATCTTGAGAAATGGAGGGAGGAGGAGGAGAAGGAGGGAGAGGGAGGAGGGAGGTGGGAGGGAAAATGCACCAGAGAGGGAGCACAGCATTCATTCATAATCACGACACTGCTTGGCAGTCACACCACGAGAAGGAGAGGGAAGGTGCATGGTCTGAATAGACAATGAGGCAGATGGAAGGTTTTCACTTCATTCAGGATTCCAGAATGAAATTCTTGGTCGGTTGTTTTTTTTATTTTCTTTTTGGAATCTCTTGAGCTTTGAGTCAGACGTAGACCACACTCCAGATGGAGCAGCGTTCTAACAGTCCAACACTGGACTGGAGGGGGAATGTGGGCTCGTTTGAGATGAGGAGGGGACAGGGCGAGAGACCGGACGAGGGAGAACGTAAGCGGTGTGATGGGGGGGGGGGGGGGGTGTACGTTACCTGCAGCATCACCCTAAGAAACAGAAGCTCTTTGTTTAGTGTGTGTGTGTGGTGCGTGCCTGGTGGCTGTGCATGCGTGTGTCTGGGCTACGCTGTGACAAGTCCACATTCCTATACCTGCCCCCCCCCCCCCCACACAACACACACATACCTCACAAAGCATTTCCCACATACACCGAGGAGATAGCACACGAACAACACACTTCCATGCAGGCCCCCCCCCCCCCCCAACAACCCATTACCGTGGCAACAAGACTGAGCCCGCCTCACCTGTGCTGTCGCCCTCTGCTCTAATGGTGTCATTAATCTCTGACTAGCTTCATCGAGAACTTTACTTCTGTCTGAGTTCCCTAGATTGGGCTGTCATAATCTTCCCCAGGCTATTGTTTCCACAGCTAAGGGCTAACCTTGCTAGCTGCTGTCTAAATGGGCCGTGTCTGTCTTCTGGGCCGTGGGTTGTCTGTCTGTCAGGGTCCCAGTGGTCAGACTACCCTCCACCAGTGAAGATCTGGACAATCTTAACAGTTCCCAATCCCACCCAGAACAGAACCTGCTGGCTTCTGAAAGCATGGGAGGACACTGCCTTGCACTCTCTCTCACCCACTTAGACATGCATATAGACACACACACACACACACACACACACAAACCAGGACTGTGGGTTCAGGCCTTGGAAAAGCAGCCCTCCTCCAGGGAAAGAGTTCATCCATAGACCTGGCCTGCTTTCCATCAGTCACAGCGACAGGCGCGCTCCGCTGCAGACACATCAGAGTGAGAGCTGGCTGCCCCAGAATGCCAGGGGGATGAATGGAGTTTCTCATAGCAAATCTGTCATGGCAAGTGGAAATGGCTGGAGCTCTGGTCTCAGGGAAGCTGTTAGTCTTTCACTGGCGGACTGGAAAGGGGTTAGGGGGGCGAGAGGCGAAGGTCGCATCCTACTTTTAAATATAGCCTCAGCCGTGTGAAGGTACGGGATGAGAGTTTTCAGAGGTGTGTGAACTAACCCAACCACTGAGGATTACCTGGGTGCGAGTGTTATTCTAAAGCCTTTCCCGGAGCATGGCATGGTATGAAGAGCAGAATGCCTAACCCTCCACTCCATCGTCATCTTACCCCCTAGCAACCCTTAAACAACAGGAAACAATTTGGCTGTTGGTAAAAAATGTATCCTCCCCCCTCGCGTTCAGAAAAAAAAGTGCTCAAAATACAGTGCTCCTCTGAAACTCGCCGGTATTTGTTGATGAAGAAAACTGCTGTTTCCCAGTCTTTTTTATCTACACTCGGTTTAGTAAGTGTCAGTTCCATGTGAGCTCCACGCCAGGGTATAAAGCAAGCTCTGGAAAAGTACACTGCCCACCACAAGTCCCTTTGAGGAGATAGAAAAAAGAAAAGAAAAAAAGTGTATATATTTACACACAACTTTCCACCCTCCCTTGCCTACCTCCACCCGCCTGCCTGCTCATTGTCCCTGCTGTGCCAGCCAATGTTACAGCAAAGTAATGATTTGCACCTCCAGTGGAACTTTCCTGGGGTAAAAAAAAAGAAGATGGAAACGCTCCACTGGACGGGGGTTTCCGGAACCAGGACGGGCTTAATTGAAGGCCTGAGGAGATGGAAACCTGGGACACGCTGCTTGGGAAACACCACGGCCGTCCTGCATGAGAAGGTGTTCCCCCTCGCCGACGTGCCAAGCGTGGAGAGCTGGAACAACTTCACAGCTACATGTTCCACTGGAGCTTCTGGTCCCTCAACAGGAGTTTCACATGAAACTGGGAAGTCCAGTTCCACTCGTGTAACCAGGGCACATACTGCGACGTACTGTGTATAGTAGTTATACTTAACACACACTTGCTGTGGAAGTAAAACTAAAATCAGATAAAGCTGCTGTGCTGTCAAATCGATTGAAGTTGTTGATGTGGAGGGTTGAGCAAACGGTTTAGTCTGCTTTCATTGTTGCCCAGAAAAAGCATTATCCCCAAGCTCTCTGTATTAGCATTTAGATAGTGTCTGGGCCAATTCAAATAGATTGTGTGTGTGTGTGTGTGAAGGCCAGGCTGTTGCCCTCTGCCGGCCCTGCCCCCCTGTGGGGTACATCCCACTTTCACATCCACACAGTCATCTCTCCCTTCATCATTCTAATGGAGAACCTCCACATTAGTGTCAGAAGTAACGTGCGAGAGCCTGGCAAACCTGGAGAAATGTGAAGAATCATAACGACTACAAGATAGAGAGGCAATTCTCTGAACTTTTTCATTTAAGCCCGACTTTGAAAGTGGTGAAAACAATTTCAGAAAAACCTATTATAATGTGGGTCTCTTTTTATGGTCCCCCCCCCCCCCTGAAATCACTCAAACCCCTGTTTTCTCACTCTTGGTGATGTGTCACTGATGAAGGAAGGAGGTATTTTTTTTGCTGACGGCATGGAATCATCTCTGCTTCCCCCGTCCTGATTTGACCCTGGAAGGCTTTCAATGCCATTCATCTTGAAGTGGAAGCAACAAGTAGGGTTTAGGATTCGATGGTTCAGCACAACAATGCACCTCAATGCTTTCGTGTGAAATATGAGTTTAATTCACTGTGGGGTGGAGGAGGCCCAGTATATGGGCTGAGGCAAGCTTCCCTGGCCTGCCTCTTGTTTATGTCTGTGCGGTGAGAGGTTCTGAGAATCCGAGTGGGCAATTGATTGGTTTGGACTGCTAGGTGACTCGATCAGAGCTTTATTGACACGCAGTTGTTTTTCCGGAGAGTGAGCCTGGTCTTTCAAGGCAAAGGCTTCCTTGTTCCTTTTCCCTTCCTCTAAGCTTTTTTGGGGGGGGAAATCTCGATAGTCATTTGATTCTGTGGTCGGTGATTGAGTGGTCAACTAAAGAACGGCGGGGGGGGAGGATATAGGGATCGTCCTGCGGTTTCACACTCTGTTTTCCTATTTCCTTTGTGATTACACCACCTGCACAGCCAGACACGCTTTCCAATAGTTCATTCTAAAGGTCGCACACATTCTCCTCCTTCTGTTTCCATTCCCCTCCTCTTAGATTTTTTTGTTGTTGGATGTAAACAATTGTATGTCTACAAGCCTGTGCCCTTCTCTTACCCAAACGGCTGCTGTTGCTGTGTCTAGTCGGCGACAAGGTTCCTGCAGACATCAGGGTGACCTCCATCAAATCCACCACCCTGAGAGTGGACCAGTCCATCCTCACAGGTAACTATGGGACTCACTGAGGGCCGAGCCCCCCTTTACTTCACCAGCGTGATAAGCTGCTGAAATCCCCCTTGTCTGCTGCATGTGTAAATGACTGTGATCCTGTTTTGGCCCCTCCCCCTGCAGGAGAGTCTGTGTCTGTCATCAAACACACCGACCCCGTACCGGACCCTCGCGCTGTCAATCAGGACAAGAAGAACATGCTGTTTTCTGTAAGCTCCTCCGTGTCGCTGGGGGCCATGACTGTCTGGCCATCTCGGTTCTCTTCTGCATGTGTTTCCAGCCAACATTCCACAGGCACAGACTTTGTGTGTGTCTGTGACTACCGGTATCTGGCTTAAAGTACTCTTTTCTTTCGTATTCTCCTCCTTCCCCTCCTCCTCCTCTTCCTCGTCCTCCGCCCCTCTCCTCCCCCTCCCCTCCCAGGGCACCAACATCGCTTCCGGACGCGCCATCGGCATCGTGGTCTCCACCGCCGTCTCCACGGAGATCGGAAAGATCCGGAACCAGATGGCTGCCACGGAGCAGGAGAAGACTCCGCTGCAGCAGAAGCTGGACGAGTTCGGCGAGCAGCTGTCCAAGGTCATCTCCCTGATCTGCGTGGCCGTGTGGGTCATCAACATCGGCCACTTCGGAGACCCGGTCCACGGGGGGCTCCTGGGTGCGCGGCGCCATCTACTACTTCAAGATCGCCGTGGCGCTGGCCGTGGCCGCCATCCCCGAGGGCCTGCCCGCCGTCATCACCACCTGCCTGGCCCTGGGCACGCGCCGCATGGCCAAGAAGAACGCCATCGTCAGGTCCCTGCCCTCCGTGGAGACCCTGGGCTGCACCTCCGTCATCTGCTCCGACAAGACGGGCACCCTCACCACCAATCAGATGTCTGTGTGCAGGGTAGGTGGGACCAGGGAGGGCGGAATATAATAATAAGACTTTATTTATATAGCACATTTCATACAAGCTATATATATGCTACTGTCCATGCTATTACATCCAAATGTCGAATATTTTAGTTTGTTTGGTGTCTGGATGTTTGTGTTCCAGACACCCTCTGCATTTCTGCGATGTAAATGATATGATGCTGTGCAGTGTATGTTTGTTGTAAGGGAGTGTTGTGCAAGGCTGAGGTAGTTCCTAATATAGGTGAGGCGTGATTGACACTTCCTTCAAAACACTTGGGAATGTTTTGCCTGTGTGGTTTGTGGAAAGGGTAGAGGTGGGGTTAAGCGTTTGATGGAAACTCCCTGCAGCGGTGTAGTTATGTTTACTTTCGTCGGCCGGCCTTTGGAGCGCCGGCGTGTTGGTACAGTCGCCGAGCCGCAGAGCGCGTCCGTGTTCCGTCTCCCAGGACCCACCTGGCATGCTGGGCCGACTCCTCCCACATCTCAGACTGACTGAACATTCCTTTACATAAGGTGTTGTGGATCATGGAGCGCACACACTCTTAACCTGTCTTTACACACTCTCACACACCTACACACACTCCTGTTTTAGGCTGGTTAGAATGCTCTCCTCCTTTCCCCTCACCACACCACTGCCCACTTGATACACACACACACACACACACACACAGAAAATGCCAAACCTCCTGTTTGTCTTGGCTCCCAGAAATCGGGCACCAGGCTTACACACACACACACATACACACATATATACAAACGTTGGTTAACTCCTTTTACCCTCACATTTACCATTTGACCCCTGACCTCTGATGAAGATGCCCCCCTCCTCCTGCCCTGGCCACATGTAGACCCTCAGTCACAGGAAGGTCACACCTTCAGCACCTCAGATGCTCAAATGAAAATGCCCTCTAAAGTCAATGTTGTGCTTGACTGGAATCACTGTAGCAGAGAACAAGCCTGTTTATGGGGGTTTGGCTGAGAGTACTGGCAGTGCAATGATTGTGTCTGCGGGTCATTGGGAGTATGGCTGCCTAGCCGTCTGTGACGGCGTGCGGAGGAACAGTCGGCTCCTGTCTGGACATGACTGCCGCTTTGAGGGTTTGTCTCTCTGCTCAGACCTGCAGGAACGAACTGCGGGTCACCTGTTTGTGTGTGTGCGTGTGTGCGGTGTGCGCACGTATGTACGTCCGCTGGTGGTGTTGTTTTCCTATAAAGCGGGCTAGTCTCTTTCTCAGTTAAATGTACACTACCCCACATTCAAAAGTCCACCCCCTCCCTCCCTCAGTCACCCCCCCACCACCTCCCCCCTTCTCTGTGATGACATGGAGCTTGGCCTGTGTGACGTGTGGCATTTGGGAGTCCCCTCAGAGCAGAACAGAACATGGTAATCTGTAAACTGGCCTGGGAACTTACCTTGCTCTGGTCAATATTTACCCTGGCCTCAGCGCTACTCCCTGGGCTGGCCTTGTTAGCTCACTGCTGCTGGGAGATAAAGGCAGACGCACAGAAGCACATGCGCGCACACGCACGCTCCTTAAATGGGTGGGTTTCTGTATTTTCTTTTCCATTGTCTGTTGGAGTGATAGGGAGGCAATTTCAGAGTTGCAAACAGAAGCTGTCATTACAATTTCTGTTTGAAAGTAAAACTGCGTGTGCGTGTCCGACCGTTTATATCTCTGCACCAGCCTTGAACCGACACATTCATTGCTACGTTGTTACTGATAGGAGGAAACCAGACGGTAATATCCTGTTTCCTCGCCATGGGGATATCCCCCTGACATACAGAGGGAATCCCTGTGTGTCATAACACCATGGTTCCTCTGTACACAGGGGAGGGGGTAGCCCTGCCGGTGTCACGAGCAGCACCATCCAAACACACGCCCCGCCACAGTGAGTCACAGAGGGCAAACTTCAGGCACGGCCGTTAACATCGCGCAAATCACACGGTCGCCCTGTTTCCATGGAGACCGCCGATCACGGAGCGAGCGGAATATGGAGTGGCGGAGAGCAGCCATGGGTGACCACGAACATGGGGGGGGGGGGATGTGTCTGAGGGGTGCGTCTGGGTGGATTAGAGAGCGATATTATATTTGGGAATTTGTGCCTGACACAGACAGGGGAGACTTCAAGGTTGTAAGTGTGTTCTGGGAGAGGGCTGTGTGTTGTAGAGAGAAAGAGGAGGGAGAGATTTACAGCCTTGAGGAGCCCTGGCCCTCATCTCTCCTTATTCTCCTCTCTCAGAGAACACGGCGTCCCAGTCAGTCTGGCCCTCCACCACACACACACACCCACGCCGGGGCAGGACGAGGCAGTGTGACAAACATTATCCTCCAATCTGCTATCCCGGTCCCTCTGTCCTGTCCTCTAGACCTGCTACCTCTGATGAGAAAACGGACTGGGCAGTTGGGTCGTTTCATACATACGTTTTGGGACGGAGATGAGCTGGCCTGCATGCGGAGGGGGATTCCACCCAGACGTGATGCAGCGCAGATGTGTGTGTTGGTACATGGTTGTGTCTGGGTCGGAGGAGGAGGGGCTGGGGCTGTAAACATGGGAAGCTGCCCTGCCCTCTGGAGAAAGCTGAGCCACGGGAGCAACCACTGTGGAGGGGAAACAAGGGTGTGTTGGACGGCTGCTTCATTAATTCTTTAATCAGCCAGATTTAATTGAGTCTCCGATTGAGGGAAGCCAAGCCGCCAGGGAGTACTTTCCTGTGTGTGTGCATGTGTGCAAAACAAGCGTGTGTGTGTGTGTGTGTGTGTGCTTGTGAGGTATTCTCGTTGCGCCAGGCCAGGTGATTTAGGGTGATGGAATATTAACGAGGAGCAAGCTCTAAGGTC